>NW_027314752.1:32714375-33030000 GCF_023375885.2 Dermacentor andersoni
ATGGTTCAGGACAACATTCATTTGGGCTAGATGGTGCATACTTGAATTAGGAAAGAACAGCGCCAACTAAGACGATCACGCGAGGGAGAACGACACAGGAAAAGCGCCATAAAGATAAGCTGTCACATAAAAAAGGGCGCTGTGTTTTCGAAAGATGGTTCAGGACAACATTCATTTGGGCTAGATGGTGCATGCTTGAATTAGGAAAGAACAGCGCCATCTAAGGCGATCACGAGAGGGAGAACGACATAGGACAAGCGCCATAAAGATAAGCTGTCACATAAAAAAGGGCCCTGTGTTTTCGAAAGATGGTTCAGGACGACATTCATTTAGGCTAGATGGTGCATACTTGAATTAGGAAAGAACAGCGCCAACTAAGGCGATCACGCGAGGGAGAACGACACAGGAAAAGCGCCATAAAGATAAGCTGTCACATAAGAAAGGGCCCAGTGTTTTCGAAAGATGGTTCAGGACAACATTCATTTGGGCTAGATGGTGCATGATTGAATTAGGAAACAACAGCGCCATCTAAGACGATCACGAAAGGGAGAACGACACAGGAGAAACGCCATCTAAGACGATCACGAGAGGGAGAACGACATAGGACAAGCGCCCTAAAGATAAGCTGTCACATAAACAAGGGCCCTGTGTTTTCGAAAGATGATTCAGGACAACATTCATTTGGGCTAGATGGTGCATACTTGAATTAGGAAGGAACAGTGCCAACTAAGAGGATCACGCGAGGGAGATTGACACAGGACAAGTGCCCTAAAGATAAGCTGTCACATAAAAAAGGGCGCTGTGTTTTCGAAAGATGGTTCAGCACAACATTCATTTGGGCTAGATAGTGCATACTTGAATTAGGAAGGAACAGAGCCAACTAAGACGATCACGCGAGGGAGAACGACACAAGAGAAGCACTATAAAGATAAGCTGTCAGATAAAAAAGGGCCCTGTGTTTTCGAAAGATGGTTCAGGACAACAATCATGTGGGTATGATGGTGCCTACTTGTATGAGGAAAGGACAGCGCCAACTAAGACGATCACGCGAGGGAGAACGACACAAGACAAGCGCCATAAAGATAAGCTGTCACAAAAAAAGGGCCCTGTGTTTTCGAAAGATCGTTCAGGACAACATTCATTTGGGCTAGATGGCGCATACTTGAATTAGGAAAGAACAGCGCCAACTAAGACGATCACGCGAGGGAGAACGACACAGGAAAAGCGCCATAAAAATAAGCTGTCACATAAAAAGGGCCCTGTGTTTTCGAAAGATGGTTCAGGACAACATTCATTTGGGCTAGATGGTGCATGCTTGAATTAGGAAAGAACAGCGCCATCTAAGACGATCACGAGAGGGAGAACGACACAGGACAAGCACAATAAAGATAAGCTGCCACATAAAAAGGGCCCTGTGTTTTCGAAAGATGGTTCAGGAGAACATTCATTTGGGCTAGATGGTGCATACTTGAATTAGGAAGGAACAGCGCCAACTAGGACGATCACGCGAGGGAGAACAACACAGGAGAAGCGCCATAAAGATAAGCTGTCACATAAAAAAGGGCCCTGTGTATTCGAAAGAAGGTTCAGGACAGCATTCATTTGGGTATGATGGTGCATACTTGAATTATGAATGAACAGCGCCAACTAAGGCGATCACGCGAGGGAGAACGACACATGACAAGCGCCATAAAGATAAGCTGTCACATAAAAAAGGGCCCTGTGTTTTCGAAAGATGGTTCAGGACAACATTCATTTGGGCTAGATGGTGCATACTTGAATTAGGAAGGAACAGAGCCAACTAAGACGATCACGCGAGGGAGAACGACACAGGACAAGCGCCATAAAGATAAGCTGTCACATAAAAAGGGCCCTCTGTTTTCGAAAGATGGTTCAGGACAACATTCATTTGGCTAGATGGTGCATACTTGAATTAGGAAGGAACAGCGCCAACTAAGACGATCACGCGAGGGAGAACGACACAGGAGAAGCGCCATCTAAGACGATCCCAAGAGGGAGAACGACACAGGACAAGCGCCTTAAAGATAAGCTGTCACATAAAAACGGGCCCTGTGTTTTCGAAAGATGGTTCAGGACAACATTTATTTCGGCTAGATGGTGCATACTTGAATTAGGAAAGAACAGCGCCAACTAAGACGATCACGCGAGGGAGAATGACACAGGACAAGCACCATCTAAGACGATCACGCGAAGGAGAACGACACAGGACAACCGCCATAAAGATAAGCTGTCACATAAAAAAGGGCCCTGTGTTTTCGAAAGATAGTTCAGGACAACATTCATTTGGGCTAGATGGTGCATACTTGAATTAAGAAGGAACAGCGCTAACTAAGACGATCACGAAAGGGAGAACGACACAGGAGAAGCGCCATCTAAGACGATCACGAGAGGGAGAACGACACAGGACAGGCGCCCTAAAGATAAGCTGTCACATAAAAAAGGGCCCTGTGTTTTCGAAAGATGCTTCAGGACAACATTCATTTGGGCTACATAGTGCATACTTGAATTAGGAAGGAACAGAGCCAACTAAGACGATCACGCGAGGGAGAACGACACAAGAGAAGCACTATAAAGATAAGCTGTCAGATAAAAAAGGGCCCTGTGTTTTCGAAAGATGGTTCAGGACAACAATCATGTGGGTATGATGGTGCCTACTTGTATGAGGAAAGGACAGCGCCAACTAAGACGATCACGCGAGGGAGAACGACACAAGACAAGCGCCATAAAGATAAGCTGTCACAAAAAAAGGGCCCTGTGTTTTCGAAAGATCGTTCAGGACAACATTCATTTGGGCTAGATGGCGCATACTTGAATTAGGAAAGAACAGCGCCAACTAAGACGATCACGCGAGGGAGAACGACACAGGAAAAGCGCCATAAAAATAAGCTGTCACATAAAAAGGGCCCTGTGTTTTCGAAAGATGGTTCAGGACAACATTCATTTGGGCTAGATGGTGCATGCTTGAATTAGGAAAGAACAGCGCCATCTAAGACGATCACGAGAGGGAGAACGACACAGGACAAGCACGATAAAGATAAGCTGCCACATAAAAAGGGCCCTGTGTTTTCGAAAGATGGTTCAGGAGAACATTCATTTGGGCTAGATGGTGCATACTTGAATTAGGAAGGAACAGCGCCAACTAGGACGATCACGCGAGGGAGAACAACACAGGAGAAGCGCCATAAAGATAAGCTGTCACATAAAAAAGGGCCCTGTGTATTCGAAAGAAGGTTCAGGACAGCATTCATTTGGGTATGATGGTGCATACTTGAATTATGAATGAACAGCGCCAACTAAGGCGATCACGCGAGGGAGAACGACACATGACAAGCGCCATAAAGATAAGCTGTCACATAAAAAAGGGCCCTGTGTTTTCGAAAGATGGTTCAGGACAACATTCATTTGGGCTAGATGGTGCATACTTGAATTAGGAAGGAACAGAGCCAACTAAGACGATCACGCGAGGGAGAACGACACAGGACAAGCGCCATAAAGATAAGCTGTCACATAAAAAGGGCCCTCTGTTTTCGAAAGATGGTTCAGGACAACATTTATTTGGCTAGATGGTGCATACTTGAATTAGGAAGGAACAGCGCCAACTAAGACGATCACGCGAGGGAGAACGACACAGGAGAAGCGCCATCTAAGACGATCCCAAGAGGGAGAACGACACAGGACAAGCGCCTTAAAGATAAGCTGTCACATAACAGAGGGCCCTGTGTTTTCGAAAGATGGTTCAGGACAACATTCATTTGGGCTAGATGGTGCATACTTGAATTAGGAAAGAACAGCGCCAACTAAGACGATCACGCGAGGGAGAACGACACAGGAAAAGCGCCATAAAGATAAGCTGTCACATAAAAAAGGGCGCTGTGTTTTCGAAAGATGGTTCAGGACAACATTCATTTGGGCTAGATGGTGCATGCTTGAATTAGGAAAGAACAGCGCCATCTAAGGCGATCACGAGAGGGAGAACGACATAGGACAAGCGCCATAAAGATAAGCTGTCACATAAAAAAGGGCCCTGTGTTTTCGAAAGATGGTTCAGGACGACATTCATTTAGGCTAGATGGTGCATACTTGAATTAGGAAAGAACAGCGCCAACTAAGGCGATCACGCGAGGGAGAACGACACAGGAAAAGCGCCATAAAGATAAGCTGTCACATAAGAAAGGGCCCAGTGTTTTCGAAAGATGGTTCAGGACAACATTCATTTGGGCTAGATGGTGCATGATTGAATTAGGAAACAACAGCGCCATCTAAGACGATCACGAAAGGGAGAACGACACAGGAGAAACGCCATCTAAGACGATCACGAGAGGGAGAACGACATAGGACAAGCGCCCTAAAGATAAGCTGTCACATAAACAAGGGCCCTGTGTTTTCGAAAGATGATTCAGGACAACATTCATTTGGGCTAGATGGTGCATACTTGAATTAGGAAGGAACAGTGCCAACTAAGAGGATCACGCGAGGGAGATTGACACAGGACAAGTGCCCTAAAGATAAGCTGTCACATAAAAAAGGGCGCTGTGTTTTCGAAAGATGGTTCAGCACAACATTCATTTGGGCTAGATAGTGCATACTTGAATTAGGAAGGAACAGAGCCAACTAAGACGATCACGCGAGGGAGAACGACACAAGAGAAGCACTATAAAGATAAGCTGTCAGATAAAAAAGGGCCCTGTGTTTTCGAAAGATGGTTCAGGACAACAATCATGTGGGTATGATGGTGCCTACTTGTATGAGGAAAGGACAGCGCCAACTAAGACGATCACGCGAGGGAGAACGACACAAGACAAGCGCCATAAAGATAAGCTGTCACAAAAAAAGGGCCCTGTGTTTTCGAAAGATCGTTCAGGACAACATTCATTTGGGCTAGATGGCGCATACTTGAATTAGGAAAGAACAGCGCCAACTAAGACGATCACGCGAGGGAGAACGACACAGGAAAAGCGCCATAAAAATAAGCTGTCACATAAAAAGGGCCCTGTGTTTTCGAAAGATGGTTCAGGACAACATTCATTTGGGCTAGATGGTGCATGCTTGAATTAGGAAAGAACAGCGCCATCTAAGACGATCACGAGAGGGAGAACGACACAGGACAAGCACGATAAAGATAAGCTGCCACATAAAAAGGGCCCTGTGTTTTCGAAAGATGGTTCAGGAGAACATTCATTTGGGCTAGATGGTGCATACTTGAATTAGGAAGGAACAGCGCCAACTAGGACGATCACGCGAGGGAGAACAACACAAGAGAAGCGCCATAAAGATAAGCTGTCACATAAAAAAGGGCCCTGTGTATTCGAAAGAAGGTTCAGGACAGCATTCATTTGGGTATGATGGTGCATACTTGAATTATGAATGAACAGCGCCAACTAAGGCGATCACGCGAGGGAGAACGACACATGACAAGCGCCATAAAGATAAGCTGTCACATAAAAAAGGGCCCTGTGTTTTCGAAAGATGGTTCAGGACAACATTCATTTGGGCTAGATGGTGCATACTTGAATTAGGAAGGAACAGAGCCAACTAAGACGATCACGCGAGGGAGAACGACACAGGACAAGCGCCATAAAGATAAGCTGTCACATAAAAAGGGCCCTCTGTTTTCGAAAGATGGTTCAGGACAACATTCATTTGGCTAGATGGTGCATACTTGAATTAGGAAGGAACAGCGCCAACTAAGACGATCACGCGAGGGAGAACGACACAGGAGAAGCGCCATCTAAGACGATCCCAAGAGGGAGAACGACACAGGACAAGCGCCTTAAAGATAAGCTGTCACATAACAGAGGGCCCTGTGTTTTCGAAAGATGGTTCAGGACAACATTCATTTGGGCTAGATGGTGCATACTTGAATTAGGAAAGAACAGCGCCAACTAAGACGATCACGCGAGGGAGAACGACACAGGAAAAGCGCCATAAAGATAAGCTGTCACATAAAAAAGGGCGCTGTGTTTTCGAAAGATGGTTCAGGACAACATTCATTTGGGCTAGATGGTGCATGCTTGAATTAGGAAAGAACAGCGCCATCTAAGGCGATCACGAGAGGGAGAACGACATAGGACAAGCGCCATAAAGATAAGCTGTCACATAAAAAAGGGCCCTGTGTTTTCGAAAGATGGTTCAGGACGACATTCATTTAGGCTAGATGGTGCATACTTGAATTAGGAAAGAACAGCGCCAACTAAGGCGATCACGCGAGGGAGAACGACACAGGAAAAGCGCCATAAAGATAAGCTGTCACATAAGAAAGGGCCCTGTGTTTTCGAAAGATGGTTCAGGACAACATTCATTTGGGCTAGATGGTGCATGATTGAATTAGGAAACAACAGCGCCATCTAAGACGATCACGAAAGGGAGAACGACACAGGAGAAACGCCATCTAAGACGATCACGAGAGGGAGAACGACATAGGACAAGCGCCCTAAAGATAAGCTGTCACATAAACAAGGGCCCTGTGTTTTCGAAAGATGATTCAGGACAACATTCATTTGGGCTAGATGGTGCATACTTGAATTAGGAAGGAACAGTGCCAACTAAGAGGATCACGCGAGGGAGATTGACACAGGACAAGTGCCCTAAAGATAAGCTGTCACATAAAAAAGGGCGCTGTGTTTTCGAAAGATGGTTCAGCACAACATTCATTTGGGCTAGATGGTGCATACATGAATTAGGAAAGAACAGCGCCATCTAAGACGATCACGAGAGGGAGAACGACACAGAACAAGCGCCATAAAAATAAGCTGTCACATCAAAAAGGGTCCTGTGTTTTCGAAAGATAGTTCAGGACAACATTCATTTGTGCTAGATGGTGCATACTTGAATTAGGAAGGAACAATGCCAACTAAGACGATCACGCGAGGGAGAACGACACAGGACAAGCGCCATAAAGATAATCTCTCACATAAAAAGGGCCCTTTGTTTTTGAAAGATGGTTCAGGACAACATTCATTTGGGTATGATGGTGCATACTTGAATTAGGAAAGAACAGCGCCAACTAAGACGATCATGCGAGGGAGAACGACACAGGACAAGCGCCATAAAGATAAGCTGTCACATAAAAAAGGGCCCTGTGTTTTCGAAAGATGGTTCAGGACAACATTCATTTGGGCTAGATGGTGCATACTTGAATTAGGAAAGAACAGTGCCAACTAAGACGATCACGCGAGGGAGAACGACACTGGAGAAGCGCCATCTAAGACGATCACGAGAGGGACAACGATACAGGACAAGCGCCCTAAAGATAAGCTGTCACAGAAAAAGGGCCCTGTGTTTTCGAAAGATGGTTCAGGACAACATTCATTTGGGCTAGATGGTGCATACTTGAATTAGGAAAGAACAGCGCCATCTAAGACGATCACGAGAGGGAGAACGACACAGGACAAGCGCCTTAAAGATAAGCTGTCACAAAAAAGGGCCCTGTGTTTGCGAAAGATGGTTCAGGACAACATTCATTCGGGCTAGATGGTGCATATTTGAATAAGGAAAGAAAAGCGCCAACTAAGACGATCACGCGAGGAAGAACGACACAGGAGAAGCGCCATAAAGATAAGCATTCACATAAAAAAGGGCCCTGTGCTTTCGAAAGATGGTTCAGGACAACATTCATTTGGGCTAGATGGTGCATACTTGAATTAGGAAATAACAGCGCCATATAAGATGATCATGAGAGGGAGAACGACACTGGACAAGCGCCATAAAGATAAGCTGTCACATAAAAAGGACCGTGTGTTTTCAAAAGATGGTTCAGGACAACAATCATTTGGGCTAGATGGTGCATACTTGAATTAGGAAGGAACAGCGCCAACTAAGACGATCACGAAAGGGAGAACGACACAGGAGAAACGCCATATAAGACGATCACGAGAGGGAGAACGACACAGGACAAGCACTCTAAAGATAAGCTGTCACATAAAAAAGGGCCCTGTGTTTTCGAAAGATGGTTCAGGACAACATTCATTTGGGCTAGAAGGTGCATACTTATATTAGGAAGGGACAGAGCCAACTAAGACGATCACGCGAGGGAGAACGACACAGGAGAAGCGCCATAAAGATAAGCTGTCACATAAAAAAGGGCCCTGTGTTTTCGAAAGATGGTTCAGGACGACATTCATTTGGGCTAGATGGTGCATACTTGAATTAGGAAGGAACAGCACTAACTAAGATGATCACGCGACGGGGAACGACAAAGGTGAAGCGCCATCTTAGCGATCACGAGAGGGAGAACGACACAGGACAAGCGCCATCTAAGACGATCACGCGAGGGAGAACGACACAGGACAAGCGCCATAAAGATAAGCTGTCACTTAAAAAAGGGCCCTGTGTATTCGAAAGATGGTTCAGGACAGCATTCATTTGGGTATGATGTTGCATACTTGAATTAGGAAATAACAGCGCCAACTAAGGCGATCACGCGAGGGACAACGACACATGACAAGCGCCATAAAGATAAGCTGTCACATAAAAAAGGGCCCTGTGTTTTCGAAAGATGGTTCAGGACAACATTCATTTGGGCTAGATGGTGCATACTTGAATTAAGAAGGAACAGCACTAACTAAGACGATCACGCGACGGGGAACGACAAAGGTGAAATGCCATAAAGATAAGCTGTCACATAAAAAAGGGCCCTGTGTTTTCGAAAGATGGTTCAGGACAACATTCATTTGGGCTAGATGGTGCATACTTGAATTAGGAAAGAACAGCGCCAACTAAGACGATCACGCGAGGGAGAACGACACAGGAAAAGCGCCATAAAGATAAGCTGTCACATAAAAAAGGGCGCTGTGTTTTCGAAAGATGGTTCAGGACAACATTCATTTGGGCTAGATGGTGCATGCTTGAATTAGGAAAGAACAGCGCCATCTAAGACGATCACGAGAGGGAGAACGACACAGGACAAGCACGATAAAGATAAGCTGCCACATAAAAAGGGCGCTGTGTTTTCAAAAGATGGTTCAGGAGAACATTCATTTGGGCTAGATGGTGCATACTTGAATTAGGAAGGAACAGCGCCAACTAAGACGATCACGCGAGGGAGAACAACACAGGAGAAGCGCCATCTAAGACGATCACGCGAGGGAGAACGACACAGGACAAGCGCCATAAAGATAAGCTGTCACATAAAAAAGGACCCTGTGTATTCGAAAGATGGTTCAGGACAGCATTCATTTGGGTATGATGGTGCATACTTGAATTATGAATGAACAGCGCCAACTAAGGCGATCACGCGAGGGAGAACGACACATGACAAGCGCCATAAAGATAAGCTGTCACATAAAAAAGGGCCCTGTGTTTTCGAAAGATGGTTCAGGACAACATTCATTTGGGCTAGATGGTGCATACTTGAATTAGGAAGGAACAAAGCCAACTAAGACGATCACGCGAGGGAGAACGACACAGGACAAGCGCCATAAAGATAAGCTGTCACATAAAAAGGGCCCTCTGTTTTCGAAAGATGGTTCAGGACAACATTCATTTGGCTAGATGGTGCATACTTGAATTAGGAAGGAACAGCGCCAACTAAGACGATCATGCGAGGGAGAACGACACAGGAGAAGCGCCATCTAAGACGATCCCGAGAGGGAGAACGACACAGGACAAGCGCCTTAAAGATAAGCTGTCACATAACAGAGGGCCCTGTGTTTTCGAAAGATGGTTCAGGACAACATTCATTTGGGCTAGATGGTGCATACTTGAATTAGGAAAGAACAGCGCCAACTAAGACGATCACGCGAGGGAGAACGACACAGGAAAAGCGCCATAAAGATAAGCTGTCACATAAAAAAGGGCGCTGTGTTTTCGAAAGATGGTTCAGGACAACATTCATTTGGGCTAGATGGTGCATGCTTGAATTAGGAAAGAACAGCGCCATCTAAGACGATCACGAGAGGGAGAACGACACAGGACAAGCACGATAAAGATAAGCTGCCACATAAAAAGGGCGCTGTGTTTTCGAAAGATGGTTCAGGAGAACATTCATTTGGGCTAGATGGTGCATACTTGAATTAGGAAGGAACAGCGCCAACTAAGACGATCACGCGAGGGAGAACAACACAGGAGAAGCGCCATCTAAGACGATCACGCGAGGGAGAACGACACAGGACAAGCGCCATAAAGATAAGCTGTCACATAAAAAAGGACCCTGTGTATTCGAAAGATGGTTCAGGACAGCATTCATTTGGGTATGATGGTGCATACTTGAATTATGAATGAACAGCGCCAACTAAGGCGATCACGCGAGGGAGAACGACACATGACAAGCGCCATAAAGATAAGCTGTCACATAAAAAAGGGCCCTGTGTTTTCGAAAGATGGTTCAGGACAACATTCATTTGGGCTAGATGGTGCATACTTGAATTAGGAAGGAACAAAGCCAACTAAGACGATCACGCGAGGGAGTACGACACAGGACAAGCGCCATAAAGATAAGCTGTCACATAAAAAGGGCCCTCTGTTTTCGAAAGATGGTTCAGGACAACATTCATTTGGCTAGATGGTGCATACTTGAATTAGGAAGGAACAGCGCCAACTAAGACGATCACGCGAGGGAGAACGACACAGGAGAAGCGCCATCTAAGATGATCCCGAGAGGGAGAACGACACAGGACAAGCGCCTTAAAGATAAGCTGTCACATAACAGAGGGCCCTGTGTTTTCGAAAGATGGTTCAGGACAACATTCATTTGGGCTAGATGGTGCATACTTGAATTAGGAAAGAACAGCGCCAACTAAGACGATCACGCGAGGGAGAACGACACAGGAAAAGCGCCATAAAGATAAGCTGTCACATAAAAAAGGGCGCTGTGTTTTCGAAAGATGGTTCAGGACAACATTCATTTGGGCTAGATGGTGCATGCTTGAATTAGGAAAGAACAGCGCCATCTAAGGCGATCACGAGAGGGAGAACGACATAGGACAAGCGCCATAAAGATAAGCTGTCACATAAAAAAGGGCCCTGTGTTTTCGAAAGATGGTTCAGGACAACATTCATTTGCGCTAGATGGTGCATACTTGAATTAGGAAAGAACAGCGCCAACTAAGGCGATCACGCGAGGGAGAACGACACAGGAAAAGCGCCATAAAGATAAGCTGTCACATAAAAAAGGGCCCTGCGTTTTCGAAAGATGGTTCAGGACAACATTCATTTGGGCTAGATGGTGCATGCTTGAATTAGGAAACAACAGCGCCATCTAAGACGATCACGAAAGGGAGAACGACACAGAAGAAACGCCATCTAAGACGATCACGAGAGGGAGAACGACATAGGACAAGCGCCCTAAAGATAAGCTGTCACATAAACAAGGGCCCTGTGTTTTCGAAAGATGGTTCAGGACAGCATTCATTCGGGTATGATGGTGCACACTTGAATTAGGAAAGAACAGCGCCAACTAAGGCGATCACGCGAGGGAGAACGACACATGACAAGCGCCATAAAGATAAGCTGTCACATAAAAAAGGGCGCTGTGTTTTCAAAAGATGGTTCAGGACAACATTCATTTGGGCTAGATGGTGCATACTTGAATTAGGAAGGAACAGAGCCAACTAAGACGATCACGCGAGGGAGAACGACACAGGACAAGCGCCATAAAGATAAGCTTTCACATAAAAAGGGCCCTGTGTTTTCCAAAGATGGTTCAGGACAACATTCATTTGGCTAGATGGTGCATACTTGAATTAGGAAGGAACAGCGCCAACTAAGACGATCACGCGAGGGAGAACGACACAGGAGAAGCGCCATCAAAGACGATCAGGAGAGGGAGAACGACACAGGACAAGCGCCTTAAAGATAAGCTGTCACATAACAGAGGTCCCTGTGTTTTCGAAAGATGGTTCAGGACAACATTCATTTGGGCTAGATGGTGCATAATTGAATTAGGAAAGAACAGCGTCAACTAAGACGATCACACGAGGAAGAACGACACAGGAGAAGCGCCATAAAGATAAGCTGTCACATAAAAAAGGGCCCTGTGTTTTCGAAAGATGGTTCAGGACAACATTCCTTTGGGCTAGATGGTGCATACTTGAATTAGGAAAGAACAGCGCCCACTAAGACGATCACGCGAGGGAGAACGACACAGGGGAAGCGCCATCTAAGACGATCACGCGAGGGAGAACGACACAGCAGAAGCGCCATAAAGATAAGCTGTCACATAAAAACGGGCCCTGTGTTTTCGAAAGATGGTTCAGGACAACATTTATTTCGGCTAGATGGTGCATACTTAAATTGGGAAAGAACAGCGCCAACTAAGACGATCACGCGAGGAAGAACGACACAGGAGAAGCGCCATAAAGATAAGCTGTCACATAAAAAAGGGCCCTGTGTTTTGGAAAGATGGTTCAGTACAACATTCATTTGGGCTAGATGGTGCATACTTGAATTAAGAAGGAACAGAGCCAACTAAGACGATCACGCGAGGGAGCACGACACAGGAAAAGCGCCATAAAGATAAGCTGTCACATAAAAAAGGGCCCTGTGTTTTCGAAAGATGGTTCAGGACAACATTCATTTGGGCTAGATGGTGCATGCTTGAATTAGGAAAGAACAGCGCCATCTAAGACGATCACGAGAGGGAGAACGACACAGGACAAGCGCCATAAAGATAAGCTGTCACATAAAAAGGGCCCTGTGTTTTCGAAAGATGGTTCAGGACAACATTCATTTGGGCTAGATGGTGCATACTTGAATTAGGAGAGAACAGCGCCATCTAAGACGATCACGAGAGGGAGAACGACACAGAACAAGCGCCATAAAGATAAGCTGTCACATAAAAAAGGGTCCTGTGTTTTCGAAAGATGGTTCAGGACAACATTCATTTGGGCTAGATGGTGCATACTTGAATTAGGAAAGAACAGCGCCAACTAAGACGATCACGCGAGGGAGAACGACACTGGAGAAGCGCCATATAAGACGATCACGAGAGGGACAACGACACAGGACAAGCGCCCTAAAGATAAGCTGTCACAGAAAAAGGGCCCTGTGCTTTCGAAAGATGGTTCAGGACAACATTCATTTGGGCTAGATGGTGCATACCTGAATTAGGAAGGAACAGCCCCAACTAAGACGATCACGAGAGGGAGAACGACACCGGACAAGCGCCTTAAAGATAAGCTGTCACATAAAAAAGGGTGTCACATAAAAAACGGCCCTGTGTTTTCGAAAGATGGTTGAGGACAACATTCATTTGGGCTAGATGGTGCATAATTGAATTAGGAAGGAACAGCGCCAACTAAGACGATCACGCGAGGGAGAACGACACAGGAGAAGCGCCATTTAAGACGATCACGAGAGGGAGAACGACACAGGACAAGCGCCCTAAAGATAAGCTGTCACATAAAAACGGGCCCTGTGTTTTCGAAAGATGGTTCAGGACAACATTTATTTCGGCTAGATGGTGCATACTTGAATTAGGAAAGAACAGCGCCAACTAAGACGATCACGCGAGGGAGAATGACACAGGACAAGCACCATCTAAGACGATCACGCGAAGGAGAACGACACAGGACAACCGCCATAAAGATAAGCTGTCACATAAAAAAGGGCCCTGTGTTTTCGAAAGATAGTTCAGGACAACATTCATTTGGGCTAGATGGTGCATACTTGAATTAAGAAGGAACAGCGCTAACTAAGACGATCACGAAAGGGAGAACGACACAGGAGAAGCGCCATCTAAGACGATCACGAGAGGGAGAACGACACAGGACAGGCGCCCTAAAGATAAGCTGTCACATAAAAAAGGGCCCTGTGTTTTCGAAAGATGGTTCAGGACAACATTCATTTGGGCTAGATAGTGCATACTTGAATTAGGAAGGAACAGAGCCAACTAAGACGATCACGCGAGGGAGAACGACACAAGAGAAGCACTATAAAGATAAGCTGTCAGATAAAAAAGGGCCCTGTGTTTTCGAAAGATGGTTCAGGACAACAATCATGTGGGTATGATGGTGCCTACTTGTATGAGGAAAGGACAGCGCCAACTAAGACGATCACGCGAGGGAGAACGACACAAGACAAGCGCCATAAAGATAAGCTGTCACAAAAAAAGGGCCCTGTGTTTTCGAAAGATCGTTCAGGACAACATTCATTTGGGCTAGATGGCGCATACTTGAATTAGGAAAGAACAGCGCCAACTAAGACGATCACGTGAGGGAGAACGACACAGGAAAAGCGCCATAAAAATAAGCTGTCACATAAAAAGGGCCCTGTGTTTTCGAAAGATGGTTCAGGACAACATTCATTTGGGCTAGATGGTGCATGCTTGAATTAGGAAAGAACAGCGCCATCTAAGACGATCACGAGAGGGAGAACGACACAGGACAAGCACGATAAAGATAAGCTGCCACATAAAAAGGGCCCTGTGTTTTCGAAAGATGGTTCAGGAGAACATTCATTTGGGCTAGATGGTGCATACTTGAATTAGGAAGGAACAGCGCCAACTAGGACGATCACGCGAGGGAGAACAACACAGGAGAAGCGCCATAAAGATAAGCTGTCACATAAAAAAGGCCCCTGTGTATTCGAAAGAAGGTTCAGGACAGCATTCATTTGGGTATGATGGTGCATACTTGAATTATGAATGAACAGCGCCAACTAAGGCGATCACGCGAGGGAGAACGACACATGACAAGCGCCATAAAGATAAGCTGTCACATAAAAAAGGGCCCTGTGTTTTCGAAAGATGGTTCAGGACAACATTCATTTGGGCTAGATGGTGCATACTTGAATTAGGAAGGAACAGAGCCAACTAAGACGATCACGCGAGGGAGAACGACACAGGACAAGCGCCATAAAGATAAGCTGTCACATAAAAAGGGCCCTCTGTTTTCGAAAGATGGTTCAGGACAACATTCATTTGGCTAGATGGTGCATACTTGAATTAGGAAGGAACAGCGCCAACTAAGACGATCACGCGAGGGAGAACGACACAGGAGAAGCGCCATCTAAGACGATCCCAAGAGGGAGAACGACACAGGACAAGCGCCTTAAAGATAAGCTGTCACATAACAGAGGGCCCTGTGTTTTCGAAAGATGGTTCAGGACAACATTCATTTGGGCTAGATGGTGCATACTTGAATTAGGAAAGAACAGCGCCAACTAAGACGATCACGCGAGGGAGAACGACACAGGAAAAGCGCCATAAAGATAAGCTGTCACATAAAAAAGGGCGCTGTGTTTTCGAAAGATGGTTCAGGACAACATTCATTTGGGCTAGATGGTGCATGCTTGAATTAGGAAAGAACAGCGCCATCTAAGGCGATCACGAGAGGGAGAACGACATAGGACAAGCGCCATAAAGATAAGCTGTCACATAAAAAAGGGCCCTGTGTTTTCGAAAGATGGTTCAGGACGACATTCATTTAGGCTAGATGGTGCATACTTGAATTAGGAAAGAACAGCGCCAACTAAGGCGATCACGCGAGGGAGAACGACACAGGAAAAGCGCCATAAAGATAAGCTGTCACATAAGAAAGGGCCCTGTGTTTTCGAAAGGTGGTTCAGGACAACATTCATTTGGGCTAGATGGTGCATGATTGAATTAGGAAACAACAGCGCCATCTAAGACGATCACGAAAGGGAGAACGACACAGGAGAAACGCCATCTAAGACGATCACGAGAGGGAGAACGACATAGGACAAGCGCCCTAAAGATAAGCTGTCACATAAACAAGGGCCCTGTGTTTTCGAAAGATGATTCAGGACAACATTCATTTGGGCTAGATGGTGCATACTTGAATTAGGAAGGAACAGTGCCAACTAAGAGGATCACGCGAGGGAGATTGACACAGGACAAGTGCCCTAAAGATAAGCTGTCACATAAAAAAGGGCGCTGTGTTTTCGAAAGATGGTTCAGCACATCATTCATTTGGGCTAGATGGTGCATACATGAATTAGGAAAGAACAGCGCCATCTAAGACGATCACGAGAGGGAGAACGACACAGAACAAGCGCCATAAAAATAAGCTGTCACATCAAAAAGGGTCCTGTGTTTTCGAAAGATAGTTCAGGACAACATTCATTTGTGCTAGATGGTGCATACTTGAATTAGGAAGGAACAATGCCAACTAAGACGATCACGCGAGGGAGAACGACACAGGACAAGCGCCATAAAGATAATCTCTCACATAAAAAGGGCCCTTTGTTTTTGAAAGATGGTTCAGGACAACATTCATTTGGGTATGATGGTGCATGCTTGAATTAGGAAAGAACAGCGCCAACTAAGACGATCATGCGAGGGAGAACGACACAGGACAAGCGCCATAAAGATAAGCTGTCACATAAAAAAGGGCCCTGTGTTTTCGAAAGATGGTTCAGGACAACATTCATTTGGGCTAGATGGTGCATACTTGAATTAGGAAAGAACAGTGCCAACTAAGACGATCACGCGAGGGAGAACGACACTGGAGAAGCGCAATCTAAGACGATCACGAGAGGGACAACGATACAGGACAAGCGCCCTAAAGATAAGCTGTCACAGAAAAAGGGCCCTGTGTTTTCGAAAGATGGTTCAGGACAACATTCATTTGGGCTAGATGGTGCATACTTGAATTAGGAAAGAACAGCGCCATCTAAGACGATCACGAGAGGGAGAACGACACAGGACAAGCGCCTTAAAGATAAGCTGTCACAAAAAAGGGCCCTGTGTTTGCGAAAGATGGTTCAGGACAACATTCATTCGGGCTAGATGGTGCATATTTGAATAAGGAAAGAACAGCGCCAACTAAGACGATCACGCGTGGAAGAACGACACAGGAGAAGCGCCATAAAGATAAGCAGTCACATAAAAAAGGGCCCTGTGCTTTCGAAAGATGGTTCAGGACAACATTCATTTGGGCTAGATGGTGCATACTTGAATTAGGAAATAACAGCGCCATATAAGATGATCATGAGAGGGAGAACGACACTGGACAAGCGCCATAAAGATAAGCTGTCACATAAAAAAGGACCGTGTGTTTTCAAAAGATGGTTCAGGACAACAATCATTTGGGCTAGATGGTGCATACTTGAATTAGGAAGGAACAGCGCCAACTAAGACGATCACGAAAGGGAGAACGACACAGGAGAAACGCCATCTAAGACGATCACGAGAGGGAGAACGACACAGGACAAGCACTCTAAAGATAAGCCGTCACATAAAAAAGCGCCCTGTGTTTTCGAAAGATGGTTCAGGACAACATTCATTTGGGCTAGAAGGTGCATACTTATATTAGGAAGGGACAGAGCCAACTAAGACGATCACGCGAGGGAGAACGACACAGGAGAAGCGCCATAAAGATAAGCTGTCACATAAAAAAGGGCCCTGTGTTTTCGAAAGATGGTTCAGGACGACATTCATTTGGGCTAGATGGTGCATACTTGAATTAGGAAGGAACAGCACTAACTAAGATGATCACCCGACGGGGAACGACAAAGGTGAAGCGCCATCTTAGCGATCACGAGAGGGAGAACGACACAGGACAAGCGCCATCTAAGACGATCACGCGAGGGAGAACGACACAGGACAAGCGCCATAAAGATAAGCTGTCACTTAAAAAAGGGCCCTGTGTATTCGAAAGATGGTTCAGGACAGCATTCATTTGGGTATGATGGTGCATACTTGAATTAGGAAATAACAGCGCCAACTAAGGCGATCACGCGAGGGACAACGACACATGACAAGCGCCATAAAGATAAGCTGTCACATAAAAAAGGGCCCTGTGTTTTCGAAAGATGGTTCAGGACAACATTCATTTGGGCTAGATGGTGCATACTTGAATTAAGAAGGAACAGCACTAACTAAGACGATCACGCGACGGGGAACGACAAAGGTGAAATGCCATAAAGATAAGCTGTCACATAAAAAAGGGCCCTGTGTTTTCGAAAGATGGTTCAGGACAACATTCATTTGGGCTAGATGGTGCATACTTGAATTAGGAAGGAACAGCGCCAACTAAGACGATCACGCGAGGGAGAACGACACAGGAGAAGCGCCATCTAAGACGATCACGAGAGGGAGAACGACACAGTACAAGCGCCCTAAAGATAAGCTGTCACATAAAAGAGGGCCCTGTGTTTTCGAACGATGGTTCAGGACAACATTCATTTGGGCTAGATGGTGCATACTTGAATTAGGAAAGAACAGCGCCAACTAAGACGATCACGCGAGGAAGAACGACACAGGAGAAGCGCCATAAAGATAAGCTGTCACATAAAAAAGGGCCGTGTGTTTTCGAAAGATGGTTCAGGACAACATTCATTTGGGCTAGATGGCGCATACTTGAAATAGGAAAGAACAGCGCCAACTAAGAAGATCACGCGAGGGAGAACGACACAGGGGAAGCGCCATCTAAGACGATCACGCCAGGGAGAACGACACAGGAGAAGCGCCATAAAGATAAGCTGTCACATAAAAACGGGCCCTGTGTTTTCGAAAGATGGTTCAGGACAACATTTATTTAGGCTAGATGGTGCATACTTGAATTAGGAAAGAACAGCGCCAACTAAGACGATCACGTGAGGGAGAACGACACAGGACAAGCGCCATCTAAGACGATCACGCGAGGAAGAACGACACAGGACAAGCGCCATAAAGATAAGCTGTCACAAAAAAAAGGGCCCTGTTTATTCGAAAGATGGTTCAGGACAGCATTCATTTGGGTATGATGGTGCATATTGAATTAGGAATGAACAGCGCCAACTAAGGCGATCACGCGAGGGAGAACGTCAAATGACAAGCGCCATAAAGATAAGCTGTCACATAAAAAAGGGCCCTGTGTTTTCGAAAGATGGTTCAGGACAAGATTGGTTTGGGCTAGATGGTGCATACTTGAATTAGGAAGGAACAGAGCCAACTAAGACGATCACGCGAGGGAGAACGACACAGGACAAGCGCCATAAAGATAAGCTGTCACATAAAAAAGGGCCGTGTGTTTTCGAAAGATGGTTCAGGACAACATTCATTTGGGCTAGATGGCGCATACTTGAAATAGGAAAGAACAGCGCCAACTAAGAAGATCACGCGAGGGAGAACGACACAGGGGAAGCGCCATCTAAGACGATCACGCCAGGGAGAACGACACAGGAGAAGCGCCATAAAGATAAGCTGTCAGATAAAAACGGGCCCTGTGTTTTCGAAAGATGGTTCAGGACAACATTTATTTAGGCTAGATGGTGCATACTTGAATTAGGAAAGAACAGCGCCAACTAAGACGATCACGTGAGGGAGAATGACACAGGACAAGCGCCATAAAGATAAGCTGTCACATAAAAAAGGGCCCTGTGTTTTCGAAACATAGTTCAGGACAACATTCATTTGGGCTAGATGGTGCATGCTTGAATTATGAAAGAACAGCGCCATCTAAGACGATCACGAGAGGGAGAACGACACAGGACAAGCACGATAAAGATAAGCTGCCACATAAAAAGGGCCCTGTGTTTTCGAAAGATGGTTCAGGAGAACATTCATTTGGGCTAGATGGTGCATACTTGAATTAGGAAGGAACCGCGCCAACTAAGACGATCACGCGAGGGAGAACGACACAGGAAAAGCGCCATAAAGATAAGCTGTCACATAAAAAGGGCCCTGTGTTTTCGAAAGATGGTTCAGGACAACATTCATTTGGGCTAGATGGTGCATGCTTGAATTATGAAAGAACAGCGCCATCTAAGACGATCACGAGAGGGAGAACGACACAGGACAAGCGCCATCTAAGACGATCACGCGAGGAAGAACGACACAGGACAAGCGCCATAAAGATAAGCTGTCACATAAAAAAGGGCCCTGTGTATTCGAAAGATGGTTCAGGACAGCATTCATTTGGGTATGATGGTGCATATTGAATTAGGAATGAACAGCGCCAACTAAGGCGATCACGCGAGGGAGAACGTCACATGACAAGCGCCATAAAGATAAGCTGTCACATAAAAAAGGGCCCTGTGTTTTCGAAAGATGGTTCAGGACAACATTCATTTGGGCTAGATGGTGCATACTTGAATTAGGAAGGAACAGAGCCAACTAAGACGATCACGCGAGGGAGAACGACACAGGACAAGCGCCATAAAGATAAGCTGTCACATAAAAAGGGCCCTCTGTTTTCGAAAGATGGTTCAGGACAACATTCATTTGGCTAGATGGTGCATACTTGAATTAGGAAGGAACAGCGCCAACTAAGACGATCACGCGAGGGAGAACGACACAGGAGAAGCGCCATCTAAGACGATCCCGAGAGGGAGAACGACACAGGACAAGCGCCTTAAAGATAAGCTGTCACATAACAGAGGGCCCTGTGTTTTCGAAAGATGGTTCAGGACAACATTCATTTGGGCTAGATGGTACATAGTTCAATAAGGAAAGAACAGCGCCATCTAAGACGATCACGACAGGGAGAACGACACAGGACAAGCGCCTTAAAGATAAGCTGTCACATAACAAAGGGCCCTGTGTTTGCGAAAGGTGGTTCAGGACAACATTCATTTGGGCTAGATGGTGCATAATTGAATTAGGAAAGAACAGCGCCAACTAAGACGATCACGCGAGGAAGAACGACACAGGAGAAGCGCCATAAAGATAAGCTGTCACATAAAAAAGGGCCGTGTGTTTTCGAAAGATGGTTCAGGACAACATTCATTTGGGCTAGATGGTGCATACTTGAATTAGGAAAGAACAGCGCCAACTAAGACGATCACGCGAGGGAGAACGACACAGGAAAAGCGCCATAAAGATAAGCTGTCACATAAAAAAGGGCCCTGTGTTTTCGAAAGATGGTTCAGGACAACATTCATTTGGGCTAGATGGTGCATGCTTGAATTAGGAAAGAACAGCGCCATCTAAGGCGATCACGAGAGGGAGAACGACACAGGACAAGCGCCATAAAGATAAGCTGTCACATAAAAAAGGGCCCTGTGTTTTCGAAAGATGGTTCAGGACAACATTCATTTGGGCTAGATGGTGCATACTTGAATTAGGAAAGAACAGCGCCAACTAAGGCGATCACGCGAGGGAGAACGACACAGGAAAAGCGCCATAAAGATAAGCTGTCAGATAAAAAAGGGGCCTGTGTTTTCGAAAGATGGTTCAGGACAACATTCATTTGGGCTAGATGGTGCATGCTTGAATTAGGAAACAACAGAGCCATCTAAGACGATCACGAAAGGGAGAACGACACAGGAGAAACGCCATCTAAGACGATCACGAGAGGGAGAACGACATAGGACAAGCGCCCTAAAGATAAGCTGTCACATAAACAAGGGCCCTGTGTTTTCGATTGATGGTTCAGGACAACATTCATTTGGGCTAGATGGTGCATACTTGAATTAGGAAGGAACAGAGCGAACTAAGACGATCACGCGACGGGGAACGACACAGGTGAAGCGCCATAAAGATAAGCTGTCACATAAAAAAGGGCCCTGTGTTTTTGAAAGATGGTTCAGGACAACATTCATTTGGGCTAGATGGTGCATACTTGAATTAGGAAGGAACAGCGCCAACTAAGACGATCACGCGAGGGAGAACGACACAGGAGAAGCGCCATCTAAGACGATCACGAGAGGGAGAACGACACAGGACAAGCGCCCTAAAAATAAGCTGTCACATAAAAGAGGGCCCTGTGTTTTCGAACGATGGTTCAGGACAACATTCATTTGGGCTAGATGGTGCATACTTGAATTAGGAAAGAACAGCGCCATCTAAGACGATCACGAGAGGGAGAACGACACAGGACAAGCGCCCTAAAGATAAGCTGTCACATAAAAAAGGGCCCTGTGTTTTGGAAAGATGGTTCAGGACAACAGTCATTTGGGCTAGATGGTGCATGCTTGAATTAGGAAAGAACAGCGCCATCTAAGACGATCACGAGAGGGAGAACGACACAGGACAAGCGCCATAAAGATAAGCTGTCACATAAAAAAAGGCCCTGTGTTTTCGAAAGATAGTTCAGGACAACATTCATTTGGGCTAGATCTTGCATACTTGAATTAAGAAGGAACAGCGCCATCTAAGACGATCACGAGAGGGAGAAAGACACAGGACAAGCGATTTAAAGATAAGCTGTCACATAAAAAGGGCCCTGTGTTTGCGAATGATGGTTCAGGACAACATTAATTTGGGCTAGATGGTGCATACTTGAATTGGGAAAGAACAACGCCAAGTAAGACGATCACGCGAGGAAGAACGACACAGGAGAAGCGCCACAAAGATAAGCTGTCACAAAAAAGGCCCTGTGTTTTCGAAAGATGGTTCAGGACAACATTCATTTGGGCTAGATGGTGCATACTTGAATTAGGAAAGAACAGCGCCAAATAAGACAATCACGCGAGGGAGAAAGACACAGGAAAAGTGCCATAAAGATAAGCTGTCACATAAAAAAGGGCCCTGTGTTTTCGAAAGATGGTTCAGGACAACATTCATTTGGGCTAGATGGTGCATACTTGAATTAGGAAAGAACAGCGCCAACTAAGACGATCACGCGAGGGAGAACGACACAGGAAAAGCGCCATAAAGATAAGCTGTCACATAAAAAAGGGCCCTGTGTTTTCGAAAGATGGTCCAGGAAAACATTCATTTGGGCTAGATGGTGCATGCTTGAATTAGGAAAGAACAGCGCCATCTAGGACGATCACGCGACGGGAAACGACACAGGTGAAGCGCCCTAAAGATAAGCTGTCACATAAAAAAGGGCCCTGTGTTTTCGAAAGATGGTTCAGGACAACATTCATTTGGGCTAGATGGTGCATGCTTGAATTAGGAAAGAACAGCGCCATCTAAGACGATCACGAAAGGGAGAACGACACAGGAAAAACGCCATCAAAGACGATCACGAGAGGGAGAACGACACAGGACAAGCGCCCTAAAGATAAGCTGTCACATAAACAAGGGCCCTGTGTTTTCGAAAGATGGTTCAGGACCACATTAATTTGGGCTAGATGGTGCATACTTGAATTGGGAAGGAACAGAGCCAACTAAGACGATCACGCGACGGGGAACGACACAAGTGAAGCGCCATAAAGATAAGCTGTCACATAAAAAAGGGCCCTGTGTTTTCGAAAGATGGTTCAGGACAACATTCATTTGGGCTAGATGGTGCATACTTGAATTAGGAAGGAACAGCGCCAACTAAGACGATCACGCGAGGGAGAACGACACAGGAGAAGCGCCATCTAAGACGATCACGAGAGGGAGAACGACACAGGACAAGCGCCCTGAAGATAAGCTGCCACATAAAAGAGGGCCCTGTGTTTTCGAACGATGGTTCAGGACAACATTCATTTGGGCTAGATGGTGCATACTTGAATTGGGAAAGAACAGCGCCAACTAAGACGATCACGCGAGGGAGAACGACACAGGAAAAGCGCCATAAAGATAAGCTGTCACATAAAAAAGGGCCCTGTGTTTTCGAAAGATGGTTCAGGACAACATTCATTTGGGCTAGATGGTGCATACTTGAATTGGGAAGGAACAGAGCCAACTAAGACGATCACGCGACGGGGAACGACACAGGTGAAGCGCCCTAAAGATAAGCTGTCACATAAAAAAGGGCCCTGTGTTTTCGAAAGATGGTTCAGGACAACATTCATTTGGGCTAGATGGTGCATACTTGAATTAGGAAGGAACAGCGCCAACTAAGACGATCACGCGAGGGAGAACGACACAGGAGAAGCGCCATCTAAGACGATCACGAGAGGGAGAACGACACAGGACAAGCGCCCTGAAGATAAGCTGTCACATAAAAGAGCGCCCTGTGTTTTCGAACGATGGTTCAGGACAACATTCATTTGGGCTAGATGGTGCATACTTGAATTAGGAAAGAACAGCGCCATCTAAGACGATCACGAGAGGGAGAACGACACAGGACAAGCGCCTTAAAGATAAGCTGTCACATAACAAAGGGCCCTGTGTTTGCGAAAGGTGGTTCAGGACAACATTCATTTGGGCTAGATGGTGCATACTTGAATTAGGAAAGGACAGCGCCAACTAAGACGATCACGCGAGGAAGAACGACACAGGAGAAGCGCCATAAAGATAAGCTGTCACAAAAAAAGGCCCTGTGTTTTCGAAAGATGGTTCAGGACAATATTCATTTGGGCTAGATAGTGCATACTTGAATTAGGAAAGAACAGCGCCAACTAAGACGATCACGCGAGGGAGAACGACACAGGAAAAGCGCCATAAAGATAAGCTGTCACATAAAAAGGGCCCTGTGTTTTCGAAAGATGGTTCAGGAGAATATTCATTTTGGCTAGATGGTGCATACTTGAATTAGGAAGGAACAGCGCCAACTAAGACGATCACGCGAGGGAGAACGACACAGGGCAAGCGCCATAAAGATAAGCTGTCACATAAAAAAGGGCCCTGTGTTTGCGAAAGATGGTTCAGGACAACATTAATTTGGGCTAGATGGTGCATACTTGAATTAGGAAAGGACAGCGCCAACTAAGACGATCACGCGAGGAAGAACGACACAGGAGAAGCGTCATAAAGATAAGCTGTCACATAAAAAGGGCCCTCTGTTTTCGAAAGATGGTTCAGGACAACATTCATTTGGGCTAGATGGTACATAGTTCAATAAGGAAAGAACAGCGCCATCTAAGACGATCACGACAGGGAGAACGACACAGGACAAGCGCCTTAAAGATAAGCTGTCACATAACAAAGGGCCCTGTGTTTGCGAAAGGTGGTTCAGGACAACATTCATTTGGGCTAGATGGTGCATAATTGAATTAGGAAAGAACAGCGCCAACTAAGACGATCACGCGAGGAAGAACGACGCAGGAGAAGCGCCATAAAGATAAGCTGTCACATAAAAAAGGGCCGTGTGTTTTCGAAAGATGGTTCAGGACAACATTCATTTGGGCTAGATGGTGCATACTTGAATTAGGAAAGAACAGCGCCAACTAAGACGATCACGCGAGGGAGAACGACACAGGAAAAGCGCCATAAAGATAAGCTGTCACATAAAAAAGGGCCCTGTGTTTTCGAAAGATGGTTCAGGACAACATTCATTTGGGCTAGATGGTGCATGCTTGAATTAGGAAAGAACAGCGCCATCTAAGGCGATCACGAGAGGGAGAACGACACAGGACAAGCGCCATAAAGATAAGCTGTCACATAAAAAAGGGCCCTGTGTTTTCGAAAGATGGTTCAGGACAACATTCATTTGGGCTAGATGGTGCATACTTGAATTAGGAAAGAACAGCGCCAACTAAGGCGATCACGCGAGGGAGAACGACACAGGAAAAGCGCCATAAAGATAAGCTGTCAGATAAAAAAGGGCCCTGTGTTTTCGAAAGATGGTTCAGGACAACATTCATTTGGGCTAGATGGTGCATGCTTGAATTAGGAAACAACAGCGCCATCTAAGACGATCACGAAAGGGAGAACGACACAGGAGAAACGCCATCTAAGACGATCACGAGAGGGAGAACGACATAGGACAAGCGCCCTAAAGATAAGCTGTCACATAAACAAGGGCCCTGTGTTTTCGAAAGATGGTTCAGGACAACATTCATTTGGGCTAGATGGTGCATACTTGAATTAGGAAGGAACAGAGCGAACTAAGACGATCACGCGACGGGGAACGACACAGGTGAAGCGCCATAAAGATAAGCTGTCACATAAAAAAGGGCCCTGTGTTTTTGAAAGATGGTTCAGGACAACATTCATTTGGGCTAGATGGTGCATACTTGAATTAGGAAGGAACAGCGCCAACTAAGACGATCACGCGAGGGAGAATGACACAGGAGAAGCGCCATCTAAGACGATCACGAGAGGGAGAACGACACAGGACAAGCGCCCTAAAAATAAGCTGTCACATAAAAGAGGGCCCTGTGTTTTCGAACGATGGTTCAGGACAACATTCATTTGGGCTAGATGGTGCATACTTGAATTAGGAAAGAACAGCGCCATCTAAGACGATCACGAGAGGGAGAACGACACAGGACAAGCGCCCTAAAGATAAGCTGTCACATAAAAAAGGGCCCTGTGTTTTGGAAAGATGGTTCAGGACAACAGTCATTTGGGCTAGATGGTGCCTGCTTGAATTAGGAAAGAACAGCGCCATCTAAGACGATCACGAGAGGGAGAACGACACAGGACAAGCGCCATAAAGATAAGCTGTCACATAAAAAAAGGCCCTGTGTTTTCGAAAGATAGTTCAGGACAACATTCATTTGGGCTAGATCTTGCATACTTGAATTAAGAAGGAACAGCGCCATCTAAGACGATCACGAGAGGGAGAAAGACACAGGACAAGCGATTTAAAGATAAGCTGTCACATAAAAAGGGCCCTGTGTTTGCGAAAGATGGTTCAGGACAACATTAATTTGGGCTAGATGGTGCATACTTGAATTGGGAAAGAACAACGCCAACTAAGACGATCACGCGAGGAAGAACGACACAGGAGAAGCGCCACAAAGATAAACTGTCACAAAAAAGGCCCTGTGTTTTCGAAAGATGGTTCAGGACAACATTCATTTGGGCTAGATGGTGCATACTTGAATTAGGAAAGAACAGCGCCAAATAAGACAATCACGCGAGGGAGAAAGACACAGGAAAAGCGCCATAAAGATAAGCTGTCACATAAAAAAGGGCCCTGTGTTTTCGAAAGATGGTTCAGGACAACATTCATTTGGGCTAGATGGTGCATACTTGAATTAGGAAAGAACAGCGCCAACTAAGACGATCACGCGAGGGAGAACGACACAGGAAAAGCGCCATAAAGATAAGCTGTCACATAAAAAAGGGCCCTGTGTTTTCGAAAGATGGTCCAGGAAAACATTCATTTGGGCTAGATGGTGCATGCTTGAATTAGGAAAGAACAGCGCCATCTAAGACGATCACGAGAGGGAGAACGACACAGGACAAGCGCCCTAAAGATAAGCTGTCACATAAACAAGGGCCCTGTGTTTTCGAAAGATGGTTCAGGACAACATTCATTTGGGCTAGATGGTGCATACTTGAATTGGGAAGGAACAGAGCCAACTAAGACGATCACGCGACGGGGAACGACACAGGTGAAGCGCCCTAAAGATAAGCTGTCACATAAAAAAGGGCCCTGTGTTTTCGAAAGATGGTTCAGGACAACATTCATTTGGGCTAGATGGTGCATACTTGAATTAGGAAAGAACAGCGCCAACTAAGACGATCACGCGAGGGAGAACGACACAGGGCAAGCGCCATAAAGATAAGCTGTCACATAAAAAAGGGCCCTGTGTTTGCGAAAGGTGGTTCAGGACAACATTAATTTGGGCTAGATGGTGCATACTTGAATTAGGAAAGGACAGCGCCAAATAAGACGATCACGCGAGGAAGAACGACACAGGAGAAGCGCCATAAAGATAAGCTGTCACAAAAAAAGGCCCTGTGTTTTCGAAAGATGGTTCAGGACAATATTCATTTGGGCTAGATAGTGCATACTTGAATTAGGAAAGAACAGCGCCAACTAAGACGATCACGCGAGGCAGAACGACACAGGAAAAGCGCCATAAAGATAAGCTGTCACATAAAAAGGGCCCTGTGTTTTCGAAAGATGGTTCAGGAGAACATTCATTTGGGCTAGATGGTGCATACTTGAATTAGGAAGGAACAGCGCCAACTAAGACGATCACGCGAGGGAGAACGACACAGGGCAAGCGCCATAAAGATAAGCTGTCACATAAAAAGGGCCCTCTGTTTTCAAAACATGGTTCAGGACAACATTCATTTGGCTAGATGGTGAATACTTGAATTAGGAAGGAACAGCGCCAACTAAGACGATCACGCGAGGGAGAACGACACAGGAGAAGCGCCATATAAGACGATCACGAGAGGGAGAACGACACAGGACAAGCGCCTTAAAGATAAGCTGTCACATAAAAGAGGGCCCTGTGTTTTCGAAAGATGGTTCAGGACAACATTCATTTGGGCTAGATGGTGCATACTTCAATTAGGAAAGAACAGCGCCATCTAAGACGATCACGAGAGGGAGAACGACACAGGACAAGCGCCTCAAATATAAGCTGTCACATAACAAAGTGCCCTGTGTTTGCGAAAGGTGGTTCAGGACAACATTCATTTGGGCTAGATGGTGCATAATTGAATTAGGAAAGAACAGCGCCAACTAAGACGATCACGCGACGAAGAACGAAACAGGAGAAGCGCCATAAAGATAAGCAGTCACATAAAAAAGGGCCCTGTGCTTTCGAAAGATGGTTCAGGACAACATTCATTTGGGCTAGATGGTGCATACTTGAATTAGGAAATAACAGCGCCATATAAGATGATCATGAGAGGGAGAACGACACTGGACAAGCGCCATAAAGATAAGCTGTCACATAAAAAAGGACCGTGTGTTTTCAAAAGATGGTTCAGGACAACAATCATTTGGGCTAGATGGTGCATACTTGAATTAGGAAGGAACAGCGCCAACTAAGACGATCACGAAAGGGAGAACGACACAGGAGAAACGCCATCTAAGACGATCACGAGAGGGAGAACGACACAGGACAAGCACTCTAAAGATAAGCTGTCACATAAAAAAGGGCCCTGTGTTTTCGAAAGATGGTTCAGGACAACATTCATTTGGGCTAGAAGGTGCATACTTATATTAGGAAGGGACAGAGCCAACTAAGACGATCACGCGAGGGAGAACGACACAGGAGAAGCGCCATAAAGATAAGCTGTCACATAAAAAAGGGCCCTGTGTTTTCGAAAGATGGTTCAGGACGACATTCATTTGGGCTAGATGGTGCATACTTGAATTAGGAAGGAACAGCACTAACTAAGATGATCACGCGACGGGGAACGACAAAGGTGAAGCGCCATCTTAGCGATCACGAGAGGGAGAACGACACAGGACAAGCGCCATCTAAGACGATCACGCGAGGGAGAACGACACAGGACAAGCGCCATAAAGATAAGCTGTCACTTAAAAAAGGGCCCTGTGTATTCGAAAGATGGTTCAGGACAGCATTCATTTGGGTATGATGGTGCATACTTGAATTAGGAAATAACGGCGCCAACTAAGGCGATCACGCGAGGGACAACGACACATGACAAGCGCCATAAAGATAAGCTGTCACATAAAAAAGGGCCCTGTGTTTTCGAAAGATGGTTCAGGACAACATTCATTTGGGCTAGATGGTGCATACTTGAATTAAGAAGGAACAGCACTAACTAAGACGATCACGCGACGGGGAACGACAAAGGTGAAATGCCATAAAGATAAGCTGTCACATAAAAAAGGGCCCTGTGTTTTCGAAAGATGGTTCAGGACAACATTCATTTGGGCTAGATGGTGCATACTTGAATTAGGAAGGAACAGCGCCAACTAAGACGATCACGCGAGGGAGAACGACACAGGAGAAGCGCCATATAAGACGATCATGAAAGGGAGAATGACACAGTACAAGCGCCCTAAAGATAAGCTGTCACATAAAAGAGGGCCCTGTGTTTTCGAACGATGGTTCAGGACAACATTCATTTGGGCTAGATGGTGCATACTTGAATTAGGAAAGAACAGCGCCAACTAAGACGATCACGCGAGGAAGAACGACACAGGAGAAGCGCCATAAAGATAAGCTGTCACATAAAAAAGGGCCGTGTGTTTTCGAAAGATGGTTCAGGACAACATTCATTTGGGCTAGATGGCGCATACTTGAAATAGGAAAGAACAGCGCCAACTAAGAAGATCACGCGAGGGAGAACGACACAGGGGAAGCGCCATCTAAGACGATCACGCCAGGGAGAACGACACAGGAGAAGAGCCATAAAGATAAGCTGTCACATAAAAACGGGCCCTGTGTTTTCGAAAGATGGTTCAGGACAACATTTATTTAGGCTAGATGGTGCATACTTGAATTAGGAAAGAACAGCGCCAACTAAGACGATCACGTGAGGGAGAACGACACAGGACAAGCGCCATCTAAGACGATCACGCGAGGAAGAACGACACAGGACAAGCGCCATAAAGATAAGCTGTCACATAAAAAAGGGCCCTGTTTATTCGAAAGATGGTTCAGGACAGCATTCATTTGGGTATGATGGTGCATATTGAATTAGGAATGAACAGCGCCAACTAAGGCGATCACGCGAGGGAGAACGTCACATGACAAGCGCCATAAAGATAAGCTGTCACATAAAAAAGGGCCCTGTGTTTTCGAAAGATGGTTCAGGACAACATTGATTTGGGCTAGATGGTGCATACTTGAATTAGGAAGGAACAGAGCCAACTAAGACGATCACGCGAGGGAGAACGACACAGGACAAGCGCCATAAAGATAAGCTGTCCCATAAAAAAGGGCCGTGTGTTTTCGAAAGATGGTTCAGGACAACATTCATTTGGGCTAGATGGCGCATACTTGAAATAGGAAAGAACAGCGCCAAATAAGAAGATCACGCGAGGGAGAACGACACAGGGGAAGCGCCATCTAAGACGATCACGCCAGGGAGAACGACACAGGAGAAGCGCCATAAAGATAAGCTGTCACATAAAAACGGGCCCTGTGTTTTCGAAAGATGGTTCAGGACAACATTTATTTAGGCTAGATGGTGCATACTTGAATTAGGAAAGAACAGCGCCAACTAAGACGATCACGTGAGGGAGAATGACACAGGACAAGCGCCATCTAAGACGATCACGCGAAGGAGAACGACACAGGACAACCGCCATAAAGATAAGCTGTCACATAAAAAAGGGCCCTGTGTTTTCGAAACATAGTTCAGGACAACATTCATTTGGGCTAGATGGTGGATACTTGAATTAAGAAGGAACAGCGCTAACTAAGACGATCACGAAAGGGAGAACGACACAGGAGAAGCGCCATCTAAGACGATCACGAGAGGGAGAACGACACAGGACAGGCGCCCTAAAGATAAGCTGTCACATGAAAAAGGGCCCTGTGTTTTCGATAGATGGTTCAGGACAACATTCATTTGGGCTAGATGGTGCATGCTTGAATTATGAAAGAACAGCGCCATCTAAGACGATCACGAGAGGGAGAACGACACAGGACAAGCACGATAAAGATAAGCTGCCACATAAAAAGGGCCCTGTGTTTTCGAAAGATGGTTCAGGAGAACATTCATTTGGGCTAGATGGTGCATACTTGAATTAGGAAGGAACCGCGCCAACTAAGACGATCACGCGAGGGAGAACGACACAGGAAAAGCGCCATAAAGATAAGCTGTCACATAAAAAGGGCCCTGTGTTTTCGAAAGATGGTTCAGGACAACATTCATTTGGGCTAGATGGTGCATGCTTGAATTATGAAAGAACAGCGCCATCTAAGACGATCACGAGAGGGAGAACGACACAGGACAAGCGCCATCTAAGACGATCACGCGAGGAAGAACGACACAGGACAAGCGCCATAAAGATAAGCTGTCACATAAAAAAGGGCCCTGTGTATTCGAAAGATGGTTCAGGACAGCATTCATTTGGGTATGATGGTGCATATTGAATTAGGAATGAACAGCGCCAACTAAGGCGATCACGCCAGGGAGAACGTCACATGACAAGCGCCATAAAGATAAGCTGTCACATAAAAAAGGGCCCTGTGTTTTCGAAAGATGGTTCAGGACAACATTCATTTGGGCTAGATGGTGCATACTTGAATTAGGAAGGAACAGAGCCAACTAAGACGATCACGCGAGGGAGAACGACACAGGACAAGCGCCATAAAGATAAGCTGTCACATAAAAAGGGCCCTCTGTTTTCGAAAGATGGTTCAGGACAACATTCATTTGGCTAGATGGTGCATACTTGAATTAGGAAGGAACAGCGCCAACTAAGACGATCACGCGAGGGAGAACGACACAGGAGAAGCGCCATCTAAGACGATCCCGAGAGGGAGAACGACACAGGACAAGCGCCTTAAAGATAAGCTGTCACATAACAGAGGGCCCTGTGTTTTCGAAAGATGGTTCAGGACAACATTCATTTGGGCTAGATGGTACATAGTTCAATAAGGAAAGAACAGCGCCATCTAAGACGATCACGACAGGGAGAACGACACAGGACAAGCGCCTTAAAGATAAGCTGTCACATAACAAAGGGCCCTGTGTTTGCGAAAGGTGGTTCAGGACAACATTCATTTGGGCTAGATGGTGCATAATTGAATTAGGAAAGAACAGCGCCAACTAAGACGATCACGCGAGGAAGAACGACACAGGAGAAGCGCCATAAAGATAAGCTGTCACATAAAAAAGGGCCGTGTGTTTTCGAAAGATGGTTCAGGACAACATTCATTTGGGCTAGATGGTGCATACTTGAATTAGGAAAGAACAGCGCCAACTAAGACGATCACGCGAGGGAGAACGACACAGGAAAAGCGCCATAAAGATAAGCTGTCACATAAAAAAGGGCCCTGTGTTTTCGAAAGATGGTTCAGGACAACATTCATTTGGGCTAGATGGTGCATGCTTGAATTAGGAAAGAACAGCGCCATCTAAGGCGATCACGAGAGGGAGAACGGCACAGGACAAGCGCCATAAAGATAAGCTGTCACATAAAAAAGGGCCCTGTGTTTTCGAAAGATTGTTCAGGACAACATTCATTTGGGCTAGATGGTGCATACTTGAATTAGGAAAGAACAGCGCCAACTAAGGCGATCACGCGAGGGAGAACGACACAGGAAAAGCGCCATAAAGATAAGCTGTCAGATAAAAAAGGGCCCTGTGTTTTCGAAAGATGGTTCAGGACAACATTCATTTGGGCTAGATGGTGCCTGCTTGAATTAGGAAACAACAGCGCCATCTAAGACGATCACGAAAGGGAGAACGACACAGGAGAAACGCCATCTAAGACGATCACGAGAGGGAGAACGACATAGGACAAGCGCCCTAAAGATAAGCTGTCACATAAACAAGGGCCCTGTGTTTTCGATTGATGGTTCAGGACAACATTCATTTGGGCTAGATGGTGCATACTTGAATTAGGAAGGAACAGAGCGAACTAAGACGATCACGCGACGGGGAACGACACAGGTGAAGCGCCATAAAGATAAGCTGTCACATAAAAAAGGGCCCTGTGTTTTTGAAAGATGGTTCAGGACAACATTCATTTGGGCTAGATGGTGCATACTTGAATTAGGAAGGAACAGCGCCAACTAAGACGATCACGCGAGGGAGAACGACACAGGAGAAGCGCCATCTAAGACGATCACGAGAGGGAGAACGACACAGGACAAGCGCCCTAAAAATAAGCTGTCACATAAAAGAGGGCCCTGTGTTTTCGAACGATGGTTCAGGACAACATTCATTTGGGCTAGATGGTGCATACTTGAATTAGGAAAGAACAGCGCCATCTAAGACGATCACGAGAGGGAGAACGACACAGGACAAGCGCCCTAAAGATAAGCTGTCACATAAAAAAGGGCCCTGTGTTTTGGAAAGATGGTTCAGGACAACAGTCATTTGGGCTAGATGGTGCATGCTTGAATTAGGAAAGAACAGCGCCATCTAAGACGATCACGAGAGGGAGAACGACACAGGACAAGCGCCATAAAGATAAGCTGTCACATAAAAAAAGGCCCTGTGTTTTCGAAAGATAGTTCAGGACAACATTCATTTGGGCTAGATCTTGCATACTTGAATTAAGAAGGAACAGCGCCATCTAAGACGATCACGAGAGGGAGAAAGACACAGGACAAGCGATTTAAAGATAAGCTGTCACATAAAAAGGGCCCTGTGTTTGCGAAAGATGGTTCAGGACAACATTAATTTGGGCTAGATGGTGCATACTTGAATTGGGAAAGAACAACGCCAACTAAGACGATCACGCGAGGAAGAACGACACAGGAGAAGCGCCACAAAGATAAGCTGTCACAAAAAAGGCCCTGTGTTTTCGAAAGATGGTTCAGGACAACATTCATTTGGGCTAGATGGTGCATACTTGAATTAGGAAAGAACAGCGCCAAATAAGACAATCACGCGAGGGAGAAAGACACAGGAAAAGCGCCATAAAGATAAGCTGTCACATAAAAAAGGGCCCTGTGTTTTCGAAAGATGGTTCAGGACAACATTCATTTGGGCTAGATGGTGCATACTTGAATTAGGAAAGAACAGCGCCAACTAAGACGATCACGCGAGGGAGAACGACACAGGAAAAGCGCCATAAAGATAAGCTGTCACATAAAAAAGGGCCCTGTGTTTTCGAAAGATGGTCCAGGAAAACATTCATTTGGGCTAGATGGTGCATGCTTGAATTAGGAAAGAACAGCGCCATCTAAGACGATCACGAGAGGGAGAACGACACAGGACAAGCGCCCTAAAGATAAGCTGTCACATAAACAAGGGCCCTGTGTTTTCGAAAGATGGTTCAGGACAACATTCATTTGGGCTAGATGGTGCATACTTGAATTGGGAAGGAACAGAGCCAACTAAGACGATCACGCGACGGGGAACGACACAGGTGAAGCGCCCTAAAGATAAGCTGTCACATAAAAAAGGGCCCTGTGTTTTCGAAAGATGGTTCAGGACAACATTCATTTGGGCTAGATGGTGCATACTTGAATTAGGAAAGAACAGCGCCAACTAAGACGATCACGCGAGGGAGAACGACACAGGGCAAGCGCCATAAAGATAAGCTGTCACATAAAAAAGGGCCGTGTGTTTTCGAAAGATGGTTCAGGACAACATTAATTTGGGCTAGATGGTGCATACTTGAATTAGGAAAGAACAGTGCCAACTAAGACGATCACGCGAGGGAGAACGACACAGGAAAAGCGCCATAAAGATAAGCTGTCACATAAAAAAGGGCCCTGTGTTTTCGAAAGATGGTTCAGGACAACATTCATTTGGGCTAGATGGTGCATGCTTGAATTAGGAAAGAACAGCGCCATCTAAGATGATCACGAAAGGGAGAACGACACAGGAAAAACGCCATCAAAGACGATCACGAGAGGGAGAACGACACAGGACAAGCGCCCTAAAGATAAGCTGTCACATAAACAAGGGCCCTGTGTTTTCGAAAGATGGTTCAGGACCACATTAATTTGGGCTAGATGGTGCATACTTGAATTGGGAAGGAACAGAGCCAACTAAGACGATCACGCGACGGGGAACGACACAAGTGAAGCGCCATAAAGATAAGCTGTCACATAAAAAAGGGCCCTGTGTTTTCGAAAGATGGTTCAGGACAACATTCATTTGGGCTAGATGGTGCATACTTGAATTAGGAAGGAACAGCGCCAACTAAGACGATCACGCGAGGGAGAACGACACAGGAGAAGCGCCATCTAAGACGATCACGAGAGGGAGAACGACACAGGACAAGCGCCCTGAAGATAAGCTGCCACATAAAAGAGGGCCCTGTGTTTTCGAACGATGGTTCAGGACAACATTCATTTGGGCTAGATGGTGCATACTTGAATTGGGAAAGAACAGCGCCAACTAAGACGATCACGCGAGGGAGAACGACACAGGAAAAGCGCCATAAAGATAAGCTGTCACATAAAAAAGGGCCCTGTGTTTTCGAAAGATGGTTCAGGACAACATTCATTTGGGCTAGATGGTGCATACTTGAATTGGGAAGGAACAGAGCCAACTAAGACGATTACGCGACGGGGAACGACACAGGTGAAGCGCCCTAAAGATAAGCTGTCACATAAAAAAGGGCCCTGTGTTTTCGAAAGATGGTTCAGGACAACATTCATTTGGGCTAGATGGTGCATACTTGAATTAGGAAGGAACAGCGCCAACTAAGACGATCACGCGAGGGAGAACGACACAGGAGAAGCGCCATCTAAGACGATCACGAGAGGGAGAACGACACAGGACAAGCGCCCTGAAGATAAGCTGTCACATAAAAGAGCGCCCTGTGTTTTCGAACGATGGTTCAGGACAACATTCATTTGGGCTAGATGGTGCATACTTGAATTAGGAAAGAACAGCGCCATCTAAGACGATCACGAGAGGGAGAACGACACAGGACAAGCGCCTTAAAGATAAGCTGTCACATAACAAAGGGCCCTGTGTTTGCGAAAGGTGGTTCAGGACAACATTCATTTGGGCTAGATGGTGCATACTTGAATTAGGAAAGAACAGCGCCAACTAAGACGATCACGCGAGGGAGAACGACACAGGGCAAGCGCCATAAAGATAAGCTGTCACATAAAAAAGGGCCCTGTGTTTGCGAAAGATGGTTCAGGAGAACATTAATTTGGGCTAGATGGTGCATACTTGAATTAGGAAAGGACAGCGCCAACTAAGACGATCACGCGAGGAAGAACGACACAGGAGAAGCGCCATAAAGATAAGCTGTCACAAAAAAAGGCCCTGTGTTTTCGAAAGATGGTTCAGGACAATATTCATTTGGGCTAGATAGTGCAGACTTGAATTAGGAAAGAACAGCGCCAACTAAGAAGATCACGCGAGGGAGAACGACACAGGAAAAGCGCCATAAAGATAAGCTGTCACATAAAAAGGGCCCTGTGTTTTCGAAAGATGGTTCAGGAGAATATTCATTTGGGCTAGATGGTGCATACTTGAATTAGGAAGGAACAGCGCCAACTAAGACGATCACGCGAGGGAGAACGACACAGGGCAAGCGCCATAAAGATAAGCTGTCACATAAAAAAGGGCCCTGTGTTTGCGAAAGATGGTTCAGGACAACATTAATTTGGGCTAGATGGTGCATACTTGAATTAGGAAAGGACAGCGCCAACTAAGACGATCACGCGAGGAAGAACGACACAGGAGAAGCGTCATAAAGATAAGCTGTCACATAAAAAGGGCCCTCTGTTTTCGAAAGATGGTTCAGGACAACATTCATTTGGGCTAGATGGTACATAGTTCAATAAGGAAAGAACAGCGCCATCTAAGACGATCACGACAGGGAGAACGACACAGGACAAGCGCCTTAAAGATAAGCTGTCACATAACAAAGGGCCCTGTGTTTGCGAAAGGTGGTTCAGGACAACATTCATTTGGGCTAGATGGTGCATAATTGAATTAGGAAAGAACAGCGCCAACTAAGACGATCACGCGAGGAAGAACGACACAGGAGAAGCGCCATAAAGATAAGCTGTCACATAAAAAAGGGCCTATTTTTTCGAAAGATGGTTCAGGACAACATTCATTTGGGCTAGATGGTGCATACTTGAATTAGGAAAGAACAGCGCCAACTAAGACGATCACGCGAGGGAGAACGACACAGGAAAAGCGCCATAAAGATAAGCTGTCACATAAAAAAGGGCCCTGTGTTTTCGAAAGATGGTTCAGGACAACATTCATTTGGGCTAGATGGTGCATGCTTGAATTAGGAAAGAACAGCGCCATCTAAGGCGATCACGAGAGGGAGAACGACACAGGACAAGCGCCATAAAGATAAGCTGTCACATAAAAAAGGGCCCTGTGCTTTCGAAAGATGGTTCAGGACAACATTCATTTGGGCTAGATGGTGCATACTTGAATTAGGAAAGAACAGCGCCAACTAAGACGATCACGAAAGGGAGAACGACACAGGAGAAACGCCATCTAAGACGATCACGAGAGGGAGAACGACATAGGACAAGCGCCCTAAAGATAAGCTGTCACATAAACAAGGGCCCTGTGTTTTCGAAAGATGGTTCAGGACAACATTCATTTGGGCTAGATGGTGCATACTTGAATTAGGAAGGAACAGAGCGAACTAAGACGATCACGCGACGGGGAACGACACAGGTGAAGCGCCATAAAGATAAGCTGTCACATAAAAAAGGGCCCTGTGTTTTTGAAAGATGGTTCAGGACAACATTCATTTGGGCTAGATGGTGCATACTTGAATTAGGAAGGAACAGCGCCAACTAAGACGATCACGCGAGGGAGAACGACACAGGAGAAGCGCCATCTAAGACGATCACGAGAGGGAGAACGACACAGGACAAGCGCCCTAAAAAAAGCTGTCACATAAAAGAGGGCCCTGTGTTTTCGAACGATGGTTCAGGACAACATTCATTTGGGCTAGATGGTGCATACTTGAATTAGGAAAGAACAGCGCCATCTAAGACGATCACGAGAGGGAGAACGACACAGGACAAGCGCCCTAAAGATAAGCTGTCACATAAAAAAGGGCCCTGTGTTTTGGAAAGATGGTTCAGGACAACAGTCATTTGGGCTAGATGGTGCATGCTTGAATTAGGAAAGAACAGCGCCATCTAAGACGATCACGAGAGGGAGAACGACACAGGACAAGCGCCATAAAGATAAGCTGTCACATAAAAAAAGGCCCTGTGTTTTCGAAAGATAGTTCAGGACAACATTCATTTGGGCTAGATCTTGCATACTTGAATTAAGAAGGAACAGCGCCATCTAAGACGATCACGAGAGGGAGAAAGACACAGGACAAGCGATTTAAAGATAAGCTGTCACATAAAAAGGGCCCTGTGTTTGCGAAAGCTGGTTCAGGACAACATTAATTTGGGCTAGATGGTGCATACTTGAATTGGGAAAGAACAACGCCAACTAAGACGATCACGCGAGGAAGAACGACACAGGAGAAGCGCCACAAAGATAAACTGTCACAAAAAAGGCCCTGTGTTTTCGAAAGATGGTTCAGGACAACATTCATTTGGGCTAGATGGTGCATACTTGAATTAGGAAAGAACAGCGCCAAATAAGACAATCACGCGAGGGAGAAAGACACAGGAAAAGCGCCATAAAGATAAGCTGTCACATAAAAAAGGGCCCTGTGTTTTCGAAAGATGGTTCAGGACAACATTCATTTGGGCTAGATGGTGCATACTTGAATTAGGAAAGAACAGCGCCAACTAAGACGATCACGCGAGGGAGAACGACACAGGAAAAGCGCCATAAAGATAAGCTGTCACATAAAAAAGGGCCCTGTGTTTTCGAAAGATGGTCCAGGAAAACATTCATTTGGGCTAGATGGTGCATGCTTGAATTAGGAAAGAACAGCGCCATCTAAGACGATCACGAGAGGGAGAACGACACAGGACAAGCGCCCTAAAGATAAGCTGTCACATAAACAAGGGCCCTGTGTTTTCGAAAGATGGTTCAGGACAACATTCATTTGGGCTAGATGGTGCATACTTGAATTGGGAAGGAACAGAGCCAACTAAGACGATCACGCGACGGGGAACGACACAGGTGAAGCGCCCTAAAGATAAGCTGTCACATAAAAAAGGGCCCTGTGTTTTCGAAAGATGGTTCAGGACAACATTCATTTGGGCTAGATGGTGCATACTTGAATTAGGAAAGAACAGCGCCAACTAAGACGATCACGCGAGGGAGAACGACACAGGGCAAGCGCCATAAAGATAAGCTGTCACATAAAAAAGGGCCCTGTGTTTGCGAAAGATGGTTCAGGACAACATTAATTTGGGCTAGATGGTGCATACTTGAATTAGGAAAGGACAGCGCCAAATAAGACGATCACGCGAGGAAGAACGACACAGGAGAAGCGCCATAAAGATAAGCTGTCACAAAAAAAGGCCCTGTGTTTTCGAAAGATGGTTCAGGACAATATTCATTTGGGCTAGATAGTGCATACTTGAATTAGGAAAGAACAGCGCCAACTAAGACGATCACGCGAGGGAGAACGACACAGGAAAAGCGCCATAAAGATAAGCTGTCACATAAAAAGGGCCCTGTGTTTTCGAAAGATGGTTCAGGAGAACATTCATTTGGGCTAGATGGTGCATACTTGAATTAGGAAGGAACAGCGCCAACTAAGACGATCACGCGAGGGAGAACGACACAGGGCAAGCGCCATAAAGATAAGCTGTCACATAAAAAGGGCCCTCTGTTTTCAAAACATGGTTCAGGACAACATTCATTTGGCTAGATGGTGAATACTTGAATTAGGAAGGAACAGCGCCAACTAAGACGACCACGCGAGGGAGAACGACACAGGAGAAGCGCCATATAAGACGATCACGAGAGGGAGAACGACACAGGACAAGCGCCTTAAAGATAAGCTGTCACATAAAAGAGGGCCCTGTGTTTTCGAAAGATGGTTCAGGACAACATTCATTTGGGCTAGATGGTGCATACTTCAATTAGGAAAGAACAGCGCCATCTAAGACGATCACGAGAGGGAGAACGACACAGGACAAGCGCCTCAAATATAAGCTGTCACATAACAAAGGGCCCTGTGTTTGCGAAAGGTGGTTCAGGACAACATTCATTTGGGCTAGATGGTGCATAATTGAATTAGGAAAGAACAGCGCCAACTAAGACGATCACGCGAGGAAGAACGACACAGGAGAAGCGCCATAAAGATAAGCTGTCACATAAAAAAGGGCCGTGTGTTTTCGAAAGATGGTTCAGGACAACATTCATTTGGGCTAGATGGTGCATACTTGAATTGGGAAGGAACAGAGCCAACTAAGACGATCACGCGACGGGGAACGACACAGGTGAAGCGCCCTAAAGATAAGCTGTCACATAAAAAAGGGCCCTGTGTTTTCGAAAGATGGTTCAGGACAACATTCATTTGGGCTAGATGGTGCATACTTGAATTAGGAAAGAACAGCGCCAACTAAGACGATCACGCGAGGGAGAACGACACAGGGCAAGCGCCATAATGATAAGCTGTCACATAAAAAAGGGCCGTGTGTTTTCGAAAGATGGTTCAGGACAACATTAATTTGGGCTAGACGGTGCATACTTGAATTAGGAAAGAACAGTGCCAACTAAGACGATCACGCGAGGGAGAACGACACAGGAAAAGCGCCATAAAGATAAGCTGTCACATAAAAAAGGGCCCTGTGTTTTCGAAAGATGGTTCAGGACAACATTCATTTGGGCTAGATGGTGCATGCTTGAATTAGGAAAGAACAGCGCCATCTAAGACGATCACGAAAGGGAGAACGACACAGGAAAAACGCCATCAAAGACGATCACGAGAGGGAGAACGACACAGGACAAGCGCCCTAAAGATAAGCTGTCACATAAACAAGGGCCCTGTGTTTTCGAAAGATGGTTCAGGACCACATTAATTTGGGCTAGATGGTGCATACTTGAATTGGGAAGGAACAGAGCCAACTAAGACGATCACGCGACGGGGAACGACACAAGTGAAGCGCCATAAAGATAAGCTGTCACATAAAAAAGGGCCCTGTATTTTCGAAAGATGGTTCAGGACAACATTCATTTGGGCTAGATGGTGCATACTTGAATTAGGAAGGAACAGCGCCAACTAAGACGATCACGCGAGGGAGAACGACACAGGAGAAGCGCCATCTAAGACGATCACGAGAGGGAGAACGACACAGGACAAGCGCCCTGAAGATAAGCTGCCACATAAAAGAGGGCCCTGTGTTTTCGAACGATGGTTCAGGACAACATTCATTTGGGCTAGATGGTGCATACTTGAATTGGGAAAGAACAGCGCCAACTAAGACGATCACGCGAGGGAGAACGACACAGGAAAAGCGCCATAAAGATAAGCTGTCACATAAAAAAGGGCCCTGTGTTTTCGAAAGATGGTTCAGGACAACATTCATTTGGGCTAGATGGTGCATACTTGAATTGGGAAGGAACAGAGCCAACTAAGACGATTACGCGACGGGGAACGACACAGGTGAAGCGCCCTAAAGATAAGCTGTCACATAAAAAAGGGCCCTGTGTTTTCGAAAGATGGTTCAGGACAACATTCATTTGGGCTAGATGGTGCATACTTGAATTAGGAAGGAACAGCGCCAACTAAGACGATCACGCGAGGGAGAACGACACAGGAGAAGCGCCATCTAAGACGATCACGAGAGGGAGAACGACACAGGACAAGCGCCCTGAAGATAAGCTGTCACATAAAAGAGCGCCCTGTGTTTTCGAACGATGGTTCAGGACAACATTCATTTGGGCTAGATGGTGCATACTTGAATTAGGAAAGAACAGCGCCATCTAAGACGATCACGAGAGGGAGAACGACACAGGACAAGCGCCTTAAAGATAAGCTGTCACATAACAAAGGGCCCTGTGTTTGCGAAAGGTGGTTCAGGACAACATTCATTTGGGCTAGATGGTGCATACTTGAATTAGGAAAGAACAGCGCCAACTAAGACGATCACGCGAGGGAGAACGACACAGGGCAAGCGCCATAAAGATAAGCTGTCACATAAAAAAGGGCCCTGTGTTTGCGAAAGATGGTTCAGGAGAACATTAATTTGGGCTAGATGGTGCATACTTGAATTAGGAAAGGACAGCGCCAACTAAGACGATCACGCGAGGAAGAACGACACAGGAGAAGCGCCATAAAGATAAGCTGTCACAAAAAAAAGGCCCTGTGTTTTCGAAAGATGGTTCAGGACAATATTCATTTGGGCTAGATAGTGCAGACTTGAATTAGGAAAGAACAGCGCCAACTAAGAAGATCACGCGAGGGAGAACGACACAGGAAAAGCGCCATAAAGATAAGCTGTCACATAAAAAGGGCCCTGTGTTTTCGAAAGATGGTTCAGGAGAATATTCATTTGGGCTAGATGGTGCATACTTGAATTAGGAAGGAACAGCGCCAACTAAGACGATTACGCGAGGGAGAACGACACAGGGCAAGCGCCATAAAGATAAGCTGTCATATAAAAAAGGGCCCTGTGTTTGCGAAAGATGGTTCAGGACAACATTAATTTGGGCTAGATGGTGCATACTTGAATTAGGAAAGGACAGCGCCAACTAAGACGATCACGCTAGGAAGAACGACACAGGAGGAGCGTCATAAAGATAAGCTGTCACATAAAAAGGGCCCTCTGTTTTCGAAAGATGGTTCAGGACAACATTCATTTGGGCTAGATGGTACATAGTTCAATAAGGAAAGAACAGCGCCATCTAAGACGATCACGACAGGGAGAACGACACAGGACAAGCGCCTTAAAGATAAGCTGTCACATAACAAAGGGCCCTGTGTTTGCGAAAGGTGGTTCAGGACAACATTCATTTGGGCTAGATGGTGCATAATTGAATTAGGAAAGAACAGCGCCAACTAAGACGATCACGCGAGGAAGAACGACACAGGAGAAGCGCCATAAAGATAAGCTGTCACATAAAAAAGGGCCGTGTGTTTTCGAAAGATGGTTCAGGACAACATTCATTTGGGCTAGATGGTGCATACTTGAATTAGGAAAGAACAGCGCCAACTAAGACGATCACGCGAGGGAGAACGACACAGGAAAAGCGCCATAAAGATAAGCTGTCACATAAAAAAGGGCCCTGTGTTTTCGAAAGATGGTTCAGGACAACATTCATTTGGGCTAGATGGTGCATGCTTGAATTAGGAAAGAACAGCGCCATCTAAGGCGATCACGAGAGGGAGAACGACACAGGACAAGCGCCATAAAGATAAGCTGTCACATAAAAAAGGGCCCTGTGCTTTCGAAAGATGGTTCAGGACAACATTCATTTGGGCTAGATGGTGCATACTTGAATTAGGAAAGAACAGCGCCAACTAAGGCGATCACGCGAGGGAGAACGACACAGGAAAAGCGCCATAAAGATAAGCTGTCAGATAAAAAAGGGCCCTGTGTTTTCGAAAGATGGTTCAGGACAACATTCATTTGGGCTAGATGGTGCATGCTTGAATTAGGAAACAACAGCGCCATCTAAGACGATCACGAAAGGGAGAACGACACAGGAGAAACGCCATCTAAGACGATCACGAGAGGGAGAACGACATAGGACAAGCGCCCTAAAGATAAGCTGTCACATAAACAAGGGCCCTGTGTTTTCGAAAGATGGTTCAGGACAACATTCATTTGGGCTAGATGGTGCATACTTGAATTAGGAAGGAACAGAGCGAACTAAGACGATCACGCGACGGGGAACGACACAGGTGAAGCGCCATAAAGATAAGCTGTCACATAAAAAAGGGCCCTGTGTTTTTGAAAGATGGTTCAGGACAACATTCATTTGGGCTAGATGGTGCATACTTGAATTAGGAAGGAACAGCGCCAACTAAGACGATCACGCGAGGGAGAACGACACAGGAGAAGCGCCATCTAAGACGATCACGAGAGGGAGAACGACACAGGACAAGCGCCCTAAAAAAAGCTGTCACATAAAAGAGGGCCCTGTGTTTTCGAACGATGGTTCAGGACAACATTCATTTGGGCTAGATGGTGCATACTTGAATTAGGAAAGAACAGCGCCATCTAAGACGATCACGAGAGGGAGAACGACACAGGACAAGCGCCCTAAAGATAAGCTGTCACATAAAAAAGGGCCCTGTGTTTTGGAAAGATGGTTCAGGACAACAGTCATTTGGGCTAGATGGTGCATGCTTGAATTAGGAAAGAACAGCGCCATCTAAGACGATCACGAGAGGGAGAACGACACAGGACAAGCGCCATAAAGATAAGCTGTCACATAAAAAAAGGCCCTGTGTTTTCGAAAGATAGTTCAGGACAACATTCATTTGGGCTAGATCTTGCATACTTGAATTAAGAAGGAACAGCGCCATCTAAGACGATCACGAGAGGGAGAAAGACACAGGACAAGCGATTTAAAGATAAGCTGTCACATAAAAAGGGCCCTGTGTTTGCGAAAGATGGTTCAGGACAACATTAATTTGGGCTAGATGGTGCATACTTGAATTGGGAAAGAACAACGCCAACTAAGACGATCACGCGAGGAAGAACGACACAGGAGAAGCGCCACAAAGATAAACTGTCACAAAAAAGGCCCTGTGTTTTCGAAAGATGGTTCAGGACAACATTCATTTGGGCTAGATGGTGCATACTTGAATTAGGAAAGAACAGCGCCAAATAAGACAATCACGCGAGGGAGAAAGACACAGGAAAAGCGCCATAAAGATAAGCTGTCACATAAAAAAGGGCCCTGTGTTTTCGAAAGATGGTTCAGGACAACATTCATTTGGGCTAGATGGTGCATACTTGAATTAGGAAAGAACAGCGCCAACTAAGACGATCACGCGAGGGAGAACGACACAGGAAAAGCGCCATAAAGATAAGCTGTCACATAAAAAAGGGCCCTCTGTTTTCGAAAGATGGTCCAGGAAAACATTCATTTGGGCTAGATGGTGCATGCTTGAATTAGGAAAGAACAGCGCCATCTAAGACGATCACGAGAGGGAGAACGACACAGGACAAGCGCCCTAAAGATAAGCTGTCACATAAACAAGGGCCCTGTGTTTTCGAAAGATGGTTCAGGACAACATTCATTTGCGCTAGATGGTGCATACTTGAATTGGGAAGGAACAGAGCCAACTAAGACGATCACGCGACGGGGAACGACACAGGTGAAGCGCCCTAAAGATAAGCTGTCACATAAAAAAGGGCCCTGTGTTTTCGAAAGATGGTTCAGGACAACATTCATTTGGGCTAGATGGTGCATACTTGAATTAGGAAAGAACAGCGCCAACTAAGACGATCACGCGAAGGAGAACGACACAGGGCAAGCGCCATAAAGATAAGCTGTCACATAAAAAAGGGCCCTGTGTTTGCGAAAGATGGTTCAGGACAACATTAATTTGGGCTAGATGGTGCATACTTGAATTAGGAAAGGACAGCGCCAAATAAGACGATCACGCGAGGAAGAACGACACAGGAGAAGCGCCATAAAGATAAGCTGTCACAAAAAAAGGCCCTGTGTTTTCGAAAGATGGTTCAGGACAATATTCATTTGGGCTAGATAGTGCATACTTGAATTAGGAAAGAACAGCGCCAACTAAGACGATCACGCGAGGGAGAACGACACAGGAAAAGCGCCATAAAGATAAGCTGTCACATAAAAAGGGCCCTGTGTTTTCGAAAGATGGTTCAGGAGAACATTCATTTGGGCTAGATGGTGCATACTTGAATTAGGAAGGAACAGCGCCAACTAAGACGATCACGCGAGGGAGAACGACACAGGGCAAGCGCCATAAAGATAAGCTGTCACATAAAAAGGGCCCTCTGTTTTCAAAACATGGTTCAGGACAACATTCATTTGGCTAGATGGTGAATACTTGAATTAGGAAGGAACAGCGCCAACTAAGACGATCACGCGAGGGAGAACGACACAGGAGAAGCGCCATATAAGACGATCACGAGAGGGAGAACGACACAGGACAAGCGCCTTAAAGATAAGCTGTCACATAAAAGAGGGCCCTGTGTTTTCGAAAGATGGTTCAGGACAACATTCATTTGGGCTAGATGGTGCATACTTCAATTAGGAAAGAACAGCGCCATCTAAGACGATCACGAGAGGGAGAACGACACAGGACAAGCGCCTCAAATATAAGCTGTCACATAACAAAGGGCCCTGTGTTTGCGAAAGGTGGTTCAGGACAACATTCATTTGGGCTAGATGGTGCATAATTGAATTAGGAAAGAACAGCGCCAACTAAGACGATCACGCGAGGAAGAACGACACAGGAGAAGCGCCATAAAGATAAGCTGTCACATAAAAAAGGGCCGTGTGTTTTCGAAAGATGGTTCAGGACAACATTCATTTGGGCTAGATGGTGCATACTTGAATTAGGAAAGAACAGTGCCAACTAAGACGATCACGCGAGGGAGAACGACACAGGAAAAGCGCCATAAAGATAAGCTGTCACATAAAAAAGGGCCCTGTGTTTTCGAAAGATGGTTCAGGACAACATTCATTTGGGCTAGATGGTGCATGCTTGAATTAGGAAAGAACAGCGCCATCTAAGACGATCACGAAAGGGAGAACGACACAGGAAAAACGCCATCAAAGACGATCACGAGAGGGAGAACGACACAGGACAAGCGCCCTAAAGATAAGCTGTCACATAAACAAGGGCCCTGTGTTTTCGAAAGATGGTTCAGGACCACATTCATTTGGGCTAGATGGTGCATACTTGAATTGGGAAGGAACAGAGCCAACTAAGACGATCACGCGACGGGGAACGACACAAGTGAAGCGCCATAAAGATAAGCTGTCACATAAAAAAGGGCCCTGTGTTTTCGAAAGATGGTTCAGGACAACATTCATTTGGGCTAGATGGTGCATACTTGAATTAGGAAGGAACAGCGCCAACTAAGACGATCACGCGAGGGAGAACGACACAGGAGAAGCGCCATCTAAGACGATCACGAGAGGGAGAACGACACAGGACAAGCGCCCTGAAGATAAGCTGCCACATAAAAGAGGGCCCTGTGTTTTCGAACGATGGTTCAGGACAACATTCATTTGGGCTAGATGGTGGATACTTGAATTGGGAAAGAACAGCGCCAACTAAGACGATCACGCGAGGGAGAACGACACAGGAAAAGCGCCATAAAGATAAGCTGTCACATAAAAAAGGGCCCTGTGTTTTCGAAAGATGGTTCAGGACAACATTCATTTGGGCTAGATGGTGCATACTTGAATTGGGAAGGAACAGAGCCAACTAAGACGATCACGCGACGGGGAACGACACAGGTGAAGCGCCCTAAAGATAAGCTGTCACATAAAAAAGGGCCCTGTGTTTTCGAAAGATGGTTCAGGACAACATTCATTTGGGCTAGATGGTGCATACTTGAATTAGGAAGGAACAGCGCCAACTAAGACGATCACGCGAGGGAGAACGACACAGGAGAAGCGCCATCTAAGACGATCACGAGAGGGAGAACGACACAGGACAAGCGCCCTGAAGATAAGCTGTCACATAAAAGAGCGCCCTGTGTTTTCGAACGATGGTTCAGGACAACATTCATTTGGGCTAGATGGTGCATACTTGAATTAGGAAAGAACAGCGCCATCTAAGACGATCACGAGAGGGAGAACGACACAGGACAAGCGCCTTAAAGATAAGCTGTCACATAACAAAGGGCCCTGTGTTTGCGAAAGGTGGTTCAGGACAACATTCATTTGGGCTAGATGGTGCATACTTGAATTAGGAAAGAACAGCGCCAACTAAGACGATCACGCGAGGGAGAACGACACAGGGCAAGCGCCATAAAGATAAGCTGTCACATAAAAATGGCCCTGTGTTTGCGAAAGATGGTTCAGGAGAACATTAATTTGGGCTAGATGGTGCATACTTGAATTAGGAAAGGACAGCGCCAACTAAGACGATCACGCGAGGAAGAACGACACAGGAGAAGCGCCATAAAGATAAGCTGTCACAAAAAAAGGCCCTGTGTTTTCGAAAGATGGTTCAGGACAATATTCATTTGGGCTAGATAGTGCATACTTGAATTAGGAAAGAACAGCGCCAACTAAGACGATCACGCGAGGGAGAACGACACAGGAAAAGCGCCATAAAGATAAGCTGTCACATAAAAAGGGCCCTGTGTTTTCGAAAGATGGTTCAGGAGAATATTCATTTGGGCTAGATGGCGCATACTTGAATTAGGAGAGAACAGCGCCAACTAAGACGATCACGCGAGGGAGAACGACACAGGGCAAGCGCCATAAAGATAAGCTGTCACATAAAAAAGGGCCCTGTGTTTGCGAAAGATGGTTCAGGACAACATTAATTTGGGCTAGATGGTGCATACTTGAATTAGGAAAGGACAGCGCCAACTAAGACGATCACGCGAGGAAGAACGACACAGGAGAAGCGCCATAAAGATAAGCTGTCACATAAAAAGGGCCCTCTGTTTTCAAAAGATGGTTCAGGACAACATTCATTTGGCTAGATGGTGAATACTTGAATTAGGAAGGAACAGCGCCAACTAAGACGATCACGCGAGGGAGAACGACACAGGAGAAGCGCCATATAAGACGATCACGAGAGGGAGAACGACACAGGACAAGCGCCTTAAAGATAAGCTGTCACATAAAAGAGGGCCCTGTGTTTTCGAAAGATGGTTCAGGACAACATTCATTTGGGCTAGATGGTGCATACTTCAATTAGGAAAGAACAGCGCCATCTAAGACGATCACGAGAGGGAGAACGACACAGGACAAGCGCCTCAAATATAAGCTGTCACATAACAAAGGGCCCTCTGTTTGCGAAGGGTGGTTCAGGACAACATTCATTTGGGCTAGATGGTGCATAATTGAATTAGGAAAGAACAGCGCCAACTAAGACGATCACGCGAGGAAGAACGACACAGGAGAAGCGCCATAAAGATAAGCTGTCACATAAAAAAGGGCCGTGTGTTTTCGAAAGATGGTTCAGGACAACATTCATTTGGGCTAGATGGTGCATACTTGAATTAGGAAAGAACAGCGCCAACTAAGACGATCACGCGAGGGAGAACGACACAGGAAAAGCGCCATAAAGATAAGCTGTCACATAAAAAAGGGCCCTGTGTTTTCGAAAGATGGTTCAGGACAACATTCATTTGGGCTAGATGGTGCATGCTTGAATTAGGAAAGAACAGCGCCATCTAAGACTATCACGAAAGGGAGAACGACACAGGAAAAACGCCATCAAAGACGATCACGAGAGGGAGAACGACACAGGACAAGCGCCCTAAAGATAAGCTGTCACATAAACAAGGGCCCTGTGTTTTCGAAAGATGGTTCAGGACCACATTCATTTGGGCTAGATGGTGCATACTTGAATTGGGAAGGAACAGAGCCAACTAAGACGATCACGCGACGGGGAACGACACAGGTGAAGCGCCCTAAAGATAAGCTGTCACATAAAAAAAGGCCCTGTGTTTTCGAAAGATGGTTCAGGACAACATTTATTTGGTCTAGATGGTGCATACTTGAATTAGGAAGGAACAGCGCCAACTAAGACGATCACGCGAGGGAGAACGACACAGGAGAAGCGCCATCTAAGACGATCACGAGAGGGAGAACGACACAGGACAAGCGCCCTGAAGATAAGCTGTCACATAAAAGAGCGCCCTGTGTTTTCGAACGATGGTTCAGGACAACATTCATTTGGGCTAGATGGTGCATACTTGAATTAGGAAAGAACAGCGCCATCTAAGACGATCACGAGAGGGAGAACGACACAGGACAAGCGCCTTAAAGATAAGCTGTCACATAACAAAGGGCCCTGTGTTTGCGAAAGGTGGTTCAGGACAACATTCATTTGGGCTAGATGGTGCATACTTGAATTAGGAAAGAACAGCGCCAACTAAGACGATCACGCGAGGGAGAACGACACAGGGCAAGCGCCATAAAGATAAGCTGTCACATAAAAAAGGGCCCTGTGTTTGCGAAGGATGGTTCAGGACAACATTAATTTGGGCTAGATGGTGCATACTTGAATTAGGAAAGGACAGCGCCAACTAAGACGATCACGCGAGGAAGAACGACACAGGAGAAGCGCCATAAAGATAAGCTGTCACAAAAAAAGGCCCTGTGTTTTCGAAAGATGGTTCAGGACAATATTCATTTGGGCTAGATAGTGCGTTCTTGAATTAGGAAAGAACAGCGCCAACTAAGACGATCACGCGAGGGAGAACGACACAGGAAAAGCGCCATAAAGATAAGCTGTCACATAAAAAGGGCCCTGTGTTTTCGAAAGATGGTTCAGGAGAATATTCATTTGGTCTAGATGGTGCATACTTGAATTAGGAAGGAACAGCGCCAACTAAGACGATCACGCGAGGGAGAACGACACAGGGCAAGCGCCATAAAGATAAGCTGTCACATAAAAAGGGCCCTCTGTTTTCAAAAGATGGTTCAGGACAACATTCATTTGGCTAGATGGTGAATACTTGAATTAGGAAGGAACAGCGCCAACTAAGACGATCACGCGAGGGAGAACGACACAGGAGAAGCGCCATATAAGACGATCACGAGAATGAGAACGACACAGGACAAGCGCCTTAAAGATAAGCGGTCACATAAAAGAGGACCCTTTGTTTTCGAAAGATGGTTCAGGACAACATTCATTTGGGCTAGATGGTGCATACTTCAATTAGGAAAGAACAGCGCCATCTAAGACGATCACGAGAGGGAGAACGACACAGGACAAGCGCCTCAAATATAAGCTGTCACATAACAAAGGGCCCTGTGTTTGCGAAGGGTGGTTCAGGACAACATTCATTTGGGCTAGATGGTGCATAATTGAATTAGGAAAGAACAGCGCCAACTAAGACGATCACGCGAGGAAGAACGACACAGGAGAAGCGCCATAAAGATAAGCTGTCACATAAAAAAGGGCCGTGTGTTTTCGAAAGATGGTTCAGGACAACATTCATTTGGGCTAGATGGTGCATACTTGAATTAGGAAAGAACAGCGCCAACTAAGACGATCACGCGAGGGAGAACGACACAGGAGAAGCGCCATCTAAGACGATCACGGGAGGGAGAACGACACAGGACAAGCGCCCTGAAGATAAGCTGCCACATAAAAGAGGGCCCTGTGTTTTCGAACGATGGTTCAGGACAACATTCATTTGGGCTAGATGGTGCATACTTGAATTGGGAAAGAACAGCGCCAACTAAGACGATCACGCGAGGGAGAACGACACAGGAAAAGCGCCATAAAGATAAGCTGTCACATAAAAAAGGGCCCTGTGTTTTCGAAAGATGGTTCAGGACAACATTCATTTGGGCTAGATGGTGCATACTTGAATTGGGAAGGAACAGAGCCAACTAAGACGATCACGCGACGGGGAACGACACAGGTGAAGCGCCCTAAAGATAAGCTGTCACATAAAAAAGGGCCCTGTGTTTTCGAAAGATGGTTCAGGACAACATTCATTTGGGCTAGATGGTGATTACTTGAATTAGGAAGGAACAGCGCCAACTAAGACGATCACGCGAGGGAGAACGACACAGGAGAAGCGCCATCTAAGACGATCACGAGAGGGAGAACGACACAGGACAAGCGCCCTGAAGATAAGCTGTCACATAAAAGAGCGCCCTGTGTTTTCGAACGATGGTTCAGGACAACATTCATTTGGGCTAGATGGTGCATACTTGAATTAGGAAAGAACAGCGCCATCTAAGACGATCACGAGAGGGAGAACGACACAGGACAAGCGCCTTAAAGATAAGCTGTCACATAACAAAGGGCCCTGTGTTTGCGAAAGGTGGTTCAGGACAACATTCATTTGGGCTAGATGGTGCATACTTGAATTAGGAAAGAACAGCGCCAACTAAGACGATCACGCGAGGGAGAACGACACAGGGCAAGCGCCATAAAGATAAGCTGTCACATAAAAAAGGGCCCTGTGTTTGCGAAAGATGGTTCAGGAGAACATTAATTTGGGCTAGATGGTGCATACTTGAATTAGGAAAGGACAGCGCCAACTAAGACGATCACGCGAGGAAGAACGACACAGGAGAAGCGCCATAAAGATAAGCTGTCACAAAAAAAGGCCCTGTGTTTTCGAAAGATGGTTCAGGACAATATTCATTTGGGCTAGATAGTGCATACTTGAATTAGGAAAGAACAGCGCCAACTAAGACGATCACGCGAGGGAGAACGACACAGGAAAAGCGCCATAAAGATAAGCTGTCACATAAAAAGGGCCCTGTGTTTTCGAAAGATGGTTCAGGAGAATATTCATTTGGGCTAGATGGCGCATACTTGAATTAGGAGAGAACAGCGCCAACTAAGACGATCACGCGAGGGAGAACGACACAGGGCAAGCGCCATAAAGATAAGCTGTCACATAAAAAAGGGCCCTGTGTTTGCGAAAGATGGTTCAGGACAACATTAATTTGGGCTAGATGGTGCATACTTGAATTAGGAAAGGACAGCGCCAACTAAGACGATCACGCGAGGAAGAACGACACAGGAGAAGCGCCATAAAGATAAGCTGTCACATAAAAAGGGCCCTCTGTTTTCAAAAGATGGTTCAGGACAACATTCATTTGGCTAGATGGTGAATACTTGAATTAGGAAGGAACAGCGCCAACTAAGACGATCACGCGAGGGAGAACGACACAGGAGAAGCGCCATATAAGACGATCACGAGAGGGAGAACGACACAGGACAAGCGCCTTAAAGATAAGCTGTCACATAAAAGAGGGCCCTGTGTTTTCGAAAGATGGTTCAGGACAACATTCATTTGGGCTAGATGGTGCATACTTCAATTAGGAAAGAACAGCGCCATCTAAGACGATCACGAGAGGGAGAACGACACAGGACAAGCGCCTCAAATATAAGCTGTCACATAACAAAGGGCCCTCTGTTTGCGAAGGGTGGTTCAGGACAACATTCATTTGGGCTAGATGGTGCATAATTGAATTAGGAAAGAACAGCGCCAACTAAGACGATCACGCGAGGAAGAACGACACAGGAGAAGCGCCATAAAGATAAGCTGTCACATAAAAAAGGGCCGTGTGTTTTCGAAAGATGGTTCAGGACAACATTCATTTGGGCTAGATGGTGCATACTTGAATTAGGAAAGAACAGCGCCAACTAAGACGATCACGCGAGGGAGAACGACACAGGAAAAGCGCCATAAAGATAAGCTGTCACATAAAAAAGGGCCCTGTGTTTTCGAAAGATGGTTCAGGACAACATTCATTTGGGCTAGATGGTGCATGCTTGAATTAGGAAAGAACAGCGCCATCTAAGACTATCACGAAAGGGAGAACGACACAGGAAAAACGCCATCAAAGACGATCACGAGAGGGAGAACGACACAGGACAAGCGCCCTAAAGATAAGCTGTCACATAAACAAGGGCCCTGTGTTTTCGAAAGATGGTTCAGGACCACATTCATTTGGGCTAGATGGTGCATACTTGAATTGGGAAGGAACAGAGCCAACTAAGACGATCACGCGACGGGGAACGACACAGGAGAAGCGCCCTAAAGATAAGCTGTCACATAAAAAAAGGCCCTGTGTTTTCGAAAGATGGTTCAGGACAACATTTATTTGGGCTAGATGGTGCATACTTGAATTAGGAAGGAACAGCGCCAACTAAGACGATCACGCGAGGGAGAACGACACAGGAGAAGCGCCATCTAAGACGATCACGAGAGGGAGAACGACACAGGACAAGCGCCCTGAAGATAAGCTGTCACATAAAAGAGCGCCCTGTGTTTTCGAACGATGGTTCAGGACAACATTCATTTGGGCTAGATGGTGCATACTTGAATTAGGAAAGAACAGCGCCATCTAAGACGATCGCGAGAGGGAGAACGACACAGGACAAGCGCCTTAAAGATAAGCTGTCACATAACAAAGGGCCCTGTGTTTGCGAAAGGTGGTTCAGGACAACATTCATTTGGGCTAGATGGTGCATACTTGAATTAGGAAAGAACAGCGCCAACTAAGACGGTCACGCGAGGGAGAACGACACAGGGCAAGCGCCATAAAGATAAGCTGTCACATAAAAAAGGGCCCTGTGTTTGCGAAAGATGGTTCAGGACAACATTAATTTGGGCTAGATGGTGCATACTTGAATTAGGAAAGGACAGCGCCAACTAAGACGATCACGCGAGGAAGAACGACACAGGAGAAGCGCCATAAAGATAAGCTGTCACAAAAAAAGGCCCTGTGTTTTCGAAAGATGGTTCAGGACAATATTCATTTGGGCTAGATAGTGCGTTCTTGAATTAGGAAAGAACAGCGCCAACTAAGACGATCACGCGAGGGAGAACGACACAGGAAAAGCGCCATAAAGATAAGCTGTCACATAAAAAGGGCCCTGTGTTTTCGAAAGATGGTTCAGGAGAATATTCATTTGGTCTAGATGGTGCATACTTGAATTAGGAAGGAACAGCGCCAACTAAGACGATCACGCGAGGGAGAACGACACAGGGCAAGCGCCATAAAGATAAGCTGTCACATAAAAAGGGCCCTCTGTTTTCAAAAGATGGTTCAGGACAACATTCATTTGGCTAGATGGTGAATACTTGAATTAGGAAGGAACAGCGCCAACTAAGACGATCACGCGAGGGAGAACGACACAGGAGAAGCGCCATATAAGACGATCACGAGAATGAGAACGACACAGGACAAGCGCCTTAAAGATAAGCTGTCACATAAAAGAGGACCCTTTGTTTTCGAAAGATGGTTCAGGACAACATTCATTTGGGCTAGATGGTGCATACTTCAATTAGGAAAGAACAGCGCCATCTAAGACGATCACGAGAGGGAGAACGACACAGGACAAGCGCCTCAAATATAAGCTGTCACATAACAAAGGGCCCTGTGTTTGCGAAGGGTGGTTCAGGACAACATTCATTTGGGCTAGATGGTGCATAATTGAATTAGGAAAGAACAGCGCCAACTAAGACGATCACGCGAGGAAGAACGACACAGGAGAAGCGCCATAAAGATAAGCTGTCACATAAAAAAGGGCCGTGTGTTTTCGAAAGATGGTTCAGGACAACATTCATTTGGGCTAGATGGTGCATACTTGAATTAGGAAAGAACAGCGCCAACTAAGACGATCACGCGAGGGAGAACGACACAGGAAAAGCGCCATAAAGATAAGCTGTCACATAAAAAAGGGCCCTGTGTTTTCGAAAGATGGTTCAGGACAACATTCATTTGGGCTAGATGGTGCATGCTTGAATTAGGAAAGAACAGCGTCATCTAAGACGATCACGAAAGGGAGAACGACACAGGAAAAACGCCATCAAAGACGATCACGAGAGGGAGAACGACACAGGACAAGCGCCCTAAAGATAAGCTGTCACATAAACAAGGGCCCTGTGTTTTCGAAAGATGGTTCAGGACCACATTCATTTGGGCTAGATGGTGCATACTTGAATTGGGAAGGAACAGAGCCAACTAAGACGATCACGCGACGGGGAACGACACAAGTGAAGCGCCATAAAGATAAGCTGTCACATAAAAAAGGGCCCTGTGTTTTCGAAAGATGGTTCAGGACAACATTCATTTGGGCTAGATGGTGCATACTTGAATTAGGAAGGAACAGCGCCAACTAAGACGATCACGCGAGGGAGAACGACACAGGAGAAGCGCCATCTAAGACGATCACGAGAGGGAGAACGACACAGGACAAGCGCCCTGAAGATAAGCTGTCACATAAAAGAGGGCCCTGTGTTTTCGAACGATGGTTCAGGACAACATTCATTTGGGCTAGATGGTGCATACTTGAATTGGGAAAGAACAGCGCCAACTAAGACGATCACGCGAGGGAGAACGACACAGGAAAAGCGCCATAAAGATAAGCTGTCACATAAAAAAGGGCCCTGTGTTTTCGAAAGATGGTTCAGGACAACATTCATTTGGGCTAGATGGTGCATGCTTGAATTAGGAAAGAACAGCGCCATCTAAGACGATCACGCGAGGGAGAACGACACAGGAAAAGCGCCATAAAGATAAGCTGTCACATAAAAAAGGGCCCTGTGTTTTCGAAAGATGGTTCAGGACAACATTCATTTGGGCTAGATGGTGCATACTTGAATTAGGAAAGAACAGCGCCAACTAAGACGATCACGCGAGGGAGAACGACACAGGAAAAGCGCCATAAAGATAAGCTGTCACATAAAAAGGGCCCTGTGTTTTCGAAAGATGGTTCAGGAGAATATTCATTTGGTCTAGATGGTGCATACTTGAATTAGGAAGGAACAGCGCCAACTAAGACGATCACGCGAGGGAGAACGACACAGGGCAAGCGCCATAAAGATAAGCTGTCACATAAAAAGGGCCCTCTGTTTTCAAAAGATGGTTCAGGACAACATTCATTTGGCTAGATGGTGAATACTTGAATTAGGAAGGAACAGCGCCAACTAAGACGATCACGCGAGGGAGAACGACACAGGAGAAGCGCCATATAAGACGATCACGAGAGGGAGAACGACACAGGACAAGCGCCTTAAAGATAAGCTGTCACATAAAAGAGGACCCTGTGTTTTCGAAAGATGGTTCAGGACAACATTCATTTGGGCTAGATGGTGCATACTTCAATTAGGAAAGAACAGCGCCATCTAAGACGATCACGAGAGGGAGAACGACACAGGACAAGCGCCTCAAATATAAGCTGTCACATAACAAAGGGCCCTGTGTTTGCGAAGGGTGGTTCAGGACAACATTCATTTGGGCTAGATGGTGCATACTTGAATTGGGAAGGAACAGAGCCAACTAAGACGATCACGCGACGGGGAACGACACAAGTGAAGCGCCATAAAGATAAGCTGTCATATAAAAAAGGGCCCTGTGTTTTCGAAAGATGGTTCAGGACAACATTCATTTGGGCTAGATGGTGCGTACTTGAATTAGGAAGGAACAGCGCCAACTAAGACGATCACGCGAGGGAGAACGACACAGGAGAAGCGCCATCTAAGACGATCACGAGAGGGAGAACGACACAGGACAAGCGCCCTGAAGATAAGCTGTCACATAAAAGAGGGCCCTGTGTTTTCGAACGATGGTTCAGGACAACATTCATTTGGGCTAGATGGTGCATACTTGAATTGGGAAAGAACAGCGCCAACTAAGACGATCACGCGAGGGAGAACGACACAGGAAAAGCGCCATAAAGATAAGCTGTCACATAAAAAAGGGCCCTGTGTTTTCGAAAGATGGTTCAGGACAACATTCATTTGGGCTAGATGGTGCATGCTTGAATTAGGAAAGAACAGCGCCATCTAAGACGATCACGCGAGGGAGAACGACACAGGACAAGCGCCATAAAGATAAGCTGTCACATAAAAAAGGGCCCTGTGTTTTCGAAAGATGGTTCAGGACAACATTCATTTGGGCTAGATGGTGCATACTTGAATTAGGAAAGAACAGCGCCAACTAAGGCGATCACGCGAGGGAGAACGACACAGGAAAAGCGCCATAAAGATAAGCTGTCACATAAAAAAGGGCCCTGTGTTTTCGAAAGATGGTTCAGGACAACATTCATTTGGGCTAGATGGTGCATGCTTGAATTAGGAAACAACAGCGCCATCTAAGACGATCACGAAAGGGAGAACGACACAGGAGAAACGCCATCTAAGACGATCACGAGAGGGAGAACGACATAGGACAAGCGCCCTAAAGATAAGCTGTCACATAAACAAGGGCCCTGTGTTTTCGAAAGATGGTTCAGGACAACATTCATTTGGGCTAGATGGTGCATACTTGAATTAGGAAGGAACAGAGCGAACTAAGACGATCACGCGACGGGGAACGACACAGGTGAAGCGCCATAAAGATAAGCTGTCACATAAAAAAGGGCCCTGTGTTTTTGAAAGATGGTTCAGGACAACATTCATTTGGGCTAGATGGTGCATACTTGAATTAGGAAGGAACAGCGCCAACTAAGACGATCACGCGAGGGAGAACGACACAGGAGAAGCGCCATCTAAGACGATCACGAGAGGGAGAACGACACAGGACAAGCGCCCTAAAAATAAGCTGTCACGTAAAAGAGGGCCCTGTGTTTTGGAAAGATGGTTCAGGACAACAGTCATTTGGGCTAGATGGTGCATGCTTGAATTAGGAAAGAACAGCGCCATCTAAGACGATCACGAGAGGGAGAACGACACAGGACAAGCGCCATAAAGATAAGCTGTCACATAAAAAAAGGCCCTGTGTTTTCGAAAGATAGTTCAGGACAACATTCATTTGGGCTAGATCTTGCATACTTGAATTAAGAAGGAACAGCGCCATCTAAGACGATCACGAGAGGGAGAAAGACACAGGACAAGCGATTTAAAGATAAGCTGTCACATAAAAAGGGCCCTGTGTTTGCGAAAGATGGTTCAGGACAACATTAATTTGGGCTAGATGGTGCATACTTGAATTGGGAAAGAACAGCGCCAACTAAGACGATCACGCGAGGAAGAACGACACAGGAGAAGCGCCACAAAGATAAGCTGTCACAAAAAAGGCCCTGTGTTTTCGAAAGATGGTTCAGGACAACATTCATTTGGGCTAGATGGTGCATACTTGAATTAGGAAAGAACAGCGCCAAATAAGACGATCACGCGAGGGAGAACGACACAGGAAAAGCGCCATAAAGATAAGCTGTCACATAAAAAAGGGCCCTGTGTTTTCGAAAGATGGTTCAGGACAACATTCATTTGGGCTAGATGGTGCATACTTGAATTAGGAAAGAACAGCGCCAACTAAGACGATCACGCGAGGGAGAACGACACAGGAAAAGCGCCATAAAGATAAGCTGTCACATAAATAAGGGCCCTGTGTTTTCGAAAGATGGTTCAGGACAACATTCATTTGGGCTAGATGGTGCATGCTTGAATTAGGAAAGAACAGCGCCATCTAAGACGATCACGAAAGGGAGAACGACACAGGAAAAACGCCATCAAAGACGATCACGAGAGGGAGAACGACACAGGACAAGCGCCCTAAAGATAAGCTGTCACATAAACAAGGGCCCTGTGTTTTCGAAAGATGGTTCAGGACCACATTCATTTGGGCTAGATGGTGCATACTTGAATTGGGAAGGAACAGAGCCAACTAAGACGATCACGCGACGGGGAACGACACAAGTGAAGCGCCATAAAGATAAGCTGTCACATAAAAAAGGGCCCTGTGTTTTCGAAAGATGGTTCAGGACAACATTCATTTGGGCTAGATGGTGCATACTTGAATTAGGAAGGAACAGCGCCAACTAAGACGATCACGCGAGGGAGAACGACACAGGAGAAGCGCCATCTAAGACGATCACGAGAGGGAGAACGACACAGGACAAGCGCCCTGAAGATAAGCTGTCACATAAAAGAGGGCCCTGTGTTTTCGAACGATGGTTCAGGACAACATTCATTTGGGCTAGATGGTGCATACTTGAATTGGGAAAGAACAGCGCCAACTAAGACGATCACGCGAGGGAGAACGACACAGGAAAAGCGCCATAAAGATAAGCTGTCACATAAAAGGGCCCTGTGTTTTCGAAAGATGGTTCAGGACAACATTCATTTGGGCTAGATGGTGCATGCTTGAATTAGGAAAGAACAGCGCCATCTAAGACGATCACGCGAGGGAGAACGACACAGGAAAAGCGCCATAAAGATAAGCTGTCACATAAAAAAGGGCCCTGTGTTTTCGAAAGATGGTTCAGGACAACATTCATTTGGGCTAGATGGTGCATACTTGAATTAGGAAAGAACAGCGCCAACTAAGACGATCACGCGAGGGAGAACGACACAGGAAAAGCGCCATAAAGATAAGCTGTCACATAAAAAAGGGCCCTGTGTTTTCGAAAGATGGTTCAGGACAACATTCATTTGGGCTAGATGGTGCATGCTTGAATTAGGAAAGAACAGCGCCATCTAAGGCGATCACGAGAGGGAGAACGACACAGGACAAGCGCCATAAAGATAAGCTGTCACATAAAAAAGGGCCCTGTGTTTTCGAAAGATGGTTCTGGACAACATTCATTTGGGCTAGATGGTGCGCACTTGAATTAGGAAAGAACAGCGCCAACTAAGGCGATCACGCGAGGGAGAACGACACAGGAAAAGCGCCATAAAGATAAGCTGTCACATAAAAAAGGGCCCTGTGTTTTCGAAAGATGGTTCAGGACAACATTCATTTGGGCTAGATGGTGCATGCTTGAATTAGGAAAGAACAGCGCCATCTAAGGCGATCACGAGAGGGAGAACGACACAGGAAAAGCGCCATAAAGATAAGCTGTCACATAAAAAAGGGCCCTGTGTTTTCGAAAGATGGTTCAGGACAACATTCATTTGGGCTAGATGGTGCATACTTGAATTAGGAAAGAACAGCGCCAACTAAGACGATCACGCGAGGGAGAACGACACAGGAAAAGCGCCATAAAGATAAGCTGTCACATAAAAAAGGGCCCTGTGTTTTCGAAAGATGGTTCAGGACAACATTCATTTGGGCTAGATGGTGCATGCTTGAATTAGGAAACAACAGCGCCATCTAAGACGATCACGAAAGGGAGAACGACACAGGAGAAGCGCCATCTAAGACGATCACGAGAGGGAGAACGACACAGGACAAGCGCCCTAAAAATAAGCTGTCACATAAAAGAGGGCCCTGTGTTTTCGAACGATGGTTCAGGACAACATTCATTTGGGCTAGATGGTGCATACTTGAATTAGGAAAGAACAGCGCCATCTAAGACGATCACGAGAGGGAGAACGACACAGGACAAGCGCCCTAAAGATAAGCTGTCACATAAAAAAGGGCCCTGTGTTTTGGAAAGATGGTTCAGGACAACAGTCATTTGGGCTAGATGGTGCATGCTTGAATTAGGAAAGAACAGCGCCATCTAAGACGATCACGAGAGGGAGAACGACACAGGACAAGCGCCATAAAGATAAGCTGTCACATAAAAAAAGGCCCTGTGTTTTCGAAAGATAGTTCAGGACAACATTCATTTGGGCTAGATCTTGCATACTTGAATTAAGAAGGAACAGCGCCATCTATGACGATCACGAGAGGGAGAAAGACACAGGACAAGCGATTTAAAGATAAGCTGTCACATAAAAAGGGCCCTGTGTTTGCGAAAGATGGTTCAGGACAACATTAATTTGGGCTAGATGGTGCGTACTTGAATTGGGAAAGAACAGCGCCAACTAAGACGATCACGCGAGGAAGAACGACACAGGAGAAGCGCCACAAAGATAAGCTGTCACAAAAAAGGCCCTGTGTTTTCGAAAGATGGTTCAGGACAACATTCATTTGGGCTAGATGGTGCATACTTGAATTAGGAAAGAACAGCGCCAACTAAGACGATCACGCGAGGGAGAACGACACAGGAAAAGCGCCATAAAGATAAGCTGTCACATAAAAAAGGGCCCTGTGTTTTCGAAAGATGGTTCAGGACAACATTCATTTGGGCTAGATGGTGCATGCTTGAATTAGGAAAGAACAGCGCCATCTAAGACGATCACGAAAGGGAGAACGACACAGGAAAAACGCCATCAAAGACGATCACGAGAGGGAGAACGACACAGGACAAGCGCCCTAAAGATAAGCTGTCACATAAACAAGGGCCCTGTGTTTTCGAAAGATGGTTCAGGACCACATTAATTTGGGCTAGATGGTGCATACTTGAATTGGGAAGGAACAGAGCCAACTAAGACGATCACGCGACGGGGAACGACACAAGTGAAGCGCCATAAAGATAAGCTGTCACATAAAAAAGGGCCCTGTGTTTTCGAAAGATGGTTCAGGACAACATTCATTTGGGCTAGATGGTGCATACTTGAATTAGGAAGGAACAGCGCCAACTAAGACAATCACGCGAGGGAGAACGACACAGGAGAAGCGCCATCTAAGACGATCACGAGAGGGAGAACGACACAGGACAAGCGCCCTGAAGATAAGCTGTCACATAAAAGAGGGCCCTGTGTTTTCGAACGATGGTTCAGAACAACATTCATTTGGGCTAGATGGTGCATACTTGAATTGGGAAAGAACAGCGCCAACTAAGACGATCACGCGAGGGAGAACGACACAGGAAAAGCGCCATAAAGATAAGCTGTCACATAAAAAAGGGCCCTGTGTTTTCGAAAGATGGTTCAGGACAACATTCATTTGGGCTAGATGGTGCATGCTTGAATTAGGAAAGAACTGCGCCATCTAAGACGATCACGCGAGGGAGAACGACACAGGAAAAGCGCCATAAAGATAAGCTGTCACATAAAAAAGGGCCCTGTGTTTTCGAAAGATGGTTCAGGACAACATTCATTTGGGCTAGATGGTGCATACTTGAATTAGGAAAGAACAGCGCCAACTAAGACGATCACGCGAGGGAGAACGACACAGGAAAAGCGCCATAAAGATAAGCTGTCACATAAAAAAGGGCCCTGTGTTTTCGAAAGATGGTTCAGGACAACATTCATTTGGGCTAGATGGTGCATGCTTGAATTAGGAAACAACAGCGCCATCTAAGACGATCACGAAAGGGAGAACGACACAGGAGAAACGCCATCTAAGACGATCACGAGAGGGAGAACGACATAGGACAAGCGCCCTAAAGATAAGCTGTCACATAAACAAGGGCCCTGTGTTTTCGAAAGATGGTTCAGGACAACATTCATTTGGGCTAGATGGTGCATACTTGAATTAGGAAGGAACAGAGCGAACTAAGACGATCACGCGACGGGGAACGACACAGGTGAAGCGCCATAAAGATAAGCTGTCACATAAAAAAGGGCCCTGTGTTTTTGAAAGATGGTTCAGGACAACATTCATTTGGGCTAGATGGTGCATACTTGAATTAGGAAGGAACAGCGCCAACTAAGACGATCACGCGAGGGAGAACGACACAGGAGAAGCGCCATCTAAGACGATCACGAGAGGGAGAACGACACAGGACAAGCGCCCTAAAAATAAGCTGTCACATAAAAGAGGGCCCTGTGTTTTCGAACGATGGTTCAGGACAACATTCATTTGGGCTAGATGGTGCATACTTGAATTAGGAAAGAACAGCGCCATCTAAGACGATCACGAGAGGGAGAACGACACAGGACAAGCGCCCTAAAGATAAGCTGTCACATAAAAAAGGGCCCTGTGTTTTGGAAAGATGGTTCAGGACAACAGTCATTTGGGCTAGATGGTGCATGCTTGAATTAGGAAAGAACAGCGCCATCTAAGACGATCACGAGAGGGAGAACGACACAGGACAAGCGCCATAAAAATAAGCTGTCACATAAAAAAAGGCCCTGTGTTTTCGAAAGATAGTTCAGGACAACATTCATTTGGGCTAGATCTTGCATACTTGAATTAAGAAGGAACAGCGCCATCTATGACGATCACGAGAGGGAGAAAGACACAGGACAAGCGATTTAAAGATAAGCTGTCACATAAAAAGGGCCCTGTGTTTGCGAAAGATGGTTCAGGACAACATTAATTTGGGCTAGATGGTGCGTACTTGAATTGGGAAAGAACAGCGCCAACTAAGACGATCACGCGAGGAAGAACGACACAGGAGAAGCGCCACAAAGATAAGCTGTCACAAAAAAGGCCCTGTGTTTTCGAAAGATGGTTCAGGACAACATTCATTTGGGCTAGATGGTGCATACTTGAATTAGGAAAGAACAGCGCCAAATAAGACGATCACGCGAGGGAGAACGACACAGGAAAAGCGCCATAAAGATAAGCTGTCACATAAAAAAGGGCCCTGTGTTTTCGAAAGATGGTTCAGGACAACATTCATTTGGGCTAGATGGTGCATACTTGAATTAGGAAAGAACAGCGCCAACTAAGACGATCACGCGAGGGAGAACGACACAGGAAAAGCGCCATAAAGATAAGCTGTCACATAAAAAAGGGCCCTGTGTTTTCGAAAGATGGTCCAGGAAAACATTCATTTGGGCTAGATGGTGCATGCTTGAATTAGGAAAGAACAGCGCCATCTAAGACGATCACGAAAGGGAGAACGACACAGGAAAAACGCCATCAAAGACGATCACGAGAGGGAGAACGACACAGGACAAGCGCCCTAAAGATAAGCTGTCACATAAACAAGGGCCCTGTGTTTTCGAAAGATGGTTCAGGACAACATTCATTTGGGCTAGATGGTGCATACTTGAATTGGGAAGGAACAGAGCCAACTAAGACGATCCCGCGACGGGGAACGACACAGGTGAAGCGCCCTAAAGATAAGCTGTCACATAAAAAAGGGCCCTGTGTTTTCGAAAGATGGTTCAGGACAACATTCATTTGGGCTAGATGGTGCATACTTGAATTAGGAAGGAACAGCGCCAACTAAGACGATCACGCGAGGGAGAACGACACAGGAGAAGCGCCATCTAAGACGATCACGAGAGGGAGAACGACACAGGACAAGCGCCCTGAAGATAAGCTGTCACATAAAAGAGCGCCCTGTGTTTTCGAACGATGGTTCAGGACAACATTCATTTGGGCTAGATGGTGCATACTTGAATTAGGAAAGAACAGCGCCATCTAAGACGATCACGAGAGGGAGAACGACACAGGACAAGCGCCTTAAAGATAAGCTGTCACATAACAAAGGGCCCTGTGTTTGCGAAAGGTGGTTCAGGACAACATTCATTTGGGCTAGATGGTGCATACTTGAATTAGGAAAGAACAGCGCCAACTAAGACGATCCCGCGAGGGAGAACGACACAGGGCAAGCGCCATAAAGATAAGCTGTCACATAAAAAAGGGCCCTGTGTTTGCGAAAGATGGTTCAGGACAACATTAATTTGGGCTAGATGGTGCATACTTGAATTAGGAAAGGACAGCGCCAACTAAGACGATCACACGAGGAAGAACGACACAGGACAAGCGATTTAAAGATAAGCTGTCACATAAAAAGGGCCCTGTGTTTGCGAAAGATGGTTCAGGACAACATTAATTTGGGCTAGATGGTGCATACTTGAATTGGGAAAGAACAGCGCCAACTAAGACGATCACGCGAGGAAGAACGACACAGGAGAAGCGCCACAAAGATAAGCTGTCACAAAAAAGGCCCTGTGTTTTCGAAAGATGGTTCAGGACAACATTCATTTGGGCTAGATGGTGCATACTTGAATTAGGAAAGAACAGCGCCAAATAAGACGATCACGCGAGGGAGAACGACACAGGAAAAGCGCCATAAAGATAAGCTGTCACATAAAAAAGGGCCCTGTGTTTTCGAAAGATGGTTCAGGACAACATTCATTTGGGCTAGATGGTGCATACTTGAATTAGGAAAGAACAGCGCCAACTAAGACGATCACGCGAGGGAGAACGACACAGGAAAAGCGCCATAAAGATAAGCTGTCACATAAAAAAGGGCCCTGTGTTTTCGAAAGATGGTTCAGGACAACATTCATTTGGGCTAGATGGTGCATGCTTGAATTAGGAAAGAACAGCGCCATCTAAGACGATCACGAAAGGGAGAACGACACAGGAAAAACGCCATCAAAGACGATCACGAGAGGGAGAACGACACAGGACAAGCGCCCTAAAGATAAGCTGTCACATAAACAAGGGCCCTGTGTTTTCGAAAGATGGTTCAGGACCACATTCATTTGGGCTAGATGGTGCATACTTGAATTGGGAAGGAACAGAGCCAACTAAGACGATCACGCGACGGGGAACGACACAAGTGAAGCGCCATAAAGATAAGCTGTCACATAGAAAAGGGCCCTGTGTTTTCGAAAGATGGTTCAGGACAACATTCATTTGGGCTAGATGGTGCATACTTGAATTAGGAAGGAACAGCGCCAACTAAGACGATCACGCGAGGGAGAACGACACAGGAGAAGCGCCATCTAAGACGATCACGAGAGGGAGAACGACACAGGACAAGCGCCCTGAAGATAAGCTGTCACATAAAAGAGGGCCCTGTGTTTTCGAACGATGGTTCAGGACAACATTCATTTGGGCTAGATGGTGCATACTTGAATTGGGAAAGAACAGCGCCAACTAAGACGATCACGCGAGGGAGAACGACACAGGAAAAGCGCCATAAAGATAAGCTGTCACATAAAAAAGGGCCCTGTGTTTTCGAAAGATGGTTCAGGACAACATTCATTTGGGCTAGATGGTGCATGCTTGAATTAGGAAAGAACAGCGCCATCTAAGACGATCACGCGAGGGAGAACGACACAGGAAAAGCGCCATAAAGATAAGCTGTCACATAAAAAAGGGCCCTGTGTTTTCGAAAGATGGTTCAGGACAACATTCATTTGGGCTAGATGGTGCATACTTGAATTAGGAAAGAACAGCGCCAACTAAGACGATCACGCGAGGGAGAACGACACAGGAAAAGCGCCATAAAGATAAGCTGTCACATAAAAAAGGGCCCTGTGTTTTCGAAAGATGGTCCAGGAAAACATTCATTTGGGCTAGATGGTGCATGCTTGAATTAGGAAAGAACAGCGCCATCTAAGACGATCACGAAAGGGAGAACGACACAGGAAAAACGCCATCAAAGACGATCACGAGAGGGAGAACGACACAGGACAAGCGCCCTAAAGATAAGCTGTCACATAAACAAGGGCCCTGTGTTTTCGAAAGATGGTTCAGGACAACATTCATTTGGGCTAGATGGTGCATACTTGAATTGGGAAGGAACAGAGCCAACTAAGACGATCCCGCGACGGGGAACGACACAGGTGAAGCGCCCTAAAGATAAGCTGTCACATAAAAAAGGGCCCTGTGTTTTCGAAAGATGGTTCAGGACAACATTCATTTGGGCTAGATGGTGCATACTTGAATTAGGAAGGAACAGCGCCAACTAAGACGATCACGCGAGGGAGAACGACACAGGAGAAGCGCCATCTAAGACGATCACGAGAGGGAGAACGACACAGGACAAGCGCCCTGAAGATAAGCTGTCACATAAAAGAGCGCCCTGTGTTTTCGAACGATGGTTCAGGACAACATTCATTTGGGCTAGATGGTGCATACTTGAATTAGGAAAGAACAGCGCCATCTAAGACGATCACGAGAGGGAGAACGACACAGGACAAGCGCCTTAAAGATAAGCTGTCACATAACAAAGGGCCCTGTGTTTGCGAAAGGTGGTTCAGGACAACATTCATTTGGGCTAGATGGTGCATACTTGAATTAGGAAAGAACAGCGCCAACTAAGACGATCCCGCGAGGGAGAACGACACAGGGCAAGCGCCATAAAGATAAGCTGTCACATAAAAAAGGGCCCTGTGTTTGCGAAAGATGGTTCAGGACAACATTAATTTGGGCTAGATGGTGCATACTTGAATTAGGAAAGGACAGCGCCAACTAAGACGATCACACGAGGAAGAACGACACAGGACAAGCGATTTAAAGATAAGCTGTCACATAAAAAGGGCCCTGTGTTTGCGAAAGATGGTTCAGGACAACATTAATTTGGGCTAGATGGTGCATACTTGAATTGGGAAAGAACAGCGCCAACTAAGACGATCACGCGAGGAAGAACGACACAGGAGAAGCGCCACAAAGATAAGCTGTCACAAAAAAGGCCCTGTGTTTTCGAAAGATGGTTCAGGACAACATTCATTTGGGCTAGATGGTGCATACTTGAATTAGGAAAGAACAGCGCCAAATAAGACGATCACGCGAGGGAGAACGACACAGGAAAAGCGCCATAAAGATAAGCTGTCACATAAAAAAGGGCCCTGTGTTTTCGAAAGATGGTTCAGGACAACATTCATTTGGGCTAGATGGTGCATACTTGAATTAGGAAAGAACAGCGCCAACTAAGACGATCACGCGAGGGAGAACGACACAGGAAAAGCGCCATAAAGATAAGCTGTCACATAAAAAAGGGCCCTGTGTTTTCGAAAGATGGTTCAGGACAACATTCATTTGGGCTAGATGGTGCATGCTTGAATTAGGAAAGAACAGCGCCATCTAAGACGATCACGAAAGGGAGAACGACACAGGAAAAACGCCATCAAAGACGATCACGAGAGGGAGAACGACACAGGACAAGCGCCCTAAAGATAAGCTGTCACATAAACAAGGGCCCTGTGTTTTCGAAAGATGGTTCAGGACCACATTCATTTGGGCTAGATGGTGCATACTTGAATTGGGAAGGAACAGAGCCAACTAAGACGATCACGCGACGGGGAACGACACAAGTGAAGCGCCATAAAGATAAGCTGTCACATAGAAAAGGGCCCTGTGTTTTCGAAAGATGGTTCAGGACAACATTCATTTGGGCTAGATGGTGCATACTTGAATTAGGAAGGAACAGCGCCAACTAAGACGATCACGCGAGGGAGAACGACACAGGAGAAGCGCCATCTAAGACGATCACGAGAGGGAGAACGACACAGGACAAGCGCCCTGAAGATAAGCTGTCACATAAAAGAGGGCCCTGTGTTTTCGAACGATGGTTCAGGACAACATTCATTTGGGCTAGATGGTGCATACTTGAATTGGGAAAGAACAGCGCCAACTAAGACGATCACGCGAGGGAGAACGACACAGGAAAAGCGCCATAAAGATAAGCTGTCACATAAAAAAGGGCCCTGTGTTTTCGAAAGATGGTTCAGGACAACATTCATTTGGGCTAGATGGTGCATGCTTGAATTAGGAAAGAACAGCGCCATCTAAGACGATCACGCGAGGGAGAACGACACAGGAAAAGCGCCATAAAGATAAGCTGTCACATAAAAAAGGGCCCTGTGTTTTCGAAAGATGGTTCAGGACAACATTCATTTGGGCTAGATGGTGCATACTTGAATTAGGAAAGAACAGCGCCAACTAAGACGATCACGCGAGGGAGAACGACACAGGAAAAGCGCCATAAAGATAAGCTGTCACATAAAAAAGGGCCCTGTGTTTTCGAAAGATGGTTCAGGACAACATTCATTTGGGCTAGATGGTGCATGCTTGAATTAGGAAAGAACAGCGCCATCTAAGGCGATCACGAGAGGGAGAACGACACAGGACAAGCGCCATAAAGATAAGCTGTCACATAAAAAAGGGCCCTGTGTTTTCGAAAGATGGTTCTGGACAACATTCATTTGGGCTAGATGGTGCATACTTGAATTAGGAAAGAACAGCGCCAACTAAGGCGATCACGCGAGGGAGAACGACACAGGAAAAGCGCCATAAAGATAAGCTGTCACATAAAAAAGGGCCCTGTGTTTTCGAAAGATGGTTCAGGACAACATTCATTTGGGCTAGATGGTGCATGCTTGAATTAGGAAACAACAGCGCCATCTAAGACGATCACGAAAGGGAGAACGACACAGGAGAAACGCCATCTAAGACGATCACGAGAGGGAGAACGACATAGGACAAGCGCCCTAAAGATAAGCTGTCACATAAACAAGGGCCCTGTGTTTTCGAAAGATGGTTCAGGACAACATTCATTTGGGCTAGATGGTGCATACTTGAATTAGGAAGGAACAGAGCGAACTAAGACGATCACGCGACGGGGAACGACACAGGTGAAGCGCCATAAAGATAAGCTGTCACATAAAAAAGGGCCCTGTGTTTTTGAAAGATGGTTCAGGACAACATTCATTTGGGCTAGATGGTGCATACTTGAATTAGGAAGGAACAGCGCCAACTAAGACGATCACGCGAGGGAGAACGACACAGGAGAAGCGCCATCTAAGACGATCACGAGAGCGAGAACGACACAGGACAAGCGCCCTAAAAATAAGCTGTCACATAAAAGAGGGCCCTGTGTTTTCGAACGATGGTTCAGGACAACATTCATTTGGGCTAGATGGTGCATACTTGAATTAGGAAAGAACAGCGCCATCTAAGACGATCACGAGAGGGAGAACGACACAGGACAAGCGCCCTAAAGATAAGCTGTCACATAAAAAAGGGCCCTGTGTTTTGGAAAGATGGTTCAGGACAACAGTCATTTGGGCTAGATGGTGCATGCTTGAATTAGGAAAGAACAGCGCCATCTAAGACGATCACGAGAGGGAGAACGACACAGGACAAGCGCCATAAAGATAAGCTGTCACATAAAAAAAGGCCCTGTGTTTTCGAAAGATAGTTCAGGACAACATTCATTTGGGCTAGATCTTGCATACTTGAATTAAGAAGGAACAGCGCCATCTATGACGATCACGAGAGGGAGAAAGACACAGGACAAGCGATTTAAAGATAAGCTGTCACATAAAAAGGGCCCTGTGTTTGCGAAAGATGGTTCAGGACAACATTAATTTGGGCTAGATGGTGCGTACTTGAATTGGGAAAGAACAGCGCCAACTAAGACGATCACGCGAGGAAGAACGACACAGGAGAAGCGCCACAAAGATAAGCTGTCACAAAAAAGGCCCTGTGTTTTCGAAAGATGGTTCAGGACAACATTCATTTGGGCTAGATGGTGCATACTTGAATTAGGAAAGAACAGCGCCAAATAAGACGATCACGCGAGGGAGAACGACACAGGAAAAGCGCCATAAAGATAAGCTGTCACATAAAAAAGGGCCCTGTGTTTTCGAAAGATGGTTCAGGACAACATTCATTTGGGCTAGATGGTGCATACTTGAATTAGGAAAGAACAGCGCAAACTAAGACGATCACGCGAGGGAGAACGACACAGGAAAAGCGCCATAAAGATAAGCTGTCACATAAAAAAGGGCCCTGTGTTTTCGAAAGATGGTCCAGGAAAACATTCATTTGGGCTAGATGGTGCATGCTTGAATTAGGAAAGAACAGCGCCATCTAAGACGATCACGAAAGGGAGAACGACACAGGAAAAACGCCATCAAAGACGATCACGAGAGGGAGAACGACACAGGACAAGCGCCCTAAAGATAAGCTGTCACATAAACAAGGGCCCTGTGTTTTCGAAAGATGGTTCAGGATAACATTCATTTGGGCTAGATGGTGCATACTTGAATTGGGAAGGAACAGAGCCAACTAAGACGATCACGCGACGGGGAACGACACAGGTGAAGCGCCCTAAAGATAAGCTGTCACATAAAAAAGGGCCCTGTGTTTTCGAAAGATGGTTCAGGACAACATTCATTTGGGCTAGATGGTGCATACTTGAATTAGGAAGGAACAGCGCCAACTAAGACGATCACGCGAGGGAGAACGACACAGGAGAAGCGCCATCTAAGACGATCACGAGAGGGAGAACGACACAGCACAAGCGCCCTGAAGATAAGCTGTCACATAAAAGAGCGCCCTGTGTTTTCGAACGATGGTTCAGGACAACATTCATTTGGGCTAGATGGTGCATACTTGAATTAGGAAAGAACAGCGCCATCTAAGACGATCACGAGAGGGAGAACGACACAGGACAAGCGCCTTAAAGATAAGCTGTCACATAACAAAGGGCCCTGTGTTTGCGAAAGGTGGTTCAGGACAACATTCATTTGGGCTAGATGGTGCATACTTGAATTAGGAAAGAACAGCGCCAACTAAGACGACCCGCGAGGGAGAACGACACAGGGCAAGCGCCATAAAGATAAGCTGTCACATAAAAAAGGGCCCTGTGTTTGCGAAAGATGGTTCAGGACAACATTAATTTGGGCTAGATGGTGCATACTTGAATTAGGAAAGGACAGCGCCAACTAAGACGATCACACGAGGAAGAACGACACAGGAGAAGCGCCATAAAGATAAGCTGTCACAAAAAAAGGCCCTGTGTTTTCGAAAGATGGTTCAGGACAATATTCATTTGGGCTAGATAGTGCATACTTGAATTAGGAAAGAACAGCGCCAACTAAGACGATCACGCGAGGGAGAACGACACAGGAAAAGCGCCATAAAGATAAGCTGTCACATAAAAAGGGCCCTGTGTTTTCGAAAGATGGTTCAGGAGAACATTCATTTGGGCTAGATGGTGCATACTTGAATTAGGAAGGAACAGCGCCAACTAAGACGATCACGCGAGGGAGAACGACACAGGGCAAGCGCCATAAAGATAAGCTGTCACATAAAAGGGCCCTCTGTTTTCGAAAGATGGTTCAGGACAACATTCATTTGGCTAGATGGTGAATACTTGAATTAGGAAGGAACAGCGCCAAGTAAGACGATCACGCGAGGGAGAACGACACAGGAGAAGCGCCATATAAGACGATCACGAGAGGGAGAACGACGCAGGACAAGCGCCTTAAAGATAAGCTGTCACATAAAAGAGGGCCCTGTGTTTTCGAAAGATGGTTCAGGACAACATTCATTTGGGCTAGATGGTGCATACTTCAATTAGGAAAGAACAGCGCCATCTAAGACGATCACGAGAGGGAGAACGACACAGGACAAGCGCCTCAAATATAAGCTGTCACATAACAAAGGGCCCTGTGTTTGCGAAAGGTGGTTCAGGACAACATTCATTTGGGCTAGATGGTGCATAATTGAATTAGGAAAGAACAGCGCCAACTAAGACGATCACGCGAGGAAGAACGACACAGGAGAAGCGCCATAAAGGTAAGCTGTCACATAAAAAAGGGCCGTGTGTTTTCGAAAGATGGTTCAGGACAACATTCATTTGGGCTAGATGGTGCATACTTGAATTAGGAAAGAACAGCGCCAACTAAGACGATCACGCGACGGGGAACGACACAAGTGAAGCGCCATAAAGATAAGCTGTCACATAAAAAAGGGCCCTGTGTTTTCGAAAGATGGTTCAGGACAACATTCATTTGGGCTAGATGGTGCATACTTGAATTAGGAAGGAACAGCGCCAACTAAGACGATCACGCGAGGGAGAACGACACAGGAGAAGCGCCATCTAAGACGATCACGAGAGGGAGAACGACACAGGACAAGCGCCCTGAAGATAAGCTGTCACATAAAAGAGGGCCCTGTGTTTTCGAACGATGGTTCAGGACAACATTCATTTGGGCTAGATGGTGCATACTTGAATTGGGAAAGAACAGCGCCAACTAAGACGATCACGCGAGGGAGAACGACACAGGAAAAGCGCCATAAAGATAAGCTGTCACATAAAAAAGGGCCCTGTGTTTTCGAAAGATGGTTCAGGACAACATTCATTTGGGCTAGATGGTGCATGCTTGAATTAGGAAAGAACAGCGCCATCTAAGACGATCACGCGAGGGAGAACGACACAGGAAAAGCGCCATAAAGATAAGCTGTCACATAAAAAAGGGCCCTGTGTTTTCGAAAGATGGTTCAGGACAACATTCATTTGGGCTAGATGGTGCATACTTGAATTAGGAAAGAACAGCGCCAACTAAGACGATCACGCGAGGGAGAACGACACAGGAAAAGCGCCATAAAGATAAGCTGTCACATAAAAAAGGGCCCTGTGTTTTCGAAAGGTGGTTCAGGACAACATTCATTTGGGCTAGATGGTGCATGCTTGAATTAGGAAAGAACAGCGCCATCTAAGACGATCACGAAAGGGAGAACGACACAGGAAAAACGCCATCAAAGACGATCACGAGAGGGAGAACGACACAGGACAAGCGCCCTAAAGATAAGCTGTCACATAAACAAGGGCCCTGTGTTTTCGAAAGATGGTTCAGGACAACATTCATTTGGGCTAGATGGTGCATACTTGAATTGGGAAGGAACAGAGCCAACTAAGACGATCACGCGACGGGGAACGACACAGGTGAAGCGCCATAAAGATAAGCTGTCACATAAAAAAGGACCCTGTGTTTTCGAAAGATGGTTCAGGACAACATTCATTTGGGCTAGATGGTGCATACTTGAATTAGGAAGTAACAGCGCCAACTAAGACGATCACGCGAGGGAGAACGACAGAGGAGAAGCGCCATCTAAGACGATCACGAGAGGGAGAACGACACAGGACAAGCGCCCTGAAGATAAGCTGTCACATAAAAGAGGGCCCTGTGTTTTCGAATGATGGTTCAGGACAACATTCATTTGGGCTAGATGGTGCATACTTGAATTAGGAAAGAACAGCGCCATCTAAGACGATCACGAGAGGGAGAACGACACAGGACAAGCGCCTTAAAGATAAGCTGTCACATAACAAAGGGCCCTGTGTTTGCGAAAGGTGGTTCAGGACAACATTCATTTGGGCTAGATGGTGCATACTTGAATTAGGAAAGAACAGCGCCATATAAGACGATCACGAGAGCGAGAACGACACAGGACAAGCGCCTTAAAGATAAGCTGTCACATAAAAGAGGGCCCTGTGTTTTCGAAAGATGGTTCAGGACAACATTCATTTGGGCTAGATGGTGCATACTTCAATTAGGAAAGAACAGCGCCATCTAAGACGATCACGCGAGGAAAGACGACACAGGAGAAGCGCCATAAAGATAAGCTATCACATAAAAAAGGGCCGTGTGTTTTCGAAAGATGGTTCAGGACAACATTCATTTGGGCTAGATGGTGCATACTTGAATTAGGAAAGAACAGCGCCAACTAAGACGATCACGCGAGGGAGAACGACACAGGAAAAGCGCCATAAAGATAAGCTGTCACATAAAAAAGGGCCCTATGTTTTCGAAAGATGGTTCAGGACAACATTCATTTGGGCTAGATGGTGCATGCTTGAATTAGGAAAGAACAGCGCCATCTAAGACGATCACGAAAGGGAGAACGACACAGGAAAAACGCCATCAAAGACGATCACGAGAGGGAGAACGACACAGGACAAGCGCCCTAAAGATAAGCTGTCACATAAACTAGGGCCCTGTGTTTTCGAAAGATGGTTCAGGACCACATTCATTTGGGCTAGATGGTGCATACTTGAATTAGGAAGGAACAGAGCCAACTAAGACGATCACGCGACGGGTAACGACACAAGTGAAGCGCCATAAAGATAAGCTGTCACATAAAAAAGGGCCCTGTGTTTTCGAAAGATGGTTCAGGACAACATTCATTTGGGCTAGATGGTGCATACTTGAATTAGGAAGGAACAGCGCCAACTAAGACGATCACGCGAGGGAGAACGACACAGGAGAAGCGCCATCTAAGACGATCACGAGAGGGAGAACGACACAGGACAAGCGCCCTGAAGATAAGCTGTCACATAAAAGAGGGCCCTGTGTTTTCGAACGATGGTTCAGGACAACATTCATTTGGGCTAGATGGTGCATACTTGAATCGGGAAAGAACAGCGCCAACTAAGACGATCACGCGAGGAAGAACGACACAGGAGAAGCGCCACAAAGATAAGCTGCCACAAAAAAGGCCCTGTGTTTTCGAAAGATGGTTCAGGACAACATTCATTTGGGCTAGATGGTGCATACTTGAATTAAGAAAGAACAGCGCCAAATAAGACGATCACGCGAGGGAGAACGACACAGGAAAAGCGCCATAAAGATAAGCTGTCACATAAAAAAGGGCCCTGTGTTTTCGAAAGATGGTTCAGGACAACATTCATTTGGGCTAGATGGTGCATACTTGAATTAGGAAAGAACAGCGCCAACTAAGACGATCACGCGAGGGAGAACGACACAGGAAAAGCGCCATAAAGATAAGCTGTCACATAAAAAAGGGCCCTGTGTTTTCGAAAGGTGGTTCAGGACAACATTCATTTGGGCTAGATGGTGCATGCTTGAATTAGGAAAGAACAGCGCCATCTAAGACGATCACGAAAGGGAGAACGACACAGGAAAAACACCATCAAAGACGATCACGAGAGGGAGAACGACACAGGACAAGCGCCCTAAAGATAAGCTGTCACATAAAAGAGGGCCCTGTGTTTTCGAATGATGGTTCAGGACAACATTCATTTGGGCTAGATGGTGCATACTTGAATTAGGAAAGAACAGCGCCATCTAAGACGATCACGAGAGGGAGAACGACACAGGACAAGCGCCTTAAAGATAAGCTGTCACATAACAAAGGGCCCTGTGTTTGCGAAAGGTGGTTCAGGACAACATTCATTTTGGGCTAGATGGTGCATACTTGAATTAGGAAAGAACAGCGCCAACTGAGACGATCACGCGAGGGAGAACGACACAGGACAAGCGCCATAAAGATAAGCTGTCACATAAAAAAGGGCCCTGTGTTTTCGAAAGATAGTTCAGGACAACATTCATTTGGGCTAGATGGTGCATACTTGAATTAAGAAGGAACAGCGCCGTCTAAGACGATCACGAGAGGGAGAAAGACGCAGGACAAGCGATTTAAAGATAAGCTGTCACATAAAAAGGGCCCTGTGTTTGCGAAAGATGGTTCAGGACAACATTTATTTGGGCTAGATTGTGCATACTTGAATTAGGAAAGAACAGCGCCAACTAAGACGATCACGCGAGGAAGAACGACACAGGAGAAGCGCCATAAAGATAAGCTGTCACAAAAAAAGGCCCTGGGTTTTCGAAAGATGGTTCAGGACAACATTCATTTGGGCTAGATGGTGCATACTGGAATTAGGAAAGAACAGCGCCAACTAAGACGATCACGCGAGGGAGAACGACACAGGAAAAGCGCCATAAAGATAAGCTGTCACATAAAAAAGGGCACTGTGTTTTCGAAAGATGGTTCAGGACAACATTCATTTGGGCTAGATGGTGCATGCTTGAATTAGGAAAGAACAGCGCCATCTAAGACGATCACGAGAGGGAGAACGACACAGGACAAGCACCATAAAGATAAGCTGTCACATAAAAAGGGCCCTGTGTTTTCGAAAGATGGTTCAGGAGAACATTCATTTGGGCTAGATGGTGCATACTTGAATTAGGAAGGAACAGCGCCAACTAAGACGATCACGCGAGGGAGAATGACACAGGGCAAGCGCCATAAAGATAAGCTGTCACATAAAAAGGGCCCTCTGTTTTCAAAAGATGGTTCAGGACAACATTCATTTGGCTAGATGGTGAATACTTGAATTAGGAAGGAACAGCGCCAACTAAGACGATCACGGGAGGGAGAACGACACAGGAGAAGCGCCATGTAAGACGATCACGAGAGGGAGAACGACACAGGACCAGCGCCTCAGAGATAAGCTGTCACATAACAAAGGGCCCTGTGTTTGCGAAAGGTGGTTCAGGACAACATTCATTTGGGCTAGATGGTGCATAATTGAATTAGGAAAGAACAGCGCCAACTAAGACGATCACGCGAGGAAGAACGACACAGGAGAAGCGCCATAAAAATAAGCTGTCACATAAAAAAGGGCCGTGTGTTTTCGAAAGATGGTTCAGGACAACATTTATTTGGGCTAGATGGTGCATACTTGAATTAGGAAAGAACAGCGCTATCTAAGACGATCACGCGAGGGAGAACGACACAGGAAAAGCGCCATAAAGATAAGCTGTCACATAAAAAAGGCCCTGTGTTTTCGAAAGGTGGTTCAGGACAACATTCATTTGGGCTAGATGGTGCATGCTTGAATTAGGAAAGAACAGCGCCATCTAAGACGATCACGAAAGGGAGAACGACACAGGAAAAACGCCATCAAAGACGATCACGAGAGGGAGAACGACACAGGACAAGCGCCCTAAAGATAAGCTGTCACATAAAAGAGGGCCCTGTGTTTTCGAATGATGGTTCAGGACAACATTCATTTGGGCTAGATGGTGCATACTTGAATTAGGAAAGAACAGCGCCATCTAAGACGATCACGAGAGGGAGAACGACACAGGACAAGCGCCTTAAAGATAAGCTGTCACATAACAAAGGGCCCTGTGTTTGCGAAAGGTGGTTCAGGACAACATTCATTTTGGGCTAGATGGTGCATACTTGAATTAGGAAAGAACAGCGCCAACTGAGACGATCACGCGAGGGAGAACGACACAGGACAAGCGCCATAAAGATAAGCTGTCACATAAAAAAGGGCCCTGTGTTTTCGAAAGATAGTTCAGGACAACATTCATTTGGGCTAGATGGTGCATACTTGAATTAAGAAGGAACAGCGCCGTCTAAGACGATCACGAGAGGGAGAAAGACGCAGGACAAGCGATTTAAAGATAAGCTGTCACATAAAAAGGGCCCTGTGTTTGCGAAAGATGGTTCAGGACAACATTTATTTGGGCTAGATTGTGCATACTTGAATTAGGAAAGAACAGCGCCAACTAAGACGATCACGCGAGGAAGAACGACACAGGAGAAGCGCCATAAAGATAAGCTGTCACAAAAAAAGGCCCTGGGTTTTCGAAAGATGGTTCAGGACAACATTCATTTGGGCTAGATGGTGCATACTGGAATTAGGAAAGAACAGCGCCAACTAAGACGATCACGCGAGGGAGAACGACACAGGAAAAGCGCCATAAAGATAAGCTGTCACATAAAAAAGGGCACTGTGTTTTCGAAAGATGGTTCAGGACAACATTCATTTGGGCTAGATGGTGCATGCTTGAATTAGGAAAGAACAGCGCCATCTAAGACGATCACGAGAGGGAGAACGACACAGGACAAGCACCATAAAGATAAGCTGTCACATAAAAAGGGCCCTGTGTTTTCGAAAGATGGTTCAGGAGAACATTCATTTGGGCTAGATGGTGCATACTTGAATTAGGAAGGAACAGCGCCAACTAAGACGATCACGCGAGGGAGAATGACACAGGGCAAGCGCCATAAAGATAAGCTGTCACATAAAAAGGGCCCTCTGTTTTCGAAAGATGGTTCAGGACAACATTCATTTGGCTAGATGGTGAATACTTGAATTAGGAAGGAACAGCGCCAACTAAGACGATCACGGGAGGGAGAACGACACAGGAGAAGCGCCATGTAAGACGATCACGAGAGGGAGAACGACACAGGACCAGCGCCTCAGAGATAAGCTGTCACATAACAAAGGGCCCTGTGTTTGCGAAAGGTGGTTCAGGACAACATTCATTTGGGCTAGATGGTGCATAATTGAATTAGGAAAGAACAGCGCCAACTAAGACGATCACGCGAGGAAGAACGACACAGGAGAAGCGCCATAAAAATAAGCTGTCACATAAAAAAGGGCCGTGTGTTTTCGAAAGATGGTTCAGGACAACATTTATTTGGGCTAGATGGTGCATACTTGAATTAGGAAAGAACAGCGCCATCTAAGACGATCACGCGAGGGAGAACGACACAGGAAAAGCGCCATAAAGATAAGCTGTCACATAAAAAAGGGCCCTGTGTTTTCGAAAGGTAGTTCAGGACAACATTCATTTGGGCTAGATGGTGCATGCTTGAATTAGGAAAGAACAGCGCCATCTAAGACGATCACGAAAGGGAGAACGACACAGGAAAAACGCCCTGAAGATAAGCTGTCACATAAAAGAGGGCCCTGTGTTTTCGAATGATGGTTCAGGACAACATTCATTTGGGCTAGATGGTGCATACTTGAATTAGGAAAGAACAGCGCCATCTAAGACGATCACGAGAGGGAGAACGACACAGGACAAGCGCCTTAAAGATAAGCTGTCACATAACAAAGGGCCCTGTGTTTGCGAAAGGTGGTTCAGGACAACATTCATTTTGGGCTAGATGGTGCATACTTGAATTAGGAAAGAACAGCGCCAACTGAGACGATCACGCGAGGGAGAACGACACAGGACAAGCGCCATAAAGATAAGCTGTCACATAAAAAAGGGCCCTGTGTTTTCGAAAGATAGTTCAGGACAACATTCATTTGGGCTAGATGGTGCATACTTGAATTAAGAAGGAACAGCGCCGTCTAAGACGATCACGAGAGGGAGAAAGACGCAGGACAAGCGATTTAAAGATAAGCTGTCACATAAAAAGGGCCCTGTGTTTGCGAAAGATGGTTCAGGACAACATTTATTTGGGCTAGATTGTGCATACTTGAATTAGGAAAGAACAGCGCCAACTAAGACGATCACGCGAGGAAGAACGACACAGGAGAAGCGCCATAAAGATAAGCTGTCACAAAAAAAGGCCCTGGGTTTTCGAAAGATGGTTCAGGACAACATTCATTTGGGCTAGATGGTGCATACTGGAATTAGGAAAGAACAGCGCCAACTAAGACGATCACGCGAGGGAGAACGACACAGGAAAAGCGCCATAAAGATAAGCTGTCACATAAAAAAGGGCACTGTGTTTTCGAAAGATGGTTCAGGACAACATTCATTTGGGCTAGATGGTGCATGCTTGAATTAGGAAAGAACAGCGCCATCTAAGACGATCACGAGAGGGAGAACGACACAGGACAAGCACCATAAAGATAAGCTGTCACATAAAAAGGGCCCTGTGTTTTCGAAAGATGGTTCAGGAGAACATTCATTTGGGCTAGATGGTGCATACTTGAATTAGGAAGGAACAGCGCCAACTAAGACGATCACGCGAGGGAGAATGACACAGGGCAAGCGCCATAAAGATAAGCTGTCACATAAAAAGGGCCCTCTGTTTTCGAAAGATGGTTCAGGACAACATTCATTTGGCTAGATGGTGAATACTTGAATTAGGAAGGAACAGCGCCAACTAAGACGATCACGGGAGGGAGAACGACACAGGAGAAGCGCCATGTAAGACGATCACGAGAGGGAGAACGACACAGGACCAGCGCCTCAGAGATAAGCTGTCACATAACAAAGGGCCCTGTGTTTGCGAAAGGTGGTTCAGGACAACATTCATTTGGGCTAGATGGTGCATAATTGAATTAGGAAAGAACAGCGCCAACTAAGACGATCACGCGAGGAAGAACGACACAGGAGAAGCGCCATAAAAATAAGCTGTCACATAAAAAAGGGCCGTGTGTTTTCGAAAGATGGTTCAGGACAACATTTATTTGGGCTAGATGGTGCATACTTGAATTAGGAAAGAACAGCGCCAACTAAGACGATCACGCGAGGGAGAACGACACAGGAAAAGCGCCATAAAGATAAGCTGTCACATAAAAAAGGGCCCTGTGTTTTCGAAAGATGGTTCAGGACAACATTCATTTGGGCTAGATGGTGCATGCTTGAATTAGGAAAGAACAGTGCCATCTAAGACGATCACGAGAGAGAGAACGACACAGGACAAGCGCCATAAAGATAAGCTGTCACATAAAAAAGGGCCCTGTGTTTTCGAAAGATAGTTCAGGACAACATTCATTTGGCCTAGATGGTGCATACTTGAATTAGGAAGGAACAGCGCCAACTAAGACGATCACGCGAGGGAGAATGACACAGGGCAAGCGCCATAAAGATAAGCTGTCACATAAAAAGGGCCCTCTGTTTTCGAAAGATGGTTCAGGACAACATTCATTTGGCTAGATGGTGAATACTTGAATTAGGAAGGAACAGCGCCAACTAAGACGATCACGGGAGGGAGAACGACACAGGAGAAGCGCCATGTAAGACGATCACGAGAGGGAGAACGACACAGGACCAGCGCCTCAGAGATAAGCTGTCACATAACAAAGGGCCCTGTGTTTGCGAAAGGTGGTTCAGGACAACATTCATTTGGGCTAGATGGTGCATAATTGAATTAGGAAAGAACAGCGCCAACTAAGACGATCACGCGAGGAAGAACGACACAGGAGAAGCGCCATAAAAATAAGCTGTCACATAAAAAAGGGCCGTGTGTTTTCGAAAGATGGTTCAGGACAACATTTATTTGGGCTAGATGGTGCATACTTGAATTAGGAAAGAACAGCGCCATCTAAGACGATCACGCGAGGGAGAACGACACAGGAAAAGCGCCATAAAGATAAGCTGTCACATAAAAAAGGGCCCTGTGTTTTCGAAAGGTGGTTCAGGACAACATTCATTTGGGCTAGATGGTGCATGCTTGAATTAGGAAAGAACAGCGCCATCTAAGACGATCACGAAAGGGAGAACGACAAAGGAAAAACGCCATCAAAGACGATCACGAGAGGGAGAACGACACAGGACAAGCGCCCTGAAGATAAGCTGTCACATAAAAGAGGGCCCTGTGTTTTCGAATGATGGTTCAGGACAACATTCATTTGGGCTAGATGGTGCATACTTGAATTAGGAAAGAACAGCGCCATCTAAGACGATCACGAGAGGGAGAACGACACAGGACAAGCGCCTTAAAGATAAGCTGTCACATAACAAAGGGCCCTGTGTTTGCGAAAGGTGGTTCAGGACAACATGCATTTTGGGCTAGATGGTGCATACTTGAATTAGGAAACAACAGCGCCAACTGAGACGATCACGCGAGGGAGAACGACACAGGACAAGCGCCATAAAGATAAGCTGTCACATAAAAAAGGGCCCTGTGTTTTCGAAAGATAGTTCAGGACAACATTCATTTGGGCTAGATGGTGCATACTTGAATTAAGAAGGAACAGCGCCGTCTAAGACGATCACGAGAGGGAGAAAGACGCAGGACAAGCGATTTAAAGATAAGCTGTCACATAAAAAGGGCCCTGTGTTTGCGAAAGATGGTTCAGGACAACATTTATTTGGGCTAGATTGTGCATACTTGAATTAGGAAAGAACAGCGCCAACTAAGACGATCACGCGAGGAAGAACGACACAGGAGAAGCGCCATAAAGATAAGCTGTCACAAAAAAAGGCCCTGGGTTTTCGAAAGATGGTTCAGGACAACATTCATTTGGGCTAGATGGTGCATACTGGAATTAGGAAAGAACAGCGCCAACTAAGACGATCACGCGAGGGAGAACGACACAGGAAAAGCGCCATAAAGATAAGCTGTCACATAAAAAAGGGCACTGTGTTTTCGAAAGATGGTTCAGGACAACATTCATTTGGGCTAGATGGTGCATGCTTGAATTAGGAAAGAACAGCGCCATCTAAGACGATCACGAGAGGGAGAACGACACAGGACAAGCACCATAAAGATAAGCTGTCACATAAAAAGGGCCCTGTGTTTTCGAAAGATGGTTCAGGAGAACATTCATTTGGGCTAGATGGTGCATACTTGAATTAGGAAGGAACAGCGCCAACTAAGACGATCACGCGAGGGAGAATGACACAGGGCAAGCGCCATAAAGATAAGCTGTCACATAAAAAGGGCCCTCTGTTTTCGAAAGATGGTTCAGGACAACATTCATTTGGCTAGATGGTGAATACTTGAATTAGGAAGGAACAGCGCCAACTAAGACGATCACGGGAGGGAGAACGACACAGGAGAAGCGCCATGTAAGACGATCACGAGAGGGAGAACGACACAGGACCAGCGCCTCAGAGATAAGCTGTCACATAACAAAGGGCCCTGTGTTTGCGAAAGGTGGTTCAGGACAACATTCATTTGGGCTAGATGGTGCATAATTGAATTAGGAAAGAACAGCGCCAACTAAGACGATCACGCGAGGAAGAACGACACAGGAGAAGCGCCATAAAAATAAGCTGTCACATAAAAAAGGGCCGTGTGTTTTCGAAAGATGGTTCAGGACAACATTTATTTGGGCTAGATGGTGCATACTTGAATTAGGAAAGAACAGCGCCAACTAAGACGATCACGCGAGGGAGAACGACACAGGAAAAGCGCCATAAAGATAAGCTGTCACATAAAAAAGGGCCCTGTGTTTTCGAAAGATGGTTCAGGACAACATTCATTTGGGCTAGATGGTGCATGCTTGAATTAGGAAAGAACAGTGCCATCTAAGACGATCACGAGAGGGAGAACGACACAGGACAAGCGCCATAAAGATAAGCTGTCACATAAAAAAGGGCCCTGTGTTTTCGAAAGATAGTTCAGGACAACATTCATTTGGCCTAGATGGTGCATACTTGAATTAAGAAGGAACCGCGCCATCTAAGACGATCACGAGAGGGAGAAAGACACAGGACAAGCGATTTAAAGATAAGCTGTCACATAAAAAGGGCCCTGTGTTTTCGAAAGATGGTTCAGGACAACATTCATTTGGGCTAGATGGTTCATGCTTGAATTAGGAAAGAACACCGCCATCTAAGACGATCACGAGAGGGAGAACGACACAGGACAAGCGCCATCAAGATAAGCTGTCACATAAAAAATGGCCCTGTGTTTTCGAAAGATAGTTCCGGACAACATTCATTTGGGCTAGATGGTGCATACTTGAATTAAGAAGGAACAGCGCTAACTAAGACGATCACGCGAGGGAGAACGACACAGGAGAAGCGCCATATAAGACGATCACGAGAGGGAGAACGACACAGGACAAGCTCCTTAAAGATAAGCTGTCACATAACAGAGGGCCCTGTGTTTTCGAAAGATGGTTCAGGACAACATTCATTTGGGCTAGATGGTGCATACTTCAATTAGGAAAGAACAGCGCCATCTAAGACGATCACGAGAGGGAGAACGACACAGGACAAGCGCCTCAAAGATAAGCTGTCACATAACAAAGGGCCCTGTGTTTGCGAAAGGTGGTTCAGGACAACATTCATTTGGGCTAGATGGTGCATAATTGAATTAGGAAAGAACAGCGCCAACTAAGACGATCACGCGAGGAAGAACGACACAGGAGAAGCGCCATAAAGATAAGCTGTCACATAAAAAAGGGCCGTGTGTTTTCGAAAGATGGTTCAGGACAACATTCATTTGGGCTAGATGGTGCATACTTGAATTAGGAAAGAACAGCGCCATCTAAGATGATCACGAGAGGGAGAACGACACAGGAAAAGCGCCATAAAGATAAGCTGTCACATAAAAAAGGGTCCTGTGTTTTCGAAAGATAGTTCAGGACAACATTCATTTGGGCTAGATGGTGCATACTTGAATTAAAAAGGAACAGCGCCATCTAAGACGATCACGAGAGGGAGAAAGACACAGGACAAGCGATTGAAAGATAAGCTGTCACATAAAAAGGGCCCTGTGTTTGCGAATGATGGTTCAGGACAACATTAATTTGGGCTGGATGGTGCATACTTGAATTAGGAAAGAACAGCGCCAACTAAAACGATCACGCGAGGAAGAACGACACAGGAGAAGCGCCATAAAGATAAGCTGTCACATAAAAAAGGGCCCTGTGTTTTGGAAAGATGGTTCAGGACAACATTCATTTGGGCTAGATGGTGCATACTTGAATTAGGAAGGAACAGCCCAAACTAAGATGATCACGTTAGGGAGAACGACACAGGACAAGCGCCCTAAAGATAAGCTCTCACATAAAAAAGGGCCCTGTGTTTTCGAAAGATGGTTCAGGACAACATTCATTTGGGCTAGATGGTTCATGCTTGAATTAGGAAAGAACAGCGCCATCTAAGACGATCACGAGAAGGAGAACGACACAGGACAAGCGTTATAAAGATAAGCTGTCACATAAAAAATGGCCCTGTGTTTTCGAAAGATAGTTCAGGACAACATTCATTTGGGCTAGATGGTGCATACTTGAATTAAGAAGGAACAGCGCTAACTAAGACGATCACGAAAGGGAGAACGACACAGGAGAAACGCCATCTAAGACGATCACGAGAGGGAGAACGACACAGGACAAGCGCCCTAAAGATAAGCTGTCACATAAACAAGGGCGCTGTGTTTTCGAAAGATGGTTCAGGACAACATTCATTTGGGCTACATGGTGCATACTTGAATTAGGAAGGAACAGAGCCAAATAAGACGATCACGCGACGGGGAACGACACAGGTGAAGCGCCATAAAGATAAGCTGTCACATTAAAAAGGGCCCTGTGTTTTCGAAAGATGGTTCAGGACAACATTCATTTGGGCTAGATGGTGCATACTTGAATTAGGAAGGAACAGCGCCAACTAAGACGATCACGCGAGGGAGAACGACACAGGAGAAGCGCCATCTAAGACGATCACGAGAGGGAGAACGACACAGGACAAGCGCCCTAAAGATAAGCAGTCACATAAAAGAGGCCCCTGTGTTTTCGAACGAAGGTTCATGACAACATTCATTTGGGCTAGATGGTGCATACTTGAATTAGGAAAGAACAGCGCCATCTAAGACGATCACGATAGGGAGAACGACACAGGACAAGCGCCTTAAAGATAAGCTGTCATATAAAAAAGGGCCCTGTGTTTTCGAAAGATGGTTCAGCACAACATTCATTTGGGCTAGATGGTGCATACTTGAATTAGGAAAGAACAGCGCCATCTAAGACGATCACGAGAGGGAGAACGACACAGAACAAGCGCCATAAAGAAAAGCTGTCACATAAAAAAGGGTCCTGTGTTTTCGAAAGATAGTTCAGGAAAACATTCATTTGTGCTAGATGGTGCATACTTGAATTAGGAAGGAACAGCGCCAACTAAGACGATCACGCGAGGGAGAACGACACAGGAGAACCGCCATCTAAGACGATCACGCGAGGGAGAACGACACAGGACAAGCGCCATAAAGATAATCTCTCACATAAAACGGGCCCTGTGTTTTTGAAAGATGGTTCAGGACAACATTCATTTGGGTATGATGGGGCATACTTGAATTAGGAAAGAACAGCGCCAACTAAGACGATCACGCGAGGGAGAACGACACAGGACAAGCGCCATAAAGATAAGCTGTCACATAAAAAAGGGCCCTGTGTTTTCGAAAGATGGTTCAGGACAACATTCATTTGGGCTAGATGGTGCATACCTGAATTACTAAGGAACAGCCCCAACTAAGACGATCACACGAGGGAGAACGACACAGGAGAAGCGCCATCTAAGACGATCACGCGAGGGAGAACGACACAGGACAAGCGCCATAAAGATAAGCTGTCACATAAAAAAGGGCCCTGTGTTTTCGAAAGATGGTTCAGGACAACATTCATTTGGGTATGATGTTGCATACTTGAATTAGGAAAGAACAGCGCCAACTAAGACGATCACGCGAGGGAGAACGACACAGGTCAAGCGCCATAAAGATAAGCTGTCACATAAAAAAGGGCCCTGTGTTTTCGAAAGATGGTTCAGGACAACATTCATTTGGGCTAGATGGTGCATACCTGAATTAGGAAGGAACATCCCCAACTAAGACGATCACGCGAGGGAGAACGACACAGGTCAAGCGCCATAAAGATAAGCTGTCACATAAAAAAGGGCCCTGTGTTTTCGAAAGATGGTTCAAGACAACATTCATTTGGGCTAGATGGTGCATACTTTAATTAGGAAAGAACAGCGCCAACTAAGACGATCACGCGAGGGAGAACGACACTGGAGAAGCGCCATCTAAGACGATCACGAGAGGGACAACGACACAGGACAAGCGCCCTAAAGATAAGCTGTCACAGAAAAAGGGCCCTGTCTTTTCGAAAGATGGTTCAGGACAACATTCATTCGGGCTAGATGGTGCATACTTGAATAAGGAAAGAACAGCGCCAACTAAGACGATCACGCGAGGAAGAACGACACAGGAGAAGCGCCATAAAGATAAGCTGTCACATAAAAAAGGGCCCTGTGTTTTCGAAAGATGGTTCAGGACAACATTCATTTGGGTATGATGTTGCATATTTGAATTAGGAAAGAACAGCGCCAACTAAGACGATCACGCGAGGGAGAACGACACAGGTCAAGCGCCATAAAGATAAGCTGTCACATAAAAAATGGCCCTGTGTTTTCGAAAGATGGTTCAGGACAACATTCATTTGGGCTAGATGGTGCATACTTGAATTAAGAAGGAACAGAGCCAACTAAGACGATCACGCGAGGGAGAACGACACAGGAGAAGCGCCATAAAGATAAGCTGTCACATAAAAAAGGGCCCTGTGATTTCGAAAGATGGTTCAGGACAACATTCATTTGGGCTAAATGGTGCATACTTGAATTAGGAAGGAACAGTGCCAACTAAGACGATCACGCGAGGGAGAATGACACAGGACAAGCGCCCTAAAGATAAGCTGTCACATAATAAAGGGCCCTGTGTTTTCGAAAGATGGTTCAGCACAACATTCATTTGGGCTAGATGGTGCATACTTGAATTAGGAAAGAACAGCGCCATCTAAGACGATCACGAGAGGGAGAACGACACAGAACAAGCGCCATAAAGAAAAGCTGTCACATAAAAAAGGGTCCTGTGTTTTCGAAAGATAGTTCAGGAAAACATTCATTTGTGCTAGATGGTGCATACTTGAATTAGGAAGGAACAGCGCCAACTAAGACGATCACGCGAGGGAGAACGACACAGGAGAACCGCCATCTAAGACGATCACGCGAGGGAGAACGACACAGGACAAGCGCCATAAAGATAATCTCTCACATAAAACGGGCCCTCTGTTTTTGAAAGATGGTTCAGGACAACATTCATTTGGGTATGATGGGGCATACTTGAATTAGGAAAGAACAGCGCCAACTAAGACGATCACGCGAGGGAGAACGACACAGGACAAGCGCCATAAAGATAAGCTGTCACATAAAAAAGGGCCCTGTGTTTTCGAAAGATGGTTCAGGACAACATTCATTTGGGCTAGATGGTGCATACTTGAATTAGGAAAGAACAGCGCCAAATAAGACGATCACGCGAGGGACAACGACACTGGAGAAGCGCCATCTAAGACGATCACGAGAGGGACAACGACACAGGACAAGCGCCCTAAAGATGAGCTGTCACAGAAAAAGGGCGCTGTGTTTTCGAAAGATGGTTCAGGACAACATTCATTTGGGCTAGATGGTGTATACTTGAATTAGGAAAGAACAGCGCCATCTAAGACGATCACGAGAGGGAGAACGACACAGGACAAGCGCCTTAAAGATAAGGTGTCACATAAAAAAGGGCCCTGTGTTTGCGAAAGATGGTTCAGGACAACATTCATTCGGGCTAGATGGTGCATACTTGAATAAGGAAAGAACAGCGCCAACTAAGACGATCACGCGAGGAAGAACGACACAGGAGAAGCGCCATAAAGATAAGCAGTCACATAAAAAAGGGCCCTGTGTTTTCGAAAGATGGTTCAGGACAACATTCATTTGGGCTAGATGGTGCATACCTGAATTAGGAAGGAACAGCCCCAACTAAGACGATCACACGAGGGAGAACGACACAGGAGAAGCGCCATCTAAGACCATCACGCGAGGGAGAACGACACAGGACAAGCGCCATAAAGATAAGCTGTCACATAAAAAAGGGCCCTGTGTTTTCGAAAGATGGTTCAGGACAACATTCATTTGGGCTAGATGGTGCATACTTGAATTAGGAAGGAACAGTGCCAACTAAGACGATCACGCGAGGGAGAATGACACAGGACAAGCGCCCTAAAGATAAGCTGTCACATAAAAAAGGGCCCTGTGTTTTCGAAAGATGGTTCAGCACAACATTCATTTGGGCTAGATGGTGCATACTTGAATTAGGAAAGAACAGCGCCATCTAAGACGATCACGAGAGGGAGAACGACACAGAACAAGCGCCATAAAGAAAAGCTGTCACATAAAAAGGGTCCTGTGATTTCGAAAGATAGTTCAGGAAAACATTCATTTGTGCTAGATGGTGCATACTTGAATTAGGAAGGAACAGCGCCAACTAAGACGATCACGCGAGGGAGAACGACACAGGAGAACCGCCATCTAAGACGATCACGCGAGGGAGAACGACACAGGACAGGCGCCATAAAGATAATCTCTCACATAAAAGGGCCCTGTGTTTTTGAAAGATGGTTCAGGACAACATTCATTTGGCTATGATGGTGCATACTTGAATTAGGAAAGAACAGCGCCAACTAAGACGATCACGCGAGGGAGAACGACACAGGACAAGCGCCATAAAGATAAGCTGTCACATAAAAAAGGGCCCTGTGTTTGCGAAAGATTTTTCAGGACAACATTCATTCGGGCTAGATGGTGCATACTTGAATAAGGAAAGAACAGCGCCCACTAAGACGATCACGAGAGGGAGAACGACACAGGACAAGCGCCTTAAAGATAAGCGGTCACATAAAAAAGGGTGTCACATAAAGAACGGCCCTGTGTTTTCGAAAGATGGTTAAGGACAACATTCATTTGGGCTAGATGGTGCATACTTGAATTAGGAAATAACAGCGCCATATAAGACGATCATGAGAGGGAGAACGACACAGGACAAGCGCCATAAAGATAAGCTGTCACACAAAAAAGGCCCCTGTGTTTTCAAAAGATGGTTCAGGACAACAATCAATTGGGCTACATGGTGCATACTTGAATTAGGAAGGAACAGCGCCAACAAAGACGATCACGAAAGGGAGAACGACACAGGAGAAACGCCATCTAAGACGATCACGAGAGGGAGAACGACACAGGACAAGCACTCTAAAGATAAGCTGTCACTTAAAAAAGGGCCCTGTGTTTTCGAAAGATGGTTCAGGACAACATTCATTTGGGCTAGATGGTGCATACTTGAATTAGGAAAGGAACAGCGCCAACTAAGAGGATCACACGAGGGAGAACGACACAGGAGAAGCGCCATCTAAGACGATCACGCGAGGGAGAACGACACAGGACAAGCGCCATAAAGATAAGCTGTCACATAAAAAAGGGCCCTGTGTTTTCGAAAGATGGTTCAGGACAACATTCATTTGGGTATGATGTTGCATACTTGAATTAGGAAAGAACAGCGCCAACTAAGACGATCACGCGAGGGAGAACGACACAGGTCAAGCGCCATAAAGATAAGCTGTCACATAAAAAAGGGCCCTGTGTTTTCGAAAGATGGTTCAGGACAACATTCATTTGGGCTAGATGGTGCATACTTGAATTAGGAAAGAACAGCGCCAACTAAGACGATCACGCGAGGGAGAACGACACAGGGCAAGCGCCATAAAGATAAGCTGTCACATAAAAAAGGGCCCTGTGTTTTCGAAAGATAGTTCAGGACAACATTCATTTGGGCTAGATGGTGCATACTTGAATTAAGAATGAACAGCGCCATCTGAGACGATCACGAGAGGGAGAAAGGCACAGGACAAGCGATTTAAAGATAAGCTGTCACATAAAAAAGGACCCTGTGTTTGCGAAAGATGGTTCAGGACAACATTAATTTGGGCTAGATGGTGCATACTTGAATTAGGAAAGAACAGCGCCATCTAAGACGATCACGAGAGGGAGAACGACACAGGACAAGCGCCTTAAAGATAAGGTGTCACATAAAAAAGGGCCATGTGTTTGCGAAAGATGGTTCAGGACAACATTCATTCGGGCTAGATGGTGCATACTTGAATAAGGAAAGAACAGCGCCAACTAAGACGATCACGCGAGGAAGAACGACACAGGAGAAGCGCCATAAAGATAAGCAGTCACATAAAAAAGGGCCCTGTGTTTTCGAAAGATGGTTCAGGACAACATTCATTTGGGCTAGATGGTGCATACCTGAATTAGGAAGGAACAGCCCCAACTAAGACGATCACGCGAGGGAGAACGACACAGGTCAAGCGCCATAAAGATAAGCTGTCACATAAAAAAGGGCCCTGTGTTTTCGAAAGATGGTTCAAGACAACATTCATTTGGGCTAGATGGTGCATACTTGAATTAGGAAAGAACAGCGCCAACTAAGACGATCACGCGAGGGAGAACGACACTGGAGAAGCGCCATCTAAGACGATCACACGAGGGAGAACGACACAGGAGAAGCGCCATAAAGATAAGCTGTCACATAAAAAAGGGCCCTGTGTTTTCGAAAGATGGTTCAGCACAACATTCATTTGGGCTAGATGGTGCATACTTGAATTAGGAAAGAACAGCGCCAACTAAGAGGATCACACGAGGGAGAACGACACAGGAGAAGCGCCATCTAAGACGATCACGCGAGGGAGAACGACACAGGACAAGCGCCATAAAGATAAGCTGTCACATAAAAAAGGGCCCTGTGTTTGCGAAAGATTTTTCAGGACAACATTCATTCGGGCTAGATGGTGCATACTTGAATAAGGAAAGAACAGCGCCCACTAAGACGATCACGAGAGGGAGAACGACACAGGACAAGCGCCTTAAAGATAAGCGGTCACATAAAAAAGGGTGTCACATAAAGAACGGCCCTGTGTTTTCGAAAGATGGTTAAGGACAACATTCATTTGGGCTAGATGGTGCATACTTGAATTAGGAAATAACAGCGCCATATAAGACGATCATGAGAGGGAGAACGACACAGGACAAGCGCCATAAAGATAAGCTGTCACATAAAAAAGGCCCCTGTGTTTTCAAAAGATGGTTCAGGACAACAATCAATTGGGCTACATGGTGCATACTTGAATTAGGAAGGAACAGCGCCAACAAAGGCGATCACGAAAGGGAGAACGACACAGGAGAAACGCCATCTAAGACGATCACGAGAGGGAGAACGACACAGGACAAGCACTCTAAAGATAAGCTGTCACTTAAAAAAGGGCCCTGTGTTTTCGAAAGATGGTTCAGGACAACATTCATTTGGGCTAGATGGTGCATACTTGAATTAGGAAAGGAACAGCGCCAACTAAGAGGATCACACGAGGGAGAACGACACAGGAGAAGCGCCATCTAAGACGATCACGCGAGGGAGAACGACACAGGACAAGCGCCATAAAGATAAGCTGTCACATAAAACAGGGCCCTGTGTTTTCGAAAGATGGTTCAGGACAACATTCATTTGGGTATGATGTTGCATACTTGAATTAGGAAAGAACAGCGCCAACTAAGACGATCACGCGAGGGAGAACGACACAGGTCAAGCGCCATAAAGATAAGCTGTCACATAAAAAAGGGCCCTGTGTTTTCGAAAGATGGTTCAGGACAACATTCATTTGGGCTAGATGGTGCATACTTGAATTAGGAAAGAACAGCGCCAACTAAGACGATCACGCGAGGGAGAACGACACAGGGCAAGCGCCATAAAGATAAGCTGTCACATAAAAAAGGGCCCTGTGTTTTCGAAAGATAGTTCAGGACAACATTCATTTGGGCTAGATGGTGCATACTTGAATTAAGAATGAACAGCGCCATCTGAGACGATCACGAGAGGGAGAAAGGCACAGGACAAGCGATTTAAAGATAAGCTGTCACATAAAAAAGGACCCTGTGTTTGCGAAAGATGGTTCAGGACAACATTAATTTGGGCTAGATGGTGCATACTTGAATTAGGAAAGAACAGCGCCATCTAAGACGATCACGAGAGGGAGAACGACACAGGACAAGCGCCTTAAAGATAAGGTGTCACATAAAAAAGGGCCCTGTGTTTGCGAAAGATGGTTCAGGACAACATTCATTCGGGCTAGATGGTGCATACTTGAATAAGGAAAGAACAGCGCCAACTAAGACGATCACGCGAGGAAGAACGACACAGGAGAAGCGCCATAAAGATAAGCAGTCACATAAAAAAGGGCCCTGTGTTTTCGAAAGATGGTTCAGGACAACATTCATTTGGGCTAGATGGTGCATACCTGAATTAGGAAGGAACAGCCCCAACTAAGACGATCACGCGAGGGAGAACGACACAGGTCAAGCGCCATAAAGATAAGCTGTCACATAAAAAAGGGCCCTGTGTTTTCGAAAGATGGTTCAAGACAACATTCATTTGGGCTAGATGGTGCATATTTGAATTAGGAAGAACAGCGCCAACTAAGACGATCACGCGAGGGAGAACGACACTGGAGAAGCGCCATCTAAGACGATCACACGAGGGAGAACGACACAGGAGAAGCGCCATAAAGATAAGCTGTCACATAAAAAAGGGCCCTGTGTTTTCGAAAGATGGTTCAGCACAACATTCATTTGGGCTAGATGGTGCATACTTGAATTAGGAAAGAACAGCGCCATCTAAGACGATCACGAGAGGGAGAACGACACAGAACAAGCGCCATAAAGAAAAGCTGTCACATAAAAAGGGTCCTGTGATTTCGAAAGATAGTTCAGGAAAACATTCATTTGTGCTAGATGGTGCATACTTGAATTAGGAAGGAACAGCGCCAACTAAGACGATCACGCGAGGGAGAACGACACAGGAGAACCGCCATCTAAGACGATCACCCGAGGGAGAACGACACAGGACAGGCGCCATAAAGATAATCTCTCACATAAAAGGGCCCTGTGTTTTTGAAAGATGGTTCAGGACAACATTCATTTGGCTATGATGGTGCATACTTGAATTAGGAAAGAACAGCGCCAACTAAGACGATCACGCGAGGGAGAACGACACAGGACAAGCGCCATAAAGATAAGCTGTCACATAAAAAAGGGCCCTGTGTTTGCGAAAGATTTTTCAGGACAACATTCATTCGGGCTAGATGGTGCATACTTGAATAAGGAAAGAACAGCGCCCACTAAGACGATCACGAGAGGGAGAACGACACAGGACAAGCGCCTTAAAGATAAGCGGTCACATAAAAAAGGGTGTCACATAAAGAACGGCCCTGTGTTTTCGAAAGATGGTTAAGGACAACATTCATTTGGGCTAGATGGTGCATACTTGAATTAGGAAATAACAGCGCCATATAAGACGATCATGAGAGGGAGAACGACACAGGACAAGCGCCATAAAGATAAGCTGTCACATAAAAAAGGCCCCTGTGTTTTCAAAAGATGGTTCAGGACAACAATCAATTGGGCTAGATGGTGCATACTTGAATTAGGAAGGAACAGCGCCAACAAAGACGATCACGAAAGGGAGAACGACACAGGAGAAACGCCATCTAAGACGATCACGAGAGGGAGAACGACACAGGACAAGCACTCTAAAGATAAGCTGTCACTTAAAAAAGGGCCCTGTGTTTTCGAAAGATACTTCAGGACAACATTCATTTGGGCTAGATGGTGCATACTTGAATTAGCAAAGGAACAGCGCCAACTAAGAGGATCACACGAGGGAGAACGACACAGGAGAAGCGCCATCTAAGACGATCACGCGAGGGAGAACGACACAGGACAAGCGCCATAAAGATAAGCTGTCACATAAAAAAGGGCCCTGTGTTTTCGAAAGATGGTTCAGGACAACATTCATTTGGGTATGATGTTGCATACTTGAATTAGGAAAGAACAGCGCCAACTAAGACGATCACGCGAGGGAGAACGACACAGGTCAAGCGCCATAAAGATAAGCTGTCACATAAAAAAGGGCCCTGTGTTTTCGAAAGATGGTTCAGGACAACATTCATTTGGGCTAGATGGTGCATACTTGAATTAGGAAAGAACAGCGCCAACTAAGACGATCACGCGAGGGAGAACGACACAGGGCAAGCGCCATAAAGATAAGCTGTCACATAAAAAAGGGCCCTGTGTTTTCGAAAGATAGTTCAGGACAACATTCATTTGGGCTAGATGGTGCATACTTGAATTAAGAATGAACAGCGCCATCTAAGACGATCACGAGAGGGAGAAAGGCACAGGACAAGCGATTTAAAGATAAGCTGTCACATAAAAAAGGACCCTGTGTTTGCGAAAGATGGTTCAGGACAACATTAATTTGGGCTAGATGGTGCATACTTGAATTAGGAAAGAACAGCGCCATCTAAGACGATCACGAGAGGGAGAATGACACAGGACAAGCGCCTTAAAGATAAGGTGTCACATAAAAAAGGGCCCTGTGTTTGCGAAAGATGGTTCAGGACAACATTCATTCGGGCTAGATGGTGCATACTTGAATAAGGAAAGAACAGCGCCAACTAAGACGATCACGCGAGGAAGAACGACACAGGAGAAGCGCCATAAAGATAAGCAGTCACATAAAAAAGGGCCCTGTGTTTTCGAAAGATGGTTCAGGACAACATTCATTTGGGCTAGATGGTGCATACCTGAATTAGGAAGGAACAGCCCCAACTAAGACGATCACGCGAGGGAGAACGACACAGGTCAAGCGCCATAAAGATAAGCTGTCACATAAAAAAGGGCCCTGTGTTTTCGAAAGATGGTTCAAGACAACATTCATTTGGGCTAGATGGTGCATACTTGAATTAGGAAAGAACAGCGCCATCTAAGACGATCACGAGAGGGAGAACGACACAGGACAAGCGCCTTAAAGATAAGGTGTCACATAAAAAAGGGCCCTGTGTTTGCGAAAGATGGTTCAGGACAACATTCATTCGGGCTAGATGGTGCATACTTGAATAAGGAAAGAACAGCGCCAACTAAGACGATCACGCGAGGAAGAACGACACAGGAGAAGCGCCATAAAGATAAGCAGTCACATAAAAAAGGGATCTGTGTTTTCGAAAGATGGTTCAGGACAACATTCATTTGGGCTAGATGGTGCATACCTGAATTAGGAAGGAACAGCCCCAACTAAGACGATCACGCGAGGAAGAACGACACAGGAGAAGCGCCATAAAGATAAGCTGTCACATAAAAAAGGGCCCTGTGTTTTCGAAAGATGGTTCAGGACAACATTCATTTGGGTATGATGTTGCATACTTGAATTAGGAAAGAACAGCGCCAACTAAGACGATCACGCGAGGGAGAACGACACAGGTCAAGCGCCATAAAGATAAGCTGTCACATAAAAAATGGCCCTGTGTTTTCGAAAGATGGTTCAGGACAACATTCATTTGGGCTAGATGGTGCATACTTGAATTAAGAAGGAACAGAGCCAACTAAGACGATCACGCGAGGGAGAACGACACAGGAGAAGCGCCATAAAGATAAGCTGTCACATAAAAAAGGGCCCTGTGTTTTCGAAAGATGGTTCAGGACAACATTCATTTGGGCTAAATGGTGCATACTTGAATTAGGAAGGAACAGTGCCAACTAAGACGATCACGCCAGGGAGAATGATACAGGACAAGCGCCCTAAAGATAAGCTGTCACATAAAAAAGGGCCCTGTGTTTTCGAAAGATGGTTCAGCACAACATTCATTTGGGCTAGATGGTGCATACTTGAATTAAGAAAGAACAGCGCCATCTAAGACGATCACGAGAGGGAGAACGACACAGAACAAGCGCCATAAAGAAAAGCTGTCACATAAAAAAGGGTCCTGTGTTTTCGAAAGATAGTTCAGGAAAACATTCATTTGTGCTAGATGGTGCATACTTGAATTAGGAAGGAACAGCGCCAACTAAGACGATCACGCGAGGGAGAACGACACAGGAGAACCGCCATCTAAGACGATCACGCGAGGGAGAACGACACAGGACAAGCGCCATAAAGATAATCTCTCACATAAAACGGGCCCTGTGTTTTTGAAAGATGGTTCAGGACAACATTCATTTGGGTATGATGGGGCATACTTGAATTAGGAAAGAACAGCGCCAACTAAGACGATCACGCGAGGGAGAACGACACAGGACAAGCGCCATCTAAGAAAATCACGCGAGGGAGAACGACACAGGACAAGCGCCATAAAGATAAGCTGTCACATAAAAAAGGGACCTGTGTTTTCGAAAGATGGTTCAGGACAACATTCATTTGGGTATGATGTTGCATACTTGAATTAGGAAAGAACAGCGCCAACTAAGACGATCACGCGAGGGAGAACGACACAGGTCAAGCGCCATAAAGATAAGCTGTCACATAAAAAAGGGCCCTGTGTTTTCGAAAGATGGTTCAGGACAACATTCATTTGGGCTAGATGGTGCATGCTTGAATTAGGAAAGAACAGCGCCATCTAAGACGATCACGAGAGGGAGAACGACACAGGACAAGCGCCATAAAGATAAGCTGTCACATAAAAAAGGGCCCTGTGTTTTCGAAAGATAGTTCAGGACAACATTCATTTGGGCTAGATGGCGCATACTTGAATTAAGAAGGAACAGCGCCATCTAAGACGATCACGAGAGGAGAAAGACACAGGACAAGCGATTTAAAGATAAGCTGTCACATAAAAAAGGGCCCTGTGTTTGCGAAAGATGGTTCAGGACAACATTAATTTGGCCTAGATGGTGCATACTTGAATTAGGAAAGAACAGCGCCATCTAAGACGATCACGAGAGGGAGAACGACACAGGAGAAGCGCCTTAAAGATAAGGTGTCACATAAAAAAGGGCCCTGTGTTTGCGAAAGATGGTTCAGGACAACATTCATTCGGGCTAGATGGTGCATACTTGAATAAGGAAAGAACAGCGCCAACTAAGACGATCACGCGAGGAAGAACGACACAGAAGAAGCGCCATAAAGATAAGCTGTCACATAAAAAAGGGCCCTGTGTTTTCGAAAGATGGTTCAGGACAACATTCATTTGGGTATGATGTTGCATACTTGAATTAGGAAAGAACAGCGCCAACTAAGACGATCACGCGAGGGAGAACGACACAGGTCAAGCGCCATAAAGATAAGCTGTCACATAAAAAAGGGCCCTGTGTTTTCGAAAGATGGTTCAGGACAACATTCATTTGGGCTAGATGGTGCATACTTGAATTAGGAAAGAACAGCGCCAACTAAGACGATCACGCGAGGGAGAACGACACAGGGCAAGCGCCATAAAGATAAGCTGTCACATAAAAAAGGGCCCTGTGTTTTGGAAAGATGGTTCAGGACAACATTCATTTGGGCTAGATGGTGCATACTTGAATTAAGAAGGAACAGAGCCAACTAAGACGATCACGCGAGGGAGAACGACACAGAGAAGCGCCATAAAGATAAGCTGTCACATAAAAAAGGGCCCTGTGTTTTCGAAAGATGGTTCAGGACAACATTCATTTGGGCTAGATGGTGCATACTTGAATTAGGAAGGAACAGTGCCAACTAAGACGATCACGCGAGGGAGAATGACACAGGACAAGCGCCCTAAAGATAAGCTGTCACATAAAAAAGGGCCCTGTGTTTTCGAAAGATGGTTCAGGACAACATTCATTTGGGCTAGATGGTGCATGCTTGAATTAGGAAAGAACAGCGCCAACTAAGACGATCACGCGAGGAAGAACGACAAAGGAGAAGCGCCATAAAGATAAGCAGTCACATAAAAAAGGGCCCTGTGTTTTCGAAAGATGGTTCAGGACAACATTCATTTGGGCTAGATGGTGCATACCTGAATTAGGAAGGAACAGCCCCAACTAAGACGATCACGCGAGGGAGAACGACACAGGTCAAGCGCCATAAAGATAAGCTGTCACATAAAAAAGGGTGTCACATAAAAAACGGCCCTGTGTTTTCGAAAGATGGTTAAGGACAACATTCATTTGGGCTAGATGGTGCATACTTGAATTAGGAAATAACACCGCCATATAAGACGATCATGAGAGCGAGAACGACACAGGACAAGCGCCATAAAGATAAGCTCTCACATAAAAAAGGCCCCTGTGTTTTCAAAAGATGGTTCAGGACAACAATCATTTGGGCTAGATGGTGCATACTTGAATTAGGAAGGAACAGCGCCAACTAAGACGATCACGAAAGGGAGAACGACGCAGGACAAACGCCATCTAAGACGATCACGAGAGGGAGAACGACACAGGACAAGCACTCTAAAGATAAGCTGTCACTTAAAAAAGGGCCCTGTGTTTTCGAAAGATGGTTCAGGACAACATTCATTTGGGCTAGATGGTGCATACTTATATTAGGAAGGGACAGAGCCAACTAAGACGATCACGCGAGGGAGAACGACACAGGAGAAGCGCCATAAAGATAAGCTGTCACATAAAAAAGGGCCCCGTGTTTTGGAAAGATGGTTCAGGACAACATTCATTTGGGCTAGATGGTGCATACTTGAATTAGGAAAGGAACAGCGCCAACTAAGAGGATCACACGAGGGAGAACGACACAGGAGAAGCGCCATCTAAGACGATCACGCGAGGGAGAACGACACAGGGCAAGCGCCATAAAGATAAGCTGTCACAAAAAAAGGGCCCTGTGTTTTGGAAAGATGGTTCAGGAGAACATTCATTTGGGCTAGATGGTGCATACTTGAATTAAGAAGGAACAGAGCCAACTAAGACGATCACGCGAGGGAGAACGACGCAGGAGAAGCGCCATAAAGATAAGCTGTCACATAAAAAAGGGCCCTGTGTTTTCGAAAGATGGTTCAGGACAACATTCATTTGGGCTAGATGGTGCATACTTGAATTAGGAAGGAACAGTGCCAACTAAGACGATCACGCGAGGGAGAATGACACAGGACAAGCGCCCTAAAGATAAGCTGTCACATAAAAAAGGGCCCTGTGTTTTCGAAAGATGGTTCAGCACAACATTCATTTGGGCTAGATGGTGCATACTTGAATTAGGAAAGAACAGCGCCATCTAAGACGATCACGAGAGGGAGAACGACACAGAACAAGCGCCATAAAGAAAAACTGTCACATAAAAAGGGTCCTGTGATTTCGAAAGATAATTCAGGAAAACATTCATTTGTGCTAGATGGTGCATACTTGAATTAGGAAGGAACAGCGCCAACTAAGACGATCACGCGAGGGAGAACGACACAGGAGAACCGCCATCTAAGACGATCACGCGAGGGAGAACGACACGGGACAGGCGCCATAAAGATAATCTCTCACATAAAAGGGCCCGGTGTTTTTGAAAGATGGTTCAGGACAACATTCATTTGGGTATGATGGTGCATACTTGAATTAGGAAAGAACAGCGCCAACTAAGACGATCACGCGAGGGAGAACGACAGAGGACAAGCGCCATAAAGATAAGCTGTCACATAAAAAAGGGCCCTGTGTTTTCGAAAGATGGTTCAGGACAACATTCATTTGGGCTAGATGGTGCATACTTGAATTAGGAAAGTACAGCGCCAACTAAGACGATCACGCGAGGGAGAACGACACTGGAGAAGCGCCATCTAAGACGATCACGAGAGGGACAACGACACAGGACAAGCGCCCTAAAGATAAGCTGTCACAGAAAAAGGGCCCTGTGTTTTCGAAAGATGGTTCAGGACAACATTCATTTGGGCTAGATGGTGCATACTTGAATTAGGAAAGAACAGCGCCATCTAAGACGATCACGAGAGGGAGAACGACACAGGACAAGCGCCTTAAAGATAAGGTGTCACATAAAAAAGGGCCCTGTGTTTGCGAAAGATTTTTTAAGGACAACATTCATTCGGGCTAGATGGTGCATACTTGAATAAGGAAAGAACAGCGCCAACTAAGACGATCACGAGAGGGAGAACGACACAGGACAAGCGCCTTAAAGATAAGCGGTCACATAAAAAAGGGTGTCACATAAAGAACGGCCCTGTGTTTTCGAAAGATGGTTAAGGACAACATTCATTTCGGCTAGATGGTGCATACTTGAATTAGGAAATAACAGCGCCATATAAGACGAACATGAGAGGGAGAACGACACAGGACAAGCGCCATAAAGATAAGCTGTCACATAAAAAAGGCCCCTGTGTTTTCAAAAGATGGTTCAGGACAACAATCAATTGGGCTAGATGGTGCATACTTGAATTAGGAAGGAACAGCGCCAACAAAGACGATCACGAAAGCGAGAACGACACAGGAGAAACGCCATCTAAGACGATCACGAGAGGGAGAACGACACAGGACAAGCGCTCTAAAGATAAGCTGTCACTTAAAAAAGGGCCCTGTGTTTTCGAAAGATGGTTCAGGACAACATTCATTTGGGCTAGATGGTGCATACTTGAATTAGGAAAGGAACAGCGCCAACTAAGAGGATCACACGAGGGAGAACGACGCAGGAGAAGCGCCATCTAAGACGATCACGCGAGGGAGAACGACACAGGACAAGCGCCATAAAGATAAGCTGTCACATAAAAAAGGGCCCTGTGTTTTCGAAAGATGGTTCAGGACAACATTCATTTGGGTATGATGTTGCATACTTGAATTAGGAAAGAACAGCGCCAACTAAGACGATCACGCGAGGGAGAACGACACAGGTCAAGCGCCATAAAGATAAGCTGTCACATAAAAAAGGGCCCTGTGTTTTCGAAAGATGGTTCAGGACAACATTCATTTGGGCTAGATGGTGCATACTTGAATTAGGAAAGAACAGCGCCAACTAAGACGATCACGCGAGGGAGAACGACACAGGGCAAGCGCCATAAAGATAAGCTGTCACATAAAAAAGGGCCCTGTGTTTTCGAAAGATAGTTCAGGACAACATTCATTTGGGCTAGATGGTGCATACTTGAATTAAGAATGAACAGCGCCATCTAAGACGATCACGAGAGGGACAAAGGCACAGGACAAGCGATTTAAAGATAAGCTGTCACATAAAAAGGACCCTGTGTTTGCGAAAGATGGTTCAGGACAACATTAATTTGGGCTAGATGGTGCATACTTGAATTAGGAAAGAACAGCGCCATCTAAGACGATCACGAGAGGGAGAACGACACAGGACAAGCGCCTTAAAGATAAGGTGTCACATAAAAAAGGGCCCTGTGTTTGCGAAAGATGGTTCAGGACAACATTCAATCGGGCTATATGGTGCATACTTGAATAAGGAAAGAACAGCGCCAACTAAGACGATCACGCGAGGAAGAACGACACAGGAGAAGCGCCATAAAGATAAGCTGTCACATAAAAAGGGGCCCTGTGTTTTCGAAAGATGGTTCAGGACAACATTCATTTGGGTATGATGTTGCATACTTGAATTAGGAAAGAACAGCGCCAACTAAGACGATCACGCGAGGGAGAACGACACAGGTCAAGCGCCATAAAGATAAGCTGTCACATAAAAAATGGCCCTGTGTTTTCGAAAGATGGTTCAGGACAACATTCATTTGGGCTAGATGGTGCATACTTGAATTAAGAAGGAACAGAGCCAACTAAGACGATCACGCGAGGGAGAACGACACAGGAGAAGCGCCATAAAGATAAGCTGTCACATATAAAAGGTCCCTGTGTTTTCGAAAGATGGTTCAGGACAACATTCATTTGGGCTAAATGGTGCATACTTGAATTAGGAAGGAACAGTGCCAACTAAGACGATCACGCGAGGGAGAATGACACAGGACAAGCGCCCTAAAGATAAGCTGTCACATAAAAAAGGGCCCTGTGTTTTCGAAAGATGGTTCAGCACAACATTCATTTGGGCTAGATGGTGCATACTTGAATTAGGAAAGGAACAGCGCCAACTAAGAGGATCACACGAGGGAGAACGACACAGGAGAAGCGCCATCTAAGACGATCACGCGAGGTAGAACGACACAGGGCAAGCGCCATAAAGATAAGCTGTCACATAAAAAAGGGCCCTGTGTTTTGGAAAGATGGTTCAGGAGAACATTCATTTGGGCTAGATGGTGCATACTTGAATTAAGAAGGAACAGAGCCAACTAAGACGATCACGCGAGGGAGAACGACGCAGGAGAAGCGCCATAAAGATAAGCTGTCACATTAAAAAGGGCCCCGTGTTTTGGAAAGATGGTTCAGGACAACATTCATTTGCGCTAGATGGTGCATACTTGAATTAGGAAAGGAACAGCGCCAACTAAGAGGATCACACGAGGGAGAACGACACAGGAGAAGCGCCATCTAAGACGATCACGCGAGGGAGAACGACACAGGGCAAGCGCCATAAAGATAAGCTGTCACATAAAAAAGGGCCCTGTGTTTTGGAAAGATGGTTCAGGAGAACATTCATTTGGGCTAGATGGTGCATACTTGAATTAAGAAGGAACAGAGCCAACTAAGACGATCACGCGAGGGAGAACGACGCAGGAGAAGCGCCATAAAGATAAGCTGTCACATAAAAAAGGGCCCTGTGTTTTCGAAAGATGGTTCAGGACAACATTCATTTGGGCTAGATGGTGCATACTTGAATTAGGAAGGAACAGTGCCAACTAAGACGATCACGCGAGGGAGAATGACACAGGACAAGCGCCCTAAAGATAAGCTGTCACATAAAAAAGGGCCCTGTGTTTTCGAAAGATGGTTCAGCACAACATTCATTTGGGCTAGATGGTGCATACTTGAATTAGGAAAGAACAGCGCCATCTAAGACGATCACGAGAGGGAGAACGACACAGAACAAGCGCCATAAAGAAAAGCTGTCACATAAAAAGGGTCCTGTGATTTCGAAAGATAGTTCAGGAAAACATTCATTTGTGCTAGATGGTGCATACTTGAATTAGGAAGGAACAGCGCCAACTAAGACGATCACGCGAGGGAGAACGACACAGGACAAGCGCCATAAAGATAAGCTGTCACATAAAAAAGGGCCCTGTGTTTTCGAAAGATGGTTCAGGACAACATTCATTTGGGCTAGATGGTGCATACTTGAATTAGGAAAGTACAGCGCCATCTAAGACGATCACGAGAGGGAGAACGACACAGGACAAGTGCCTTAAAGATAAGGTGTCACATAAAAAAGGGCCCTGTGTTTGCGAAAGATTTTTCAGGACAACATTCATTCGGGCTAGATGGTGCATACTTGAATAAGGAAAGAACAGCGCCAACTAAGACGATCACGAGAGGGAGAACGACACAGGACAAGCGCCTTAAAGATCAGCGGTCACATAAAAAAGGGTGTCACATAAAGAACGGCCCTGTGTTTTCGAAAGATGGTTAAGGACAACATTCATTTGGGCTAGATGGTGCATACTTGAATTAGGAAATAACAGCGCCATATAAGACGATCATGAGAGGGAGAACGACACAGGACAAGCGCCATAAAGATAAGCTGTCACATAAAAAAGGCCCCTGTGTTTTCAAAAGATGGTTCAGGACAACAATCAATTGGGCTAGATGGTGCATACTTGAATTAGGAAGGAACAGCGCCAACAAAGACGATCACGAAAGGGAGAACGACACAGGAGAAACGACATCTAAGACGATCACGAGAGGGAGAACGACACAGGACAAGCACTCTAAAGATAAGCTGTCACTTAAAAAAGGGCCCTGTGTTTTCGAAAGATGGTTCAGGACAACATTCATTTGGGCTAGATGGTGCATACTTGAATTAGGAAAGGAAGAGCGCCAACTAAGAGGATCACACGAGGGAGAACGACACAGGAGAAGCGCCATCTAAGACGATCACGCGAGGGAGAACGACACAGGACAAGCGCCATAAAGATAAGCTGTCACATAAAAAAGGGCCCTGTGTTTTCGAAAGATGGTTCAGGACAACATTCATTTGGGTATGATGTTGCATACTTGAATTAGGAAAGAACAGCGCCAACTAAGACGATCACGCGAGGGAGAACGACACAGGTCAAGCGCCATAAAGATAAGCTGTCACATAAAAAAGGGCCCTGTGTTTTCGAAAGATGGTTCAGGACAACATTCATTTGGGCTAGATGGTGCATACTTGAATTAGGAAAGAACAGCGCCAACTAAGACGATCACGCGAGGGAGAACGACACAGGGCAAGCGCCATAAAGATAAGCTGTCACATAAAAAAGGGCCCTGTGTTTTCGAAAGATAGTTCAGGACAACATTCATTTGGGCTAGATGGTGCATACTTGAATTAAGAATGAACAGCGCCATCTAAGACGATCACGAGAGGGAGAAAGGCACAGGACAAGCGATTTAAAGATAAGCTGTCACATAAAAAAGGACCCTGTGTTTGCGAAAGATGGTTCAGGACAACATTAATTTGGGCTAGATGGTGCATACTTGAATTAGGAAAGAACAGCGCCATCTAAGACGATCACGAGAGGGAGAACGACACAGGACAAGCGCCTTAAAGATAAGGTGTCACATAAAAAAGGGCCCTGTGTTTGCGAAAGATGGTTCAGGACAACATTCATTTGGGCTAGATGGTGCATACTTGAATTAAGAAGGAACAGAGCCAACTAAGACGATCACGCGAGGGAGAACGACACAGGAGAAGCGCCATAAAGATAAGCTGTCACATAAAAAAGGGCCCTGTGTTTTCGAAAGATGGTTCAGGACAACATTCATTTGGGCTAAATGGTGCATACTTGAATTAGGAAGGAACAGTGCCATCTAAGACGATCACGCGAGGGAGAACGACACAGGACAAGCGCCATAAAGATAATCTCTCACATAAAAAGGGCCCTGTGTTTTTGAAAGATGGTTCAGGACAACATTCATTTGGGTATGATGGTGCATACTTGAATTAGGAAAGCACAGCGCCAACTAAGACGATCACGCGAGGGAGAACGACACAGTACAAGCGCCATAAAGATAAGCTGTCACATAAAAAAGGGCCCTGTGTTTTCGAAAGATGGTTCAAGACAACATTCATTTGGGCTAGATGGTGCATACTTGAATTAGGAAAGAACAGCGCCAACTAAGACGATCACGCGAGGGAGAACGACACTGGAGAAGCGCCATCTAAGACGATCACGAGAGGGACAACGACACAGGACAAGCGCCCTAGAGATAAGCTCTCACAGAAAAAGGGCCCTGTGTTTTCGAAAGATGGTTCAGGACAACATTCATTTGGGCTAGATGGTGCATACTTGAATTAGGAAAGAACAGCGCCATCTAAGACGATCACGAGAGGGAGAACGACACAGGATGAGCGCCTTAAAGATAAGGTGTCACATAAAAAAGGGCCCTGTGTTTGCGAAAGATGGTTCAGGACAACATTCATTCGGGCTAGATGGTGCATACTTCAATAAGGAAAGAACAGCGCCAACTAAGACGATCACGCGAGGAAGAACGACACAGGAGAAGCGCCATAAGGATAAGCAGTCACATAAAAAAGGGCCCTGTGTTTTCGAAAGATGGTTCAGGACAACATTCATTTGGGCTAGATGGTGCATACCTGAATTAGGAAGGAACAGCCCCAACTAAGACGATCACGCGAGGGAGAACGACACAGGTCAAGCGCCATAAAGATAAGCTGTCAAATAAAAAAGGGCCCTGTGTTTTCGTAAGATGGTTCAAGACAACATTCATTTGGGCTAGATGGTGCATACTTGAATTAGGAAAGAACAGCGCCAACTAAGACGATCACGCGAGGGAGAGCGACACTGGAGAAGCGCCATCTAAGACGATGACGAGAGGGACAACGACACAGGACAAGCGCCCTAAAGATAAGCTGTCACAGAAAAAGGGCCCTGTCTTTTCGAAAGATGGTTCAGGACAACATTCATTCGGGCTAGATGGTGCATACTGGAATAAGGAAAGAACAGCGCCAACTAAGACGATCACGCGAGGAAGAACGACACAGGAGAAGCGCCATAAAGATAAGCTGTCACATAAAAAAGGGCCCTGTGTTTTCGAAAGATGGTTCAGGACAACATTCATTTGGGTATGATGTTGCATACTTGAATTAGGAAAGAACAGCGCCAACTAAGACGATCACGCGAGGGAGAACGACACAGGTCAAGCGCCATAAAGATAAGCTGTCACATAAAAAATGGCCCTGTGTTTTCGAAAGATGGTTCACGACAACATTCATTTGGGCTAGATGGTGCATACTTGAATTAAGAAGGAACAGAGCCAACTAAGACGATCACGCGAGGGAGAACGACACAGGAGAAGCGCCATAAAGATAAGCTGTCACATAAAAAAGGGCCCTGTGTTTTCGAAAGATGGTTCAGGACAACATTCATTTGGGCTAAATGGTGCATACTTGAATTAGGAAGGAACAGTGCCAACTAAGACGATCACGCGAGGGAGAATGACACAGGACAAGCGCCCTAAAGATAAGCTGTCACATAAAAAAGGGCCCTGTGTTTTCGAAAGATGGTTCAGCACAACATTCATTTGGGCTAGATGGTGCATACTTGAATTAGGAAAGAACAGCGCCATCTAAGACGATCACGAGAGGGAGAACGACACAGAAAAAGCGCCATAAAGAAAATCTGTCACATAAAAAAGGGTCCTGTGTTTTCGAAAGATAGTTCAGGAAAACATTCATTTGTGCTAGATGGTGCATACTTGAATTAGGAAGGAACAGCGCCATCTAAGACGATCACGCGAGGGAGAACGACACAGGACAAGCGCCATAAAGATAATCTCTCACATAAAACGGGCCCTGTGTTTTTGAAAGATGGTTCAGGACAACATTCATTTGGGTATGATGGGGCATACTTGAATTAGGAAAGAACAGCGCCAACTAAGACGATCACGCGAGGGAGAACGACACAGGACAAGCGCCATAAAGATAAGCTGTCACATAAAAAAGGGCCCTGTGTTTTCGAAAGATGGTTCAGGACAACATTCATTTGGGCTAGATGGTGCATACTTGAATTAGGAAAGAACAGCGCCAAATAAGACGATCACGCGAGGGACAACGACACTGGAGAAGCGCCATCTAAGACGATCACGAGAGGGACAACGACACAGGACAAGCGCCCTAAAGATGAGCTGTCACAGAAAAAGGGCGCTGTGTTTTCGAAAGATGGTTCAGGACAACATTCATTTGGGCTAGATGGGGTATACTTGAATTAGGAAAGAACAGCGCCATCTAAGACGATCACGAGAGGGAGAACGACACAGGACAAGCGCCTTAAAGATAAGGTGTCACGTAAAAAAGGGCCCTGTGTTTGCGAAAGATGGTTCAGGACAACATTCATTCGGGCTAGATGGTGCATACATGAATAAGGAAAGAACAGCGCCAACTAAGACGATCACGCGAGGAAGAACGACACAGGAGAAGCGCCATAAAGATAAGCAGTCACATAAAAAAGGGCCCTGTGTTTTCGAAAGATGGTTCAGGACAACATTCATTTGGGCTAGATGGTGCATACCTGAATTAGGAAGGAACAGCCCCAACTAAGACGATCACGAGAGGGAGAACGACACAGGACAAGCGCCTTAAAGATAAGCTGTCACATAAAAAAGGGTGTCACATAAAGAACGGCCCTGTGTTTTCGAAAGATGGTTAAGGACAACATTCATTTGGGCTAGATGGTGCATACTTGAATTAGGAAATAACAGCGCCATATAAGACGATCATGAGAGGGAGAACGACACAGGACAAGCACTCTAAAGATAAGCTGTCACTTAAAAAAGGGCCCTGTGTTTTCGAAAGATGGTTCAGGACAACATTCATTTGGGCTAGATGGTGCATACTTGAATTAGGAAAGGAACAGCGCCAACTAAGAGGATCACACGAGGGAGAACGACACAGGAGAAGCGCCATCTAAGACAATCACGCGAGGGAGAACGACACAGGACAAGCGCCATAAAGATAAGCTGTCACATAAAAAAGGGCCCTGTGTTTTCGAAAGATGGTTCAGGACAACATTCATTTGGGCTAGATGGTGCATACTTGAATTAGGAAAGAACAGCGCCAACTAAGACGATCACGCGAGGGAGAACGACACAGGGCAAGCGCCATAAAGATAAGCTGTCACATAAAAAAAGGCCCTGTGTTTTGGAAAGATGGTTCAGGACAACATTCATTTGGGCTAGATGGTGCATGCTTGAATTAGGAAAGAACAGCGCCATCTAAGACCATCACGATAGGGAGAACGACACAGGACAAGCGCCATAAAGATAAGCTGTCACATAAAAAAGGGCCCTGTGTTTTCGAAAGATAGTTCAGGACAACATTCATTTGGGCTAGATGGTGCATACTTGAATTAAGAAGGAACAGTGCCATCTAAGACGATCACGAGAGGGAGAAAGACACAGGACAAGCGATTTAAAGATAAGCTGTCACACAAAAAAAGGGCCCTGTGTTTGCGAAAGATGGTTCAGGACAACATTAATTTGGGCTAGATGGTGCATACTTGAATTAGGAAAGAACAGCGCCATCTAAGACGATCACGAGAGGGAGAACGACACAGGACAAGCGCCTTAAAGATAAGGTGTCACATAAAAAAGGGCCCTGTGTTTGCGAAAGATGGTTCAGGACAACATTCATTCGGGCTAGATGGTGCATACTTGAATAAGGAAAGAACAGCGCCAACTAAGACGATCACGCGAGGACGAACGACACAGGAGAAGCGCCATAAAGATAAGCTGTCACATAAAAAAGGGCCCTGTGTTTTCGAAAGATGGTTCAGGACAACATTCATTTGGGTATGATGTTGCATACTTGAATTAGGAAAGAACAGCGCCAACTAAGACGATCACGCGAGGGAGAACGACACAGGTCAAGCGCCATAAAGATAAGCTGTCACATAAAAAAGGGCCCTGTGTTTTCGAAAGATGGTTCAGGACAACATTCATTTGGGCTAGATGGTGCATACTTGAATTAGGAAAGAACAGCGCCAACTAAGACGATCACGCGAGGGAGAACGACACAGGGCAAGCGCCATAAAGATAAGCTGTCACATAAAAAAGGGCCCTGTGTTTTCGAAAGATGGTTCAGGACAACATTCATTTGGGCTAGATGGTGCATACTTGAATTAGGAAAGAACAGCGCCAACTAAGACGATCACGCGAGGGAGAACGACACTGGAGAAGCGCCATCTAAGACGATCACGAGAGGGACAACCACACAGGACAAGCGCCCTAAAGATAAGCTGTCACGGAAAAAGGGCGCTGTGTTTTCGAAAGATGGTTCAGGGCAACATTCATTTGGGCTAGATGGTGCATACTTGAACTAGGAAAGAACAGCGCCATATAGGACGATCACGAGAGGGAGAACGACAGAGCACAAGCGCCATAAAGATAAGCTGTCACATAAAAAAGGGCCCTGTGTTTTCGAAAGATGGTTCAAGACAACATTCATTTGGGTTAGATGGTGCATACTTGAATTAGGAAAGAACAGCGCCAACTAAGACGATCACGCGAGGGAGAACGACACTGGAGAAGCGCCATCTAAGACGATCACGAGAGGGACAACGACACAGGACAAGCGCCCTAGAGATAAGCTGTCACAGAAAAAGGGCCCTGTGTTTTCGAAAGATGGTTCAGGACAACATTCATTTGGGCTAGATGGTGCATCCTTGAATTAGGAAAGAACAGCGCCATCTAAGACGATCACGAGAGGGAGAACGACACAGGACAAGCGCCTTAAAGATAAGGTGTCACATAAAAAGGGCCCTGTGTTTGCGAAAGATGGTTCAGGACAACATTCATTCGGGCTAGATGGTGCATACTTGAATAAGGAAAGAACAGCGCCAACTAAGACGATCACGCGAGGAAGAACGACACAGGTAAAGCGCCATAAAGATAAGCAGTCACATAAAAAGGGCCCTGTGTTTTCGAAAGATGGTTCAGGACAACATTCATTTGGGCTAGATGGTGCATACCTGAATTAGGAAGGAACAGCCCCAACTAAGACGATCACGCGAGGGAGAACGACACAGGTCAAGCGCCATAAAGATAAGCTGTCACATAAAAAAGGGCCCTGTGTTTTCGAAAGATGGTTCAAGACAACATTCATTTGGGCTAGATGGTGCATACTTGAATTAGGAAAGAACAGCGCCAACTAAGACGATCACGCGAGGGAGAACGACACTGGAGAAGCGCCATCTAAGACGATCACGAGAGGGACAACGACACAGGACAAGCGCCCTAAAGATAAGCTGTCACAGAAAAAGGGCCCTGTCTTTTCGAAAGATGGTTCAGGACAACATTCATTCGGGCTAGATGGCGTATACTTGAATAAGGAAAGAACAGCGCCAACTAAGACGATCACGCGAGGAAGAACGACACAGGAGAAGCGCCTTAAAGATAAGGTGTCACATAAAAAAGGGCCCTGTGTTTGGGAAAGATGGTTCAGGACAACATTCATTCGGGCTAGATGGTGCATACTTGAATAAGGAAAGAACAGCGCCAACTAAGACGATCACGCGAGGAAGAACGACACAGGAGAAGCGCCATAAAGATAAGCTGTCACATAAAAAAGGGCCCTGTGTTTTCGAAAGATGGTTCAGGACAACATTCATTTGGGTATGATGTAGCATACTTGAATTAGGAAACAACAGCGCCAACTAAGACGATCACGCGAGGGAGAACGACACAGGTAAAGCGCCATAAAGATAAGCAGTCACATAAAAAGGGCCCTGTGTTTTCGAAAGATGGTTCAGGACAACATTCATTTGGGCTAGATGGTGCATACCTGAATTAGGAAGGAACAGCCCCAACTAAGACGATCACGCGAGGGAGAACGACACAGGTCAAGCGCCATAAAGATAAGCTGTCACATAAAAAAGGGCCCTGTGTTTTCGAAAGATGGTTCAAGACAACATTCATTTGGGCTAGATGGTGCATACTTGAATTAGGAAAGAACAGCGCCAACTAAGACGATCACGCGAGGGAGAACGACACTGGAGAAGCGCCATCTAAGACGATCACGAGAGGGACAACGACACAGGACAAGCGCCCTAAAGATAAGCTGTCACAGAAAAAGGGCGCTGTGTTTTCGAAAGATGGTTCAGGACAACATTCATTTGGGCTAGATGGGGTATACTTGAATTAGGAAAGAACAGCGCCATCTAAGACGATCACGAGAGGGAGAACGACACAGGACAAGCGCCTTAAAGATAAGGTGTCACGTAAAAAAGGGCCCTGTGTTTGCGAAAGATGGTTCAGGACAACATTCATTCGGGCTAGATGGTGCATACATGAATAAGGAAAGAACAGCGCCAACTAAGACGATCACGCGAGGAAGAACGACACAGGAGAAGCGCCATAAAGATAAGCAGTCACATAAAAAAGGGCCCTGTGTTTTCGAAAGATGGTTCAGGACAACATTCATTTGGGCTAGATGGTGCATACCTGAATTAGGAAGGAACAGCCCCAACTAAGACGATCACGAGAGGGAGAACGACACAGGACAAGCGCCTTAAAGATAAGCTGTCACATAAAAAAGGGTGTCACATAAAGAACGGCCCTGTGTTTTCGAAAGATGGTTAAGGACAACATTCATTTGGGCTAGATGGTGCATACTTGAATTAGGAAATAACAGCGCCATATAAGACGATCATGAGAGGGAGAACGACACAGGACAAGCACTCTAAAGATAAGCTGTCACTTAAAAAAGGGCCCTGTGTTTTCGAAAGATGGTTCAGGACAACATTCATTTGGGCTAGATGGTGCATACTTGAATTAGGAAAGGAACAGCGCCAACTAAGAGGATCACACGAGGGAGAACGACACAGGAGAAGCGCCATCTAAGACAATCACGCGAGGGAGAACGACACAGGACAAGCGCCATAAAGATAAGCTGTCACATAAAAAAGGGCCCTGTGTTTTCGAAAGATGGTTCAGGACAACATTCATTTGGGCTAGATGGTGCATACTTGAATTAGGAAAGAACAGCGCCAACTAAGACGATCACGCGAGGGAGAACGACACAGGGCAAGCGCCATAAAGATAAGCTGTCACATAAAAAAAGGCCCTGTGTTTTGGAAAGATGGTTCAGGACAACATTCATTTGGGCTAGATGGTGCATGCTTGAATTAGGAAAGAACAGTGCCATCTAAGACCATCACGATAGGGAGAACGACACAGGACAAGCGCCATAAAGATAAGCTGTCACATAAAAAAGGGCCCTGTGTTTTCGAAAGATAGTTCAGGACAACATTCATTTGGGCTAGATGGTGCATACTTGAATTAAGAAGGAACAGTGCCATCTAAGACGATCACGAGAGGGAGAAAGACACAGGACAAGCGATTTAAAGATAAGCTGTCACATAAAAAAGGGCCCTGTGTTTGCGAAAGATGGTTCAGGACAACATTAATTTGGGCTAGATGGTGCATACTTGAATTAGGAAAGAACAGCGCCATCTAAGACGATCACGAGAGGGAGAACGACACAGGACAAGCGCCTTAAAGATAAGGTGTCACATAAAAAAGGGCCCTGTGTTTGCGAAAGATGGTTCAGGACAACATTCATTCGGGCTAGATGGTGCATACTTGAATAAGGAAAGAACAGCGCCAACTAAGACGATCACGCGAGGACGAACGACACAGGAGAAGCGCCATAAAGATAAGCTGTCACATAAAAAAGGGCCCTGTGTTTTCGAAAGATGGTTCAGGACAACATTCATTTGGGTATGATGTTGCATACTTGAATTAGGAAAGAACAGCGCCAACTAAGACGATCACGCGAGGGAGAACGACACAGGTCAAGCGCCATAAAGATAAGCTGTCACATAAAAAAGGGCCCTGTGTTTTCGAAAGATGGTTCAGGACAACATTCATTTGGGCTAGATGGTGCATACTTGAATTAGGAAAGAACAGCGCCAACTAAGACGATCACGCGAGGGAGAACGACACAGGGCAAGCGCCATAAAGATAAGCTGTCACATAAAAAAGGGCCCTGTGTTTTCGAAAGATGGTTCAGGACAACATTCATTTGGGCTAGATGGTGCATACTTGAATTAGGAAAGAACAGCGCCAACTAAGACGATCACGCGAGGGAGAACGACACTGGAGAAGCGCCATCTAAGACGATCACGAGAGGGACAACGACACAGGACAAGCGCCCTAAAGATAAGCTGTCACAGAAAAAGGGCCCTGTCTTTTCGAAAGATGGTTCAGGACAACATTCATTCGGGCTAGATGGCGCATACTTGAATAAGGAAAGAACAGCGCCAACTAAGACGATCACGCGAGGAAGAACGACACAGGAGAAGCGCCTTAAAGATAAGGTGTCACATAAAAAAGGGCCCTGTGTTTGGGAAAGATGGTTCAGGACAACATTCATTCGGGCTAGATGGTGCATACTTGAATAAGGAAAGAACAGCGCCAACTAAGACGATCACGCGAGGAAGAACGACACAGGAGAAGCGCCATAAAGATAAGCTGTCACATAAAAAAGGGCCCTGTGTTTTCGAAAGATGGTTCAGGACAACATTCATTTGGGTATGATGTAGCATACTTGAATTAGGAAACAACAGCGCCAACTAAGACGATCACGCGAGGGAGAACGACACAGGTCAAGCGCCATAAAGATAAGCTGTCACATAAAAAAGGACCCTGTGTTTTCGAAAGATGGTTCAGGACAACATTAATTTGGGCTAGATGGTGCATACTTGAATTAGGAAAGAACAGCGCCATCTAAGACGATCACGAGAGGGAGAACGACACAGGACAAGCGCCTTAAAGATAAGGTGTCACATAAAAAAGGGCCCTGTGTTTGCGAAAGATGGTTCAGGGCAACATTCATTCGGGCTAGATGGTGCATACTTGAATAAGGAAAGAACAGCGCCAACTAAGACGATCACGCGAGGGAGAACGACACAGGAGAAGCGCCATAAAGATAAGCTGTCACATAAAAAAGGGTCCTGTGTTTTCGAAAGATTGTTCAGGACAACATTCATTTGGGCTAGATGGTGCATACTTGAATTAGGAAGGAACAGTGCCAACTAAGACGATCACGCGAGGGAGAATGACACAGGACAAGCGCCCTAAAGATAAGCTGTCACATAAAAAAGGGCCCTGTGTTTTCGAAAGATGGTTCAGCACAACATTCATTTGGGCTAGATGGTGCATCCTTGAATTAGGAAAGAACAGCGTCATCTAAGACGATCACGAGAGGGAGAACGACACAGAACAAGCGCCATAAAGAAAAGCTGTCACATAAAAAAGGGTCCTGTGTTTTCGAAAGATACTTCAGGAAAACATTCATTTGTGCTAGATGGTGCATACTTGAATTAGGAAGGAACAGCGCCAACTAAGACGATCACGCGAGGGAGAACGACACAGGAGAACCGCCATCTAAGACGATCACGCGAGGGAGAACGACACAGGACAAGCGCCATAAAGATAATCTCTCACATAAAACGGGCCCTGTGTTTTTGAAAGATGGTTCAGGACAACATTCATTTGGGTATGATGGTGCATACTTGAATTAGGAAAGAACTGCGCCAACTAAGACGATCACGCGAGGGAGAACGACACAGGACAAGCGCCATAAAGATAAGCTGTCACATAAAAAAGGGCCCTGTGTTTTCGAAAGATGGTTCAGGACAACATTCATTTGGGCTAGATGGTGCATACTTGAATTAGGAAAGAACAGCGCCAACTAAGACGATCACGCGAGGGAGAACGACACTGGAGAAGCGCCATCTAAGACGATCACGAGAGGGACAACGACACAGGACAAGCGCCCTAAAGATAAGCTGTCATAGAAAAAGGGCGCTGTGCTTTCGAAAGATGGTTCAGGACAACATTCATTTGGGCTAGATGGTGCATACTTGAATTAGGAAAGAACAGCGCCATCTAAGACGATCACGAGAGGGAGAACGACACAGGACAAGCGCCTTAATGATAAGGTGTCACATAAAAAAGGGCCCTGTGTTTGCGAAAGATGGTTCAGGACAACATTCATTCGGGCTAGATGGTGCATACTTGAATAAGGAAAGAACAGCGCCAACTAAGACGATCACGCGAGGAAGAACGACACAGGACAAGCGCCATAAAGATAAGCTGTCACATAAAAAAGTCCCCTGTGTTTTCAAAAGATGGCTCAGGACAACAATCATTTGGCCTAGATGGTGCATACTTGAATTAGGAAGGAACAGCGCCAACTAAGACGATCACGAAAGGGAGAACGACACAGGAGTAACGCCATCTAAGACGATCACGAGAGGGAGAACGACACAGGACAAGCACTCTAAAGATAAGCTGTCACTTAAAAAAGGGCCCTGTGTTTTCGAAAGATGGTTCAGGACAACATTCATTTGGGCTAGATGGTGCATAGTTATATTAGGAAGGGACAGAGCCAACTAAGACGATCACGCGAGGGAGAACGACACAGGAGAAGCGCCATAAAGATAAGCTGTCACATAAAAAAGGGCCCTGTGTTTTGGAAAGATGGTTCAGGACAACATTCATTTTGGCTAGATGGTGCATACTTGAATTAGGAAAGGAACAGCGCCAACTAAGAGGATCACACGAGGGAGAACGACACAGGAGAAGCGCCATCTAAGACGATCACGCGAGGGAGAAGTGCACAGGACAAGCGTCATAAAGATAAGCTGTCACATAAAAAAGGACCCTGTGTTTTCGAAAGATGGTTCAGGACAACATTCATTTGGGTATGATGTTGCATACTTGAATTAGGAAAGAACAGCGCCAACTAAGACGATCACGCGAGGGAGAACGACACAGGTCAAGCGCCATAAAGATAAGCTGTCACATAAAAAAGGGCCCTGTGTTTTCGAAAGATGGTTCAGGACAACATTCATTTGGGCTTGATGGTGCATACTTGAATTAGGAAAGAACAGCGCCAACTAAGACGATCACGCGAGGGAGAACGACACAGGGCAAGCGCCATAAAGACAAGCTGTCACATAAAAAAAGGCCCTGTGTTTTGGAAAGATGGTTCAGGACAACATTCATTTGGGCTAGATGGTGCATGCTTGAATTAGGAAAGAACAGCGCCATCTAAGACGATCACGAGAGGGAGAACGACACAGGACAAGCGCCATAAAGATAAGCTGTCACATAAAAAAGGTCCCTGTGTTTTTGAAAGATAGTTCAGGACAACATTCATTTGGGCTAGATGGTGCATACTTGAATTAAGAAGGAAGAGCGCCATCTAAGACGATCACGAGAGGGAGAAAGACACAGGACAAGCGATTTAAAGATAAGCTGTCACATAAAAAAGGGCCCTGTGTTTGCGAAAGATGGTTCAGGACAACATTAATTTGGGCTAGATGGTGCATACATGAATTAGGAAAGAACAGCGCCAACTAAGACGATCACGCGAGGAAGAACGACACAGGAGAAGCGCCATAAAGATAAGCTGTCACATAAAAAAGGGCCCTGTGTTTTCGAAAGATGGTTCAGGACAACATTCATTTGGGCTAGATGGTTCATGCTTGAATTAGGAAAGAACAGCGCCATCTAAGACGATCACGAGAGGGAGAACGACAAAGGACAAGCGCCATAAAGATAAGCTGTCACATAAAAAAGGGCCCTGTGTTTTCGAAAGATAGTTCAGGACAACATTCATTTGGGCTAGATGGTGCATACTTGAATTAAGAAGGAACAGCGCTAACTAAGACGATCACGAAAGGGAGAACGACACAGGAGAAACGCCATCTAAGACGATCACGAGAGGGAGAATGACACAGGACAAGCACCCTAAAGATAAGCTGTCACATAAACAAGGGCCCTGTGTTTTCGAAAGATGGTTCAGGACAGCATTCATTTGGGCTAGATGGTGCATACTTGAATTAGGAAGGAACAGAGCCAACTAAGAAGATCACGCGACGGGGAACGACACAGGTGAAGCGCCATAAAGATAAGCTGTCACATAAAAAGGGCCCTGTGTTTTCGAAAGATGGTTTAGGAAAACATTCATTTGGGCTAGATGGTGCATACTTGAACTAGGAAGGAACATCGCCAACTAAGACGATCACGCGAGGGAGAACGACACAGGGGAAGCGCCATCTAAGACGATCACGCGAGGGAGAACGACACAGGAGAAGCGCCATAAAGATAAGCTATCACATAAAAACGGGCCCTGTGTTTTCGAAAGATGGCTCAGGACTACATTTATTTGGGCTAGATGGAGCGTACTTGAATTAGGAAAGAACAGCGCCAACTAAGACGATCACGCGAGGGAGAACGACACAGGGGAAGCGCCATCTAAGACGATCACGCGAGGGAGAACGACACAGGAGAAGCGCCATAAAGATAAGCTGTCACATAAAAACGGGCCCTGAGTTTTCGAAAGATGGTTCAGGACAACATTTATTTCGGCTAGATGGTGCATACTTGAATTAGGAAAGAACAGCGCCAACTAAGACGATCACGCGAGGGAGAATGACACAGGACAAGCGCCATCTAAGACGATCACGCAAAGGAGAACGACACAGGACAAGCGCCATAAAGGAAAGCTGTCACATAAAAAGGGCCCTGTGTTTTCGAAAGATAGTTCAGGACAACATTCATTTGGGCTAGATGGTGCACACTTGAATTAAGAAGGAACAGCGCTAACTAAGACGATCACGAAAGGGAGAACGACACAGGAGAAGCGCCATCTAAGACGATCACGAGAGGGAGAACGACACAGGACAAGCGCCCTAAAGATAAGCTGTCACATAAAAAATGGCCCTGTGTTTTCGAAAGATGGTTCAGGACAACATTCATTTGGGCTAGATAGTGCATACTTGAATTAGGAAAGGACAGCGCCAACTAAGACGATCACGCGAGGGAGAACGAAACAGGAGAAGCGCCATCTAAGACGATCACGCGAGGGAGAACGACACAGGACAAGCGCTATAAAGATAAGCTGTCACATAAAAAAGGGCCCTGTGTATTCGAAAGATGGTTCAGGACCGCATTCATTTGGGTATGATGATGCATACTTGAATTAGGAAAGAACAGCGCCAACTAAGGCGATCACGCGAGGGAGAACGACACAGGAGAAGCGCCATAAAGATAAGCTGTCACAAAAAAAGGGCACTGTGTTTTCGAAAGATGGTTCAGGACAACATTCATTTGGGCTAGATGGTGCATACTTGAATTAGGAAAGAACAGCGCCAACTAAGACGATCACGCGAGGGAGAACGACACAGGAAAAGCGCCATAAAGATAAGCTGTCATAGAAAAAGGGCGCTGTGCTTTCGAAAGATGGTTCTGGACAACATTCATTTGGGCTAGATGGTGCATACTTGAATTAGGAAAGAACAGCGCCATCTAAGACGATCACGAGAGGGAGAACGACACAGGACAAGCGCCTTAAAGATAAGGTGTCACATAAAAAAGGGCCCTGTGTTTGCGAAAGATGGTTCAGGACAACATTCATTCGGGCTAGATGGTGCATACTTGAATAAGGAAAGAACAGCGCCAACTAAGACGATCACGCGAGGAAGAACGACACAGGAGAAGCGCCATAAAGATAAGCAGTCACATAAAAAAGGGCCCTGTGTTTTCGAAAGATGGTTCAGGACAACATTCATTTGGGCTAGATGGTGCATACCTGAATTAGGAAGGAACAGCCCCAACTAAGACGATCACGAGAGGGAGAACGACACAGGACAAGCGCCTTAAAGATAAGCTGTCACATAAAAAGGGTGTCACATAAAAAACGGCCCTGTGTTTTCGAAAGATGGTTAAGGACAACATTCATTTGGGCTAGATGGTGGATACTTGAATTTGGAAATAACAGCACCATATAAGACGATCATGAGAGGGAGAACGACACAGGACAAGCGCCATAAAGATAAGCTGTCACATAAAAAAGGCCCCTGTGTTTTCAAAAGATGGTTCAGGACAACAATCATTTGGCCTAGATGGTGCATACTTGAATTAGGAAGGAACAGCGCCAACTAAGACGATCACGAAAGGGAGAACGACACAGGAGTAACGCCATCTAAGACGATCACGAGAGGGAGAACGACACAGGACAAGCACTCTAAAGATAAGCTGTCACTTAAAAATGGGCCCTGTGTTTTCGAAAGATGGTTCAGGACAACATTCATTTGGGCTAGATGGTGCATAGTTATATTAGGAAGGGACAGAGCCAACTAAGACGATCACGCGAGGGAGAACGACACAGGAGAAGCGCCATAAAGATAAGCTGTCACATAAAAAAGCGCCCTGTGTTTTGGAAAGATGGTTCAGGACAACATTCATTTTGGCTAGATGGTGCATACTTGAATTAGGAAAGGAACAGCGCCAACTAAGAGGATCACACGAGGGAGAACGACACAGGAGAAGCGCCATCTAAGACGATCACGCGAGGGAGAACTGCACAGGACAAGCGCCATAAAGATAAGCTGTCACATAAAAAAGGGCCCTGTGTTTTCGAAAGATGGTTCAGGACAACATTCATTTGGGTATGATGTTGCATACTTGAATTAGGAAAGAACAGCGCCAAATAAGACGATCACGCGAGGGAGAACGACACAGGTCAAGCGCCATAAAGATAAGCTGTCATATAAAAAAGGGCCCTGTGTTTTCGAAAGATGGTTCAGGACAACATTAATTTGGGCTAGATGGTGCATACATGAATTAGGAAAGAACAGCGCCAACTAAGACGATCACGCGAGGAAGAACGACACAGGAGAAGCGCCATAAAGATAAGCTGTCACATAAAAAAGGGCCCTGTGTTTTCGAAAGATGGTTCAGGACAACATTCATTTGGGCTAGATGGTTCATGCTTGAATTAGGAAAGAACAGCGCCATCTAAGACGATCACGAGAGGGAGAACGACAAAGGACAAGCGCCATCTAAGACGATCACGAGAGGGAGAATGACACAGGACAAGCACCCTAAAGATAAGCTGTCACATAAACAAGGGCCCTGTGTTTTCGAAAGATGGTTCAGGACAGCATTCATTTGGGCTAGATGGTGCATACTTGAATTAGGAAGGAACAGAGCCAACTAAGAAGATCACGCGACGGGGAACGACACAGGTGAAGCGCCATAAAGATAAGCTGTCACATAAAAAGGGCCCTGTGTTTTCGAAAGATGGTTTAGGAAAACATTCATTTGGGCTAGATGGTGCATACTTGAACTAGGAAGGAACATCGCCAACTAAGACGATCACGCGAGGGAGAACGACACAGGAGAAGCGCCATCTAAGACGATCACGAGAGGGAGAACGACACAGGACAAGCGCCCATAAGATAAGCTGTCACATAAAAGAGGGCCCTGTGTTTTCGAAAGATGGTTCAGGACAACATTCATTTGGGCTAGATGGTGCATACTTGAATTAGGAAAGAACAGCGCCATCTAAGACGATCACGAGAGGGAGAACGACACAGGACAAGCGCCTTAAAGATAAGCTGTCACATAACAAAGGGCCCTGTGTTTTGCGAAAAGTGGTTCAGGACAACATTCATTTGGGCTAGATGGTGCATACTTGAATTAGGAAAGAACAGCGCCAACTAAGACGATCACGCGAGGAAGAACGACACAGGAGAAGCGCCATAAAGATAAGCTGTCACAAAAAAAATGGCCGTGTGTTTTCGAAAGATGGTTCAGGACAACATTCATTTGGGCTAGATGGTGCATACTTGAAATAGGAAAGAACAGCGCCAACTAAGACGATCACGCGAGGGAGAACGACACAGGACAAGCGCCATCTAAGACGATGACGCGAAGGAGAACGACACAGGACAAGCGCCATAAAGGAAAGCTGTCACATAAAAAGGGCCCTGTGTTTTCGAAAGATAGTTCAGGACAACATTCATTTGGGCTAGATGGTGCACACTTGAATTAAGAAGGAACAGCGCTAACTAAGACGATCACGAAAGGGAGAACGACACAGGAGAAGCGCCATCTAAGACGATCACGAGAGGGAGAACGACACAGGACAAGCGCCCTAAAGATAAGCTGTCACATAAAAAATGGCCCTGTGTTTTCGAAAGATGGTTCAGGACAACATTCATTTGGGCTAGATAGTGCATACTTGAATTAGGAAGGAACATAGCCAACTAAGACGATCACGCGAGGGAGAACGACACAAGAGACGCACCATAAAAATAAGCTGCCACATAAAAAAGGGCCCTGTGTTTTCGAAAGATGGTTCAGGACAACATTCATGTGGGTATGATGGTGCATACTTGTATTAGGAAAGGACAGCGCCAACTAAGACGATCACGCGAGGGAGAACGAAACAGGAGAAGCGCCATCTAAGACGATCACGCGAGGGAGAACGACACAGGACAAGCGCTATAAAGATAAGCTGTCACATAAAAAAGGGCCCTGTGTATTCGAAAGATGGTTCAGGACCGCATTCATTTGGGTATGATGATGCATACTTGAATTAGGAAAGAACAGCGCCAACTAAGGCGATCACGCGAGGGAGAACGACACAGGACAAGCGCCATAAAGATAAGCTGTCACAAAAAAAGGGCACTGTGTTTTCGAAAGATGGTTCAGGACAACATTCATTTGGGCTAGATGGTGCATACTTGAATTAGGAAAGAACAGCGCCAACTAAGACGATCACGCGAGGGAGAACGACACAGGAAAAGCGCCATAAAGATAAGCTGTCACATAAAAAAGGGCCCTGTGTTTTCGAAAGATGGTTCAGGACAACATTCATTTGGGCTAGATGGTGCATGCTTGAATTAGGAAAGAACAGCGCCATCTAAGACGATCACGAGAGGGAGAACGACACAGGACAAGCGCCATAAAGATAAGCTGTCACATAAAAAGGGCCCTGTGTTTTCGAAAGATGGTTCAGGACAACATTCATTTGCGCTAGGTGGTGCATACTTGAATTAGGAAGGAACAGCGCCAACTAAGACGATCACGCGAGGGAGAACGACACAGGAGAAGCGCCATCTAAGACGATCACGCGAGGGAGAACGACACAGGACAAGCGCCATAAAGATAAGCTGTCACATAAAAAAGGGCCCTGTGTATTCGAAAGATGGTTCAGGACAGAATTCATTCGGGTATGATGGTGCATACTTGAATTAGGAAAGAACTGCGCCAACTAAGGCGATCACGCGAGGGAGAACGACACATGACAAGCGACATAAAGATAAGCTGTCACATAAAAAAGGGCCCTGTGTTTTCGAAAGATTGTTCAGGACAACATTCATTTGGGCTGGATGGTGCATACTTGAATTAGGAAGGAACAGAGCCAACTAAGACGATCACGCGAGGGAGAACGACACAGGACAAGCGCCATAAAGATAAGCTGTCACATAAAAAGGGCCCTGTGTTTTCGAAAGATGGTTGAGGACAACATTGATTAGGCTAGATGGCGCATACTTGACTTAGGAAGGAACAGCGCGAACTAAGACGATCACGCGAGGGAGAACGACACAGGAGAAGCGCCATCTAAGACGATCACGAGAGGGAGAACGACACAGGAAAAGCGCCTTAAAGATAAGCTGTCACATAACAGAGGGCCCTGTGTTTTCGAAAGATGGTTCAGGACAACATTCATTTGGGCTAGATGGTGCATACTTCAATTAGGAAAGAACAGCGCCATCTAAGACGATCACGAGAGGGAGAACGACACAGGACAAGCGCCTTAAAGATAAGCTGTCACATAACAAAGGGCCCTGTGTTTGCGAAAGGTGGTTCAGGACAACATTCATTGGGGCTAGATGGTGCATAATTGAATTAGGAAAGAAAAGCGCCAACTAAAACGATCACGCGAGGAAGAACGACACAGGAGAAGCGCCATAAAGATAAGCTGTCACATAAAAAAGGGCCGTGTGTTTTCGAAAGATGGTTCAGGACAACATTCATTTGGGCTAGATGGTGCATACTTGAATTAGGAAAGAACAGCGCCAACTAAGACGATCACGCGAGGGAGAACGACACAGGAAAAGCGCCATAAAGATAAGCTGTCACGTAAAAAAGGGCCCTGTGTTTTCGAAAGATGGTTCAGGACAACATTCATTTGGGCTAGATGGTGCATGCTTCAATTAGGAAAGAACAGCGCCATCTAAGACGATCACGAGAGGGAGAACGACAAAGGACAAGCGCCATAAAGATAAGCTGTCACATAAAAAAGGGCCCTGTGTTTTCGAAAGATAGTTCAGGACAACATTCATTTGGGCTAGATGGTGCATACTTGAATTAAGAAGGAACAGCGCTAACTAAGACGATCACGAAAGGGAGAACGACACAGGAGAAACGCCATCTAAGACGATCACGAGAGGGAGAATGACACAGGACAAGCACCCTAAAGATAAGCTGTCACATAAACAAGGGCCCTGTGTTTTCGAAAGATGGTTCAGGACAGCATTCATTTGGGCTAGATGGTGCATACTTGAATTAGGAAGGAACAGAGCCAACTAAGAAGATCACGCGACGGGGAACGACACAGGTGAAGCGCCATAAAGATAAGCTGTCACATAAAAAGGGCCCTGTGTTTTCGAAAGATGGTTTAGGAAAACATTCATTTGGGCTAGATGGTGCATACTTGAACTAGGAAGGAACATCGCCAACTAAGACGATCACGCGAGGGAGAACGACACAGGAGAAGCGCCATCTAAGACGATCACGAGAGGGAGAACGACACAGGACAAGCGCCCATAAGATAAGCTGTCACATAAAAGAGGGCCCTGTGTTTTCGAAAGATGGTTCAGGACAACATTCATTTGGGCTAGATGGTGCATACTTGAATTAGGAAAGAACAGCGCCATCTAAGACGATCACGAGAGGGAGAACGACACAGGACAAGCGCCTTAAAGATAAGCTGTCACATAACAAAGGGCCCTGTGTTTTGCGAAAAGTGGTTCAGGACAACATTCATTTGGGCTAGATGGTGCATACTTGAATTAGGAAAGAACAGCGCCAACTAAGACGATCACGCGAGGAAGAACGACACAGGAGAAGCGCCATAAAGATAAGCTGTCACAAAAAAAATGGCCGTGTGTTTTCGAAAGATGGTTCAGGACAACATTCATTTGGGCTAGATGGTGCATACTTGAAATAGGAAAGAACAGCGCCAACTAAGACGATCACGCGAGGGAGAACGACACAGGACAAGCGCCATCTAAGACGATGACGCGAAGGAGAACGACACAGGACAAGCGCCATAAAGGAAAGCTGTCACATAAAAAGGGCCCTGTGTTTTCGAAAGATAGTTCAGGACAACATTCATTTGGGCTAGATGGTGCACACTTGAATTAAGAAGGAACAGCGCTAACTAAGACGATCACGAAAGGGAGAACGACACAGGAGAAGCGCCATCTAAGACGATCACGAGAGGGAGAACGACACAGGACAAGCGCCCTAAAGATAAGCTGTCACATAAAAAATGGCCCTGTGTTTTCGAAAGATGGTTCAGGACAACATTCATTTGGGCTAGATAGTGCATACTTGAATTAGGAAGGAACATAGCCAACTAAGACGATCACGCGAGGGAGAACGACACAAGAGACGCACCATAAAAATAAGCTGCCACATAAAAAAGGGCCCTGTGTTTTCGAAAGATGGTTCAGGACAACATTCATGTGGGTATGATGGTGCATACTTGTATTAGGAAAGGACAGCGCCAACTAAGACGATCACGCGAGGGAGAACGAAACAGGAGAAGCGCTATAAAGATAAGCTGTCACATAAAAAAGGGCCCTGTGTATTCGAAAGATGGTTCAGGACCGCATTCATTTGGGTATGATGATGCATACTTGAATTAGGAAAGAACAGCGCCAACTAAGGCGATCACGCGAGGGAGAACGACACAGGACAAGCGCCATAAAGATAAGCTGTCACAAAAAAAGGGCACTGTGTTTTCGAAAGATGGTTCAGGACAACATTCATTTGGGCTAGATGGTGCATACTTGAATTAGGAAAGAACAGCGCCAACTAAGACGATCACGCGAGGGAGAACGACACAGGAAAAGCGCCATAAAGATAAGCTGTCACATAAAAAAGGGCCCTGTGTTTTCGAAAGATGGTTCAGGACAACATTCATTTGGGCTAGATGGTGCATGCTTGAATTAGGAAAGAACAGCGCCATCTAAGACGATCACGAGAGGGAGAACGACACAGGACAAGCGCCATAAAGATAAGCTGTCACATAAAAAGGGCCCTGTGTTTTCGAAAGATGGTTCAGGACAACATTCATTTGCGCTAGGTGGTGCATACTTGAATTAGGAAGGAACAGCGCCAACTAAGACGATCACGCGAGGGAGAACGACACAGGAGAAGCGCCATCTAAGACGATCACGCGAGGGAGAACGACACAGGACAAGCGCCATAAAGATAAGCTGTCACATAAAAAGGGCCCTGTGTTTTCGAAAGATGGTTTAGGAAAACATTCATTTGGGCTAGATGGTGCATACTTGAACTAGGAAGGAACATCGCCAACTAAGACGATCACGCGAGGGAGAACGACACAGGTCAAGCGCCATAAAGATAAGCTGTCATATAAAAAAGGGCCCTGTGTTTTCGAAAGATGGTTCAGGACAACATTAATTTGGGCTAGATGGTGCATACATGAATTAGGAAAGAACAGCGCCAACTAAGACGATCACGCGAGGAAGAACGACACAGGAGAAGCGCCATAAAGATAAGCTGTCACATAAAAAAGGGCCCTGTGTTTTCGAAAGATGGTTCAGGACAACATTCATTTGGGCTAGATGGTTCATGCTTGAATTAGGAAAGAACAGCGCCAACTAAGACGATCACGCGAGGGAGAACGACACAGGAGAAGCGCCATCTAAGACGATCACGCGAGGGAGAACGACACAGGACAAGCGCCATAAAGATAAGCTGTCACATAAAAAAGGGCCCTGTGTATTCGAAAGATGGTTCAGGACAGCATTCATTCGGGTATGATGGTGCATACTTGAATTAGGAAAGAACTGCGCCAACTAAGGCGATCACGCGAGGGAGAACGACACATGACAAGCGACATAAAGATAAGCTGTCACATAAAAAAGGGCCCTGTGTTTTCGAAAGATTGTTCAGGACAACATTCATTTGGGCTGGATGGTGCATACTTGAATTAGGAAGGAACAGAGCCAACTAAGACGATCACGCGAGGGAGAACGACACAGGACAAGCGCCATAAAGATAAGCTGTCACATAAAAAGGGCCCTGTGTTTTCGAAAGATGGTTGAGGACAACATTGATTAGGCTAGATGGCGCATACTTGACTTAGGAAGGAACAGCGCGAACTAAGACGATCACGCGAGGGAGAACGACAGAGGAGAAGCGCCATCTAAGACGATCACGAGAGGGAGAACGACACAGGAAAAGCGCCTTAAAGATAAGCTGTCACATAACAGAGGGCCCTGTGTTTTCGAAAGATGGTTCAGGACAACATTCATTTGGGCTAGATGGTGCATACTTCAATTAGGAAAGAACAGCGCCATCTAAGACGATCACGAGAGGGAGAACGACACAGGACAAGCGCCTTAAAGATAAGCTGTCACATAACAAAGGGCCCTGTGTTTGCGAAAGGTGGTTCAGGACAACATTCATTTGGGCTAGATGGTGCATAATTGAATTAGGAAAGAAAAGCGCCAACTAAAACGATCACGCGAGGAAGAACGACACAGGAGAAGCGCCATAAAGATAAGCTGTCACATAAAAAAGGGCCGTGTGTTTTCGAAAGATGGTTCAGGACAACATTCATTTGGGCTAGATGGTGCATACTTGAATTAGGAAAGAACAGCGCCAACTAAGACGATCACGCGAGGGAGAACGACACAGGAAAAGCGCCATAAAGATAAGCTGTCACGTAAAAAAGGGCCCTGTGTTTTCGAAAGATGGTTCAGGACAACATTCATTTGGGCTAGATGGTGCATGCTTCAAATAGGAAAGAACAGCGCCATCTAAGACGATCACGAGAGGGAGAACGACAAAGGACAAGCGCTATAAAGATAAGCTGTCACATAAAAAAGGGCCCTGTGTTTTCGAAAGATAGTTCAGGACAACATTCATTTGGGCTAGATGGTGCATACTTGAATTAAGAAGGAACAGCGCTAACTAAGACGATCACGAAAGGGAGAACGACACAGGAGAAACGCCATCTAAGACGATCACGTGAGGGAGAATGACACAGGACAAGCACCCTAAAGATAAGCTGTCACATAAACAAGGGCCCTGTGTTTTCGAAAGATGGTTCAGGACAGCATTCATTTGGGCTAGATGGTGCATACTTGAATTAGGAAGGAACAGAGCCAACTAAGAAGATCACGCGACGGGGAACGACACAGGTGAAGCGCCATCTAAGACGATCACGAGAGGGAGAACGACACAGGACAAGCGCCCATAAGATAAGCTGTCACATAAAAGAGGGCCCTGTGTTTTCGAAAGATGGTTCAGGACAACATTCATTTGGGCTAGATGGTGCATACTTGAATTAGGAAAGAACAGCGCCATCTAAGACGATCACGAGAGGGAGAACGACACAGGACAAGCGCCTTAAAGATAAGCTGTCACATAACAAAGGGCCCTGTGTTTTGCGAAAAGTGGTTCAGGACAACATTCATTTGGGCTAGATGGTGCATACTTGAATTAGGAAAGAACAGCGCCAACTAAGACGATCACGCGAGGAAGAACGACCCAGGAGAAGCGCCATAAAGATAAGCTGTCACAAAAAAAATGGCCGTGTGTTTTCGAAAGATGGTTCAGGACAACATTCATTTGGGCTAGATGGTGCATACTTGAAATAGGAAAGAACAGCGCCAACTAAGACGATCACGCGAGGGAGAACGACACAGGGGAAGCGCCATCTAAGACGATCACGCGAGGGAGAACGACACAGGAGAAGCGCCATAAAGATAAGCTATCACATAAAAACGGGCCCTGTGTTTTCGAAAGATGGTTCAGGACTACATTTATTTGGGCTAGATGGAGCGTACTTGAATTAGGAAAGAACAGCGCCAACTAAGACGATCACGCGAGGGAGAACGACACAGGGGAAGCGCCATCTAAGACGATCACGCGAGGGAGAACGACACAGGAGAAGCGCCATAAAGATAAGCTGTCACATAAAAACGGGCCCTGAGTTTTCGAAAGATGGTTCAGGACAACATTTATTTCGGCTAGATGGTGCATACTTGAAGTAGGAAAGAACAGCGCCAACTAAGACGATCACGCGAGGGAGAATGACACAGGACAAGCGCCATCTAAGACGATCACGCGAAGGAGAACGACACAGGACAAGCGCCATAAAGGAAAGCTGTCACATAAAAAGGGCCCTGTGTTTTCGAAAGATAGTTCAGGACAACATTCATTTGGGCTAGATGGTGCACACTTGAATTAAGAAGGAACAGCGCTAACTAAGACGATCACGAAAGGGAGAACGACACAGGAGAAGCGCCATCTAAGACGATCACGAGAGGGAGAACGACACAGGACAAGCGCCCTAAAGATAAGCTGTCACATAAAAAATGGCCCTGTGTTTTCGAAAGATGGTTCAGGACAACATTCATTTGGGCTAGATAGTGCATACTTGAATTAGGAAGGAACATAGCCAACTAAGACGATCACGCGAGGGAGAACGACACAAGAGACGCACCATAAAAATAAGCTGTCACATAAAAAAGGGCCCTGTGTTTTCGAAAGATGGTTCAGGACAACATTCATGTGGGTATGATGGTGCATACTTGTATTAGGAAAGGACAGCGCCAACTAAGACGATCACGCGAGGGAGAACGAAACAGGAGAAGCGCCATCTAAGACGATCACGCGAGGGAGAACGACACAGGACAAGCGCTATAAAGATAAGCTGTCACATAAAAAAGGGCCCTGTGTATTCGAAAGATGGTTCAGGACCGCATTCATTTGGGTATGATGATGCATACTTGAATTAGGAAAGAACAGCGCCAACTAAGGCGATCACGCGAGGGAGAACGACACAGGACAAGCGCCATAAAGATAAGCTGTCACAAAAAAAGGGCACTGTGTTTTCGAAAGATGGTCCAGGACAACATTCATTTGGGCTAGATGGTGCATACTTGAATTAGGAAAGAACAGCGCCAACTAAGACGATCACGCGAGGGAGAACGACACAGGAAAAGCGCCATAAAGATAAGCTGTCACATAAAAAAGGGCCCTGTGTTTTCGAAAGATGGTTCAGGACAACATTCATTTGGGCTAGATGGTGCATGCTTGAATTAGGAAAGAACAGCGCCATCTAAGACGATCACGAGAGGGAGAACGACACAGGACAAGCGCCATAAAGATAAGCTGTCACATAAAAAGGGCCCTGTGTTTTCGAAAGATGGTTCAGGACAACATTCATTTGCGCTAGGTGGTGCATACTTGAATTAGGAAGGAACAGCGCCAACTAAGACGATCACGCGAGGGAGAACGACACAGGAGAAGCGCCATCTAAGACGATCACGCGAGGGAGAACGACACAGGACAAGCGCCGTAAAGATAAGCTGTCACATAAAAAAGGGCCCTGTGTATTCGAAAGATGGTTCAGGACAGCATTCATTCGGGTATGATGGTGCATACTTGAATTAGGAAAGAACAGCGCCAACTAAGGCGATCACGCGAGGGAGAACGACACATGACAAGCGACATAAAGATAAGCTGTCACATAAAAAAGGGCCCTGTGTTTTCGAAAGATTGTTCAGGACAACATTCATTTGGGCTAGATGGTGCATACTTGAATTAGGAAGGAACAGAGCCAACTAAGACGATCACGCGAGGGAGAACGACACAGGACAAGCGCCATAAAGATAAGCTGTCACATAAAAAGGGCCCTGTGTTTTCGAAAGATGGTTGAGGACAACATTGATTAGGCTAGATGGCGCATACTTGACTTAGGAAGGAACAGCGCGAACTAAGACGATCACGCGAGGGAGAACGACACAGGAGAAGCGCCATCTAAGACGATCACGAGAGGGAGAACGACACAGGAAAAGCGCCTTAAAGATAAGCTGTCACATAACAGAGGGCCCTGTGTTTTCGAAAGATGGTTCAGGACAACATTCATTTGGGCTAGATGGTGCATACTTCAATTAGGAAAGAACAGCGCCATCTAAGACGATCACGAGAGGGAGAACGACACAGGACAAGCGCCTTAAAGATAAGCTGTCACATAACAAAGGGCCCTGTGTTTGCGAAAGGTGGTTCAGGACAACATTCATTTGGGCTAGATGGTGCATAATTGAATTAGGAAAGAAAAGCGCCAACTAAAACGATCACGCGAGGAAGAACGACAAAGGAGAAGCGCCATAAAGATAAGCTGTCACATAAAAAAGGGCCGTGTGTTTTCGAAAGATGGTTCAGGACAACATTCATTTGGGCTAGATGGTGCATTCTTGAATTAGGAAAGAACAGCGCCAACTAAGACGATCACGCGAGGGAGAACGACACAGGAAAAGCGCCATAAAGATAAGCTGTCACGTAAAAAAGGGCCCTGTGTTTTCGAAAGATGGTTCAGGACAACATTCATTTGGGCTAGATGGTGCATGCTTGAATTAGGAAAGAACAGCGCCATCTAAGACGATCACGAGATTGAGAACGTCACCGGACAAGCGCCATAAAGATAAGCTGTCACATAAAAAGGGCCCTGTGTTTTCGAAAGATGGTTCAGGACAACATTCATTTGGGCTAGATGGTGCATACTTGAATTAGGAAAGAACAGCGCCAACTAAGACGATCACGCGAGGGAGAACGACACAGGAAAAGCGCCATAAAGATAAGCTGTCACATAAAAAAGGGCCCTATGTTTTCGAAAGATGGTTCAGGACAACATTCATTTGGGCTAGATGGTGCATGCTTGAATTAGGAAAGAACAGCGCCATCTAAGACGATCACGAGAGGGAGAACGACACAGGACAAGCGCCATAAAGATAAGCTGTCACATAAAAAAGGGCCCTGTGTTTTCGAAAGATAGTTCAGGACAACATTCATTTGGGCTAGGTGGTGCATACTTGAATTAGGAAGGAACATAGCCAACTAAGACGATCACGCGAGGGAGAACGACACAAGAGACGCACCATAAAAATAAGCTGTCACATAAAAAAGGGCCCTGTGTTTTCGAAAGATGGTTCAGGACAACATTCATGTGGGTATGATGGTGCATACTTGTATTAGGAAAGGACAGCGCCAACTAAGACGATCACGCGAGGGAGAACGACACAGGAGAAGCGCCATCTAAGACGATCACGCGAGGGAGAACGACACAGGACAAGCGCTATAAAGATAAGCTGTCACATAAAAAAGGGCCCTGTGTATTCGAAAGATGGTTCAGGACAGCATTCATTTGGGTATGATGGTGCATACTTGAATTAGGAAAGAACAGCGCCAACTAAGGCGATCACGCGAGGGAGAACGACACAGGACAAGCGCCATAAAGATAAGCTGTCACAAAAAAAGGGCACTGTGTTTTCGAAAGATGGTTCAGGACAACATTCATTTGGGCTAGATGGTGCATACTTGAATTAGGAAAGAACAGCGCCAACTAAGACGATCACGCGAGGGAGAACGACACAGGAAAAGCGCCATAAAGATAAGCTGTCACATAAAAAAGGGCCCTGTGTTTTCGAAAGATGGTTCAGGACAACATTCATTTGGGCTAGATGGTGCATGCTTGAATTAGGAAAGAACAGCGCCATCTAAGACGATCACGAGAGGGAGAACGACACAGGACAAGCGCCATAAAGATAAGCTGTCACATAAAAAGGGCCCTGTGTTTTCGAAAGATGGTTCAGGACAACATTCATTTGCGCTAGATGGTGCATACTTGAATTAGGAAGGAACAGCGCCAACTAAGACGATCACGCGAGGGAGAACGACACAGGAGAAGCGCCATCTAAGACGATCACGCGAGGGAGAACGACACAGGACAAGCGCCATAAAGATAAGCTGTCACATAAAAAGGGCCCTGTGTATTCGAAAGATGGTTCAGGACAGCATTCATTCGGGTATGATGGTACATACTTGAATTAGGAAAGAACAGCGCCAACTAAGACGATCACGCGAGGGAGAACGACACAGGACAAGCGCCATAAAGATAAGCTGTCACATAAAAAAGGGCCCTGTGTTTTCGAAAGATGGTTCAGGACAACATTCATTTGGGCTAGATGGTGCATGCTTGAATTAGGAAAGAACAGCGCCATCTAAGACGATCACGAGAGGGAGAACGACACAGGACAAGCGCCATAAAGATAAGCTGTCACATAAAAAGGGCCCTGTGTTTTCGAAAGATGGTTCAGGACAACATTCATTTGGGTATGATGGTGCATACTTGAATTAGGAAAGAACAGCGCCAACTAAGGCGATCACGCGAGGGAGAACGACACAGGACAAGCGCCATAAAGATAAGCTGTCACAAAAAAAGGGCACTGTGTTTTCGAAAGATGGTTCAGGACAACATTCATTTGGGCTAGATGGTGCATACTTGAATTAGGAAAGAACAGCGCCAACTAAGACGATCACGCGAGGGAGAACGACACAGGAAAAGCGCCATAAAGATAAGCTGTCACATAAAAAAGGGCCCTGTCTTTTCGAAAGATGGTTCAGGACAACATTCATTTGGGCTAGATGGTGCATGCTTGAATTAGGAAAGAACAGCGCCATCTAAGACGATCACGAGAGGGAGAACGACACAGGACAAGCGCCATAAAGATAAGCTGTCACATAAAAAGGGCCCTGTGTTTTCGAAAGATGGTTCAGGACAACATTCATTTGCGCTAGATGGTGCATACTTGAATTAGGAAGGAACAGCGCCAACTAAGACGATCACGCGAGGGAGAACGACACAGGAGAAGCGCCATCTAAGACGATCACGCGAGGGAGAACGACACAGACAAGCGCCATAAAGATAAGCTGTCACATAAAAAAGGGCCCTGTGTATTCGAAAGATGGTTCAGGACAGCATTCATTCGGGTATGATGGTGCATACTTGAATTAGGAAAGAACAGCGCCAACTAAGGCGATCACGCGAGGGAGAACGACACATGACAAGCGACATAAAGATAAGCTGTCACATAAAAAGGGCCCTGTGTTTTCGAAAGATTGTTCAGGACAACATTCATTTGGGCTAGATGGTGCATACTTGAATTAGGAAGGAACAGAGCCAACTAAGACGATCACGCGAGGGAGAACGACACAGGACAAGCGCCATAAAGATAAGCTGTCACATAAAAAAGGGCCGTGTGTTTTCGAAAGATGGTTCAGGACAACATTCATTTGGGCTAGATGGTGCATACTTGAATTAGGAAAGAACAGCGCCAACTAAGACGATCACGCGAGGGAGAACGACACAGGAAAAGCGCCATAAAGATAAGCTGTCACATAAAAAAGGGCCCTGTGTTTTCGAAAGATGGTTCAGGACAACATTCATTTGGGCTAGATGGTGCATGCTTGAATTAGGAAAGAACAGCGCCATCTAAGACGATCACGAGAGGGAGAACGACACAGGACAAGCGCCATAAAGATAAGCTGTCACATAAAAAGGGCCCTGTGTTTTCGAAAGATGGTTCAGGACAACATTCATTTGGGCTAGATGGTGCATACTTGAATTAGGAAAGAACAGCGCCAACTAAGACGATCACGCGAGGGAGAACGACACAGGGGAAGCGCCATCTAAGACGATCACGCGAGGGAGAACGACACAGGAGAAGCGCCATAAAGGTAAGCTGTCACATAAAAACCGGCCCTGTGTTTTCGAAAGATAGTTCAGGACAACATTCATTTGGGCTAGATGGTGCATACATGAATTAGGAAGGAACTGCGCCATCTAAGACGATCACGAGAGGGAGAACGACACAGGACAAGCGCCTTAAAGATAAGCTGTCACATAACAAAGGGCCCTGTGTTTGCGAAAGGTGGTTCAGGACAACATTCATTTGGGCTAGATGGTGCATACTTGAATTAGGAAAGAACAGCGCCAACTAAGACGATCACGCGAAGAAGAACGACACAGGAGAAGCGCCCTAAAGATAAGCTGTCACATAAAAGAGGGCCCTGTCTTTTCGAAAGATGGTTCAGGACAACATTCATTTAGGCTAGATGGTGCATACTTCAATTAGGAAAGAACAGCGCCAACTAAGAGGGTCACACGAGGGAGAACGACACAGGAGAAGCGCCATCTAAGACGATCACAAGAGGGAGAACGACACAGGACAAGCGCCCTAAAGATAAGCTGTCACATAAAAAAGGGCCCTGTGTTTTCGAAAGATGGTTCAGGACAACATTCATTTGGGTATGATGGTGCATACTTGAATTAGGAAAGAACCGCGCCAACTAAGGCGATCACGCGAGGGAGAACGACACATGACAAGCCCCATAAAGATAAGCTGTCACATAAAAAAGGGCCCTGTGTTTTCGAAAGATGGTTCAGGACAACATTCATTTGGGTTAGATGGTGCATACTTGAATTAGGAAGGAACAGAGCCAACTAAGACGATCACGCGAGGGAGAACGACACAGGACAAGCGCCATAAAGATAGGCTGTCACATAAAAAGGGCCCTGTGTTTTCGAAAGATGGTTCAGGACAACATTCATTTGGGCTAGATGGTGCATACTTGAATTAGGAAGGAACAGCGCCAACTAAGACGATCACGCGAGGGAGAACGACACAGGAGAAGCGCCATCTTAGACGATCACGAGAGGGATAACGACACAGGACAAGTGCCCTAAAGATAAGCAGTCACATAAAAGAGGGCCCTGTGTTTTCGAAAGATGGTTCAGGACAACAATAATTTGGGCTAGATGGTGCATACTTCAATTAGGAAAGAACAGCGCCATCTAAGACGATCACGAGAGGGAGAACGACACAGGACAAGCGCCTTAAAGATAAGCTGTCACATAACAAAGGGCCGTGCGTTTTCGAAAGATGGTTCAGGACAACATTCATTTGGGCTAGATGGTGCATACTTGAATTAGGAAAGAACAGCGCCAACTAAGGCGATCACGCGAGGAAGAACGACACAGGAGAAGCGCCATAAAGATAAGCTGTCACATAAAAAGGGCCGTGTGTTTTCGAAAGATGGTTCAGGACAACATTCATTTGGGCTAGATGGTGCATACTTGAATTAGGAAAGAACAGCGCCAACTAAGACGATCACGCAAGGAAGAACGACACAGGAGAAGCGCCATAAAGATAAGCTGTCACATAAAAAAGGGCCGTGTGTTTTCGAAAGATGGTTCAGGACAACATTCATTTGGGCTAGATGGTGCATACTTGAATTAGGAAGGAACAGCGCCAACTAAGACGATCACGCGAGGGAGAACGACACAGGAGAAGCGCCATCTAAGACGATCACGAGAGGGATAACGACACAGGACAAGCGCCCTAAAGATAAGCTGTCACATAAAAGAGGGCCCTGTGTTTTCGAAAGATGGTTCAGGACAACATTAATTTGGGCTAGATGGTGCATACTTCAATTAGGAAAGAACAGCGCCATCTAAGACGATCACGAGAGGGAGAACGACACAGGACAAGCGCCTTAAAGATAAGCTGTCACATAACAAAGGGCCGTGTGTTTTCGAAAGACGGTTCAGGACAACATTCATTTGGGCTAGATGGTGCATACTTGAATTAGGAATGAACAGCGCCAACTAAGACGATCACGCGAGGAAGAACGACACAGGAGAAGCGCCATAAAGATAAGCTGTCACATAAAGAAGGGCCGTGTGTTTTCGAAAGATGGTTCAGGACAACATTCATTTGGGCTAGATGGGGCATACTTGAATTAGGAAAGGAACAGCGCCAACTAAGAGGATCACACGAGGGAGAACGACACAGGAGAAGCGCCATCTAGGACGATCACGCGAGGGAGAACGACACAGCACAAGCGCCCTAAAGATAAGCTGTCACATAAAAAAGGGCCCTGTGTTTTCGAAAGATGGTTCAGGACAACATTCATTTGGCCTAGATGGTGCGTACTTTTATTAGGAAGGAACAGAGCCAACTAAGACGATCACGCGAGGGAGAATGACACAGGACAAGCGCCATCTAAGACGATCACGCGAAGGAGAACGACACAGGACAAGCGCCATAAAGATAAGCTGTCACATAAAAAAGGGCCCTGTGTTTTCGAAAGATGGTTCAGGACAACATTCATTTGGGCTAGATGGTGCATACTTGAATTAGGAAAGAACAGCGCCAACTAAGACGATCACGCGAGGGAGAACGACACAGGGGAAGCGCCATCTAAGACGATCACGCGAGGGAGAACGACACAGGAGAAGCGCCATAAAGATTAGCTGTCAGATAAAAAAGGGCCCTGTGTTTTCGAAAGATGGTTCAGGACAACATTTATTTGGGCTAAATGGTGCGCACTTGAATTAGGAAAGAACAGCGCCAACTATGACGATCACGCGAGGGAGAATGACACAGGACAAGCGCCATCTAAGACGATCACGCGAAGCAGAACGACACAGGACAAGCGCCATAAAGATAAGCTGTCACATAAAAAAGGGCCCTGTGTTTTCGAAAGATGGTTCAGGACAACATTCATTTGGGCTAGATGGTGCATACTTGAATTAGGAAAGAACAGCGCCAACTAAGACGATCACGCGAGGGAGAACGACACAGGGGAAGCGCCATCTAAGACGATCACACGAGGGAGAACGACACAGAAGAAGCGCCATAAAGATTAGCTGTCACATAAAAAAGGGCCCTGTGTTTTCGAAAGATGGTTCAGGACAACATTCATTTGGGCTAGATGGTGCATACTTGAATTAGGAAGGAACAGCGCCAACTAAGACGATCACGCGAGGGAGAACGACACAGGAGAAGCGCCATCTAAGACGATGACGAGAGGGATAACGACACAGGACAAGCGCCCTAAAGATAAGCTGTCACATAAAAGAGTGCCCTGTGTTTTCGAAAGATGGTTCAGGACAACATTAATTTGGGCTAGATGGTGCATACTTCAATTAGGAAAGAACAGCGCCATCTAAAACGATCACGAGAGGGAGAACGACACAGGACAAGCGCCTTAAAGATAAGCTGTCACATAACAAAGGGCCGTGTGTTTTCGAAAGATGGTTCAGGACAACATTCATTTGGGCTAGATGGTGCATACTTGAATTAGGAAAGAACAGCGCCAACTAAGACGATCACGCGAGGAAGGACGACACAGGAGAAGCGCCATAAAGATAAGCTGTCACATAAAAAAGGGCCGTGTGTTTTCGAAAGATGGTTCAGGACAACATTCATTTGGGCTAGATGGTGCATACTTGAATTAGGAAAGGAACAGCGCCAACTAAGAGGATCACACGAGGGAGAACGACACAGGAGAAGCGCCATCTAAGACGATCACGCGAGGGAGAACGACACAGCACAAGCGCCCTAAAGATAAGCTGTCACATAAAAAAGGGCCCTGTGTTTTCGAAAGATAGTTCAGGACAACATTCATTTGGACTAGATGGTGCGTACTTTTATTAGGAAGGAACAGAGCCAACTAAGAGGATCACGCGAGGGAGAATGACACAGGACATGGGCCATCTAAGACGATCACGCGAAGGAGAACGACACAGGACAAGCGCCATAATGATAAGCTGTCACATAAAAAAGGGCCCTGTGTTTTCGAAAGATGGTTCAGGACAACATTCATTTGGGCTAGATGGTGCATACTTGAATTAGGAAAGAACAGCGCCAACTAAGACGATCACGCGAGGGAGAACGACACAGGGGAAGCGCCATCTAAGACGATCACGCGAGGGAGAACGACACAGGAGAAGCGCCATAAAGATTAGCTGTCACATAAAAAAGGGCCCTGTGTTTTCGAAAGATGGTTCAGGACAACATTTATTTGGGCTAGATGGTGCGCACTTGAATTAGGAAAGAACAGCACCAACTATGACGATCACGCGAGGGAGAATGACACAGGACAAGCGCCATCTAAGACGATCACGCGAAGCAGAACGACACAGGACAAGCGCCATAAAGATAAGCTGTCACATAAAAAAGGGCCCTGTGTTTTCGAAAGATGGTTCAGGACAACATTCATTTGGTCTAGATGGTGCATACTTGAATTAGGAAAGAACAGCGCCATATAGGACGATCACGAGAGGGAGAACGACACAGCACAAGCGCCACAAAGATAAGCTGTGACATAAAAAAGGGCCCTGTGTTTTCAAAAGATGGTTCAGGACAACATTCATTTGGGCTAGATGGTGCATACTTGAATTAGGAAGGAACTGCGCCAACTAAGACGATCACGAAAGGGAGAACGACACAGGAGAAACACCCTAAAGATAAGCTGTCACATAAAAGAGGGCCCTGTGTTTTCGAAAGATGGTTCAGGACAACATTCATTTGGGCTAGATGGTGCATACTTCAATTAGGAAAGAACAGTGCCATCTAAGACGATCACGAGAGGGAGAACGACACAGGACAAGCGCCTTAAAGATAAGCTGTCACATAACAAAGGGCCCTGTGTTTGCGAAAGGTGGTTCAGGACAACATTCATTTGGGCTAGATGGTGCATACTTGAATTAGGAAAGAACAGCGCCAACTAAGACGATCACGCGAGGAAGAACGACACAGGAGAAGCGCCATAAAGATAAGCTGTCACATAAAAAAGGGCCGTGTGTTTTCGAAAGATGGTTCAGGACAACATTCATTTGGGCTAGATGGTGCATACTTCAATTAGGAAAGAACAGCGCCAACTAAGACGATCACGCGAGGGGGAACGACACAGGGTAAGCCCCATCTAAGACGATCCCGCGAGGGAGAACGACACAGGAGAAGCGCCATAAAGATAAGCTGTAACAGAGAAACGGGCCCTGTGTTTTCGAAAGATGGTTCAGGACAACATTTATTTGGGCTAGATGGTGCGCACTTGAATTAGGAAAGAACAGCGCCAACTATGACGATCACGCGAGGGAGAATGACACAGGACAAGCGCCATCTAAGACGATCACGCGAAGGAGAACGACACAGGACAAGCGCCATAAAGATTAGCTGTCACATAAAAAAGGGCCCTGTGTTTTCGAAAGATGGTTCAGGACAACATTCATTTGGGCTAGATGGTGCATACTTGAATTAGGAAAGAACAGCGCCATATAAGACGATCACGCGAGGAAGAACGACACAGGAGAAGCGCCCAAAGATAAGCTGTCACATAAAAAGGGCCGTGTGTTTTCGAAAGATGGTTCAGGACAACATTCATTTGGGCTAGATGGTGCATACTTGAATTAGGAAAGAACAGCGCCAACTAAGACGATCACGCGAGGGAGAACGACACAGGACAAGCGCTATCTAAGACGATCACGCGAGGGAGAACGACACAGGACAAGCGCCCTAAAGATAAGCTGTCACATAAAAAGGGCCCTGTGTTTTCGAAAGATGGTTCAGGACAACATTCATTTGGGCTAGATGGTGCATACTTGAATTAGGAAAGAACAGCGCCATATAAGACGATCACGAGAGGGAGAGCGACACAGGACAAGCGCCATAAAGATAAGCTGCACACAAAAAAGGGCCCTGTGTTTTCGAAAGATGGTTCAGGACAACATTCATTTGGGCTAGATGGTGCATACTTGAATTAGGAAAGAACAGCGCCAACTAAGACAATCACGCGAGGGAGAACGACACAGGACAAGCGCCATATAGATAAACTGTCACATAAAAAAGGGCCCTGTGTTTTCGAAAGATGGTTCAGGACAACATTCATTTGGTCTGGATGGCGCATACTTGAATTAGGAAAGAACAGCGCCAACTAAGACGATCACGCGAGGGAGAACGACACAGGAGAAGCGCCATAAAGATAAGCTGTCACATAAAAAAGGGCCCTGTGTTTTCGAAAGATGGTTCAGGACAACATTCATTTGGGCTAGATGGTGCATACTTGAATTAGGAAAGAACAGCGCCATCTAAGACGATTACGAGAGGGAGAACGACACAGGACAAGCGCCATAAAGATAAGCTGTCACATAAAAAGGGCCCTGTCTTTTCGAAAGATGGTTCAGGACAACATTCATTTGGGCTAGATGGCGCATACTTGAATTAGGAAAGAACAGCGCCATCTAAGACGATTACGAGAGGGAGAACGACACAGGACAAGCGCCATAGAGATAAGCTGTCACATAATAAAGGGCCCTGTGTTTTCGAAAGATAGTTCAGGACAACATTCATTCGGGCTAGATGGTGCATACATTAATTAGGAAAGAACAGCGCCATCTAAGACGATCACGAGAGGGAGAACGACACAGGACAAGCGCCATAAAGATAAGCTGTCACATAAAAAGGGCCCTGTCTTTTCGAAAGATGGTTCAGGACAACATTCATTTGGGCTAGATGGCGCATACTTGAATTAAGAAGGAACCGCGCTAACTAAGACGATCACGAAAGGGAGAACGACACAGGAGAAGCGCCATCTAAGACGATCACGACAGGGAGAACGACACAGGACAAGCGCCCTAAAGATAAGCTGTCACATAAAAAAGGGCCCTGTGTTTTCGAAAGATGGTTCAGGACAACATTCATTTGGGCTAGATGGTACATACTTGAATTAGGAAGGAACAGCGCCAACTAAGACGATCATGCGAGGGAGAACGACACAGGAGAAGCACCAACTAAGCCGATCACGCGAGGGAGAACGACACAGGACAAGCGCCATAAAGATAAGCTGTCACATAAAAAGGGCCCTGTGTTTACGAAAGATGGTTCAGGACAACATTCATTTGGGCTAGATGGAGCATACTTGAATTAGGAAAGAACAGCGCCATATAAGACGATCACGAGACGGAGAACGACACAGGACAAGCGCCTTAAAGATAAGCTGTCACATAAAAAGGGCCCTGTGTTTTCGAAAGATGGTACAGGACAACATTCATTTGGGCTAGATGGTGCATACTTGAATTAGGAAAGAACAGCGCCAACTAAGACGATCACGCGAGGAAGAACGACACAGGAGAAGCGCCATAAAGATAAGCTGTCACATAAAAAGGGCCGTAAGTTTTCGAAAGATAGTTCAGGACAACATTCATTTGGGCTAGATGGTGCATACATTATTTAGGAAAGAACAGCACCATCTAAGACGATCACGAGAGGGAGAACGACACAGGACAAACGCCATAAAGATAAGCTGTCCCAAAAAAAGGGCCCTGTGTTTTCGAAAGATGGTTCAGGACAACATTCATTTGGGCTAGATGGTGCATACTTGAATTAGGAAAGAACAGCGCCAACAACGACGATCACGCGAGGGCGAACGACACTGGACAAGAGCCATAAAGATAAGCTGTCACATAAAAAAGGGCCCTGTGTTTTCGAAAGGTGGTTCAGGACAACATTCATTTGGGCTAGATGGCGCATACTTGAATTAGGAGAGAACAGCGCCAACTAAGACGATCACGCGAGGGAGAACGACACAGGACAAGCGCCATATAGATAAACTGTCACATAAAAAGGGCCCTGTGTTTTCGAAAGATGGTTCAGGACAACATTCATTTGGTCTGGATGGCGCATACTTGAATTAGGAAAGAACAGCGCCAACTAAGACGATCACGCGAGGGAGAACGACACAGGAGAAGCGCCATAAAGATAAGCTGTCACATAAAAAAGGGCCCTGTGTTTTCGAAAGATGGTTCAGGACAACATTCATTTGGGCTAGATGGTGCATACTTGAATTAGGAAAGAACAGCGCCATCTAAGACGATCACGAGAGGGAGAACGATACAGGACAAGCGCCATAGAGATAAGCTGTCACATAATAAAGGGCCCTGTGTTTTCGAAAGATAGTTCAGGACAACATTCATTCGGGCTAGATGGTGCATACATTAATTAGGAAAGAACAGCACCATCTAAGACGACCACGCGAGGGAGAACGACACAGGACAAGCGCCATAAAGATAAGCTGTCACATAAAAAAGGGCCCTGTGTTTTCGAAAGCTGGTTCAGGACAACATTCATTTGGGCTAGATAGTGCATACTTGAATTAGTAAAGAACAGCGCCATATAAGACGATCACGAGAGGGAGAACGACACGGGACAAACGCCTTAAAGATAAGCTGTCACATAAAAATAGGCCCTGTGTTTTCGAAAGATGGTTCAGGACAACATTCATTTGGGCTAGATGGTGCATACTTGAATTAGGAAAGAACAGCGCCAACTAAGACGATCACGCGAGGAAGAACGACACAGGAGAAGCGCCATAAAGATAAGCTGTCACATAAAAAAGGGCCATGTGTTTTGGAAAGATAGTTCAGGACAACATTCATTTGGGCTAGTTGGTGCATACTTGAATTAGGAAGGAACAGCACCAACTAAGACGATCACGCGAGGGAGAACGAAACAGGACAAGCGCCATCTAAGACGATCACGCGAGGGCGAACGACACAGGACAAGCGCCATAAAGATAAGCTGTCACATAAGAAGGGCCCTGTGTTTTCGAAAGATGGTTCAGGACAACATTCATTTGGGCTAGATGGTGCATACTTGAATTAGGAAGGAACAGCGCCAACTAAGACGATCATGCGAGGGAGAACGACACAGGAGAAGCACCAACTAAGACGATCACGCGAGGAAGAACGACACAGGACAAGCGCCATAAAGATAAGCTGTCACATAAAAAGGGCCCTGTGTTTTCGAAAGATGGTTCAGGACAACATTCATTTGGGCTAGATGGTGCATACTTGAATTAGGAAAGAACAGCGCCATATAAGACGATCACGAGAGGGAGAGCGACACAGGACAAGCGCCATAAAGATAAGCTGCACACAAAAAAGGGCCCTGTGTTTTCGAAAGATGGTTCAGGACAACATTCATTTGGGCTAGATGGTGCATACTTGAATTAGGAAAGAACAGCGCCATATAAGACGATCACGAGAGGGAGAACGACACATGACAAGCGCCATATAGATAAACTGTCACATAAAAAAGGGCCCTGTGTTTTCGAAAGATGGTTCAGGACAACATTCATTTGGTCTGGATGGCGCATACTTGAATTAGGAAAGAACAGCGCCAACTAAGACGATCACGCGAGGGAGAACGACACAGGAGAAGCGCCATAAAGATAAGCTGTCACATAAAAAAGGGCCCTGTGTTTTCGAAAGATGGTTCAGCACAACATTCATTTGGGCTAGATGGTGCATACTTGAATTAGGAAAGAACAGCGCCATCTAAGACGATCACGAAAGGGAGAACGATACAGGACAAGCGCCATAGAGATAAGCTGTCACATAATAAAGGGCCCTGTGTTTTCGAAAGATAGTTCAGGACAACATTCATTCGGGCTAGATGGTGCATACATTAATTAGGAAAGAACAGCGCCATCTAAGACGATCACGAGAAGGAGAACGACACAGGACAAGCGCCATAAAGATAAGCTGTCACATAAAAAGGGCCCTGTCTTTTCGAAAGATGGTTCAGGACAACATTCATTTGGGCTAGATGGCGCATACTTGAATTAAGAAGGAACCGCGCTAACTAAGACGATCACGAAAGGGAGAACGACACAGGAGAAGCGCTATCTAAGACGATCACGACAGGGAGAACGACACAGGACAAGCGCCCTAAAGATAAGCTGTCACATAAAAAAGGGCCCTGTGTTTTTGAAAGATGGTTCAGGACAACATTCATTTGGGCTAGATGGTGCATACTTGAATTAGGAAGGAACAGCGCCAACTAAGACGATCATGCGAGGGAGAACGACACAGGAGAAGCACCAACTAAGCCGATCACGCGAGGGAGAACGACACAGGACAAGCGCCATGAAGATAAGCTGTCACATAAAAAGGGCCCTGTGTTTACGAAAGATGGTTCAGGACAACATTCATTTGGGCTAGATGGAGCATACTTGAATTAGGAAAGAACAGCGCCAACTAAGACGATCACGCGAGGGAGAACGACACAGGACAAGCGCCATATAGATAAACTGTCACATAAAAAAGGGCCCTGTGTTTTCGAAAGATGGTTCAGGACAACATTCATTTGGTCTGGATGGCGCATACTTGAATTAGGAAAGAACAGCGCCAACTAAGACGATCACGCGAGGGAGAACGACACAGGAGAAGCGCCATAAAGATAAGCTGTCACATAAAAAAGGGCCCTGTGTTTTCGAAAGATGGTTCAGGACAACATTCATTTGGGCTAGATGGTGCATACTTGAATTAGGAAAGAACAGCGCCATCTAAGACGATCACGAGAGGGAGAACGATACAGGACAAGCGCCATAGTGATAAGCTGTCACATAATAAAGGGCCCTGTGTTTTCAAAAGATAGTTCAAGACAACATTCATTCGGGCTAGGTGGTGCATACATTAATTAGGAAAGAACAGCGTCATCTAAGACGATCACGAGAGGGAGAACAACACAGGACAAGCGCCATAAAGATAAGCTGTCACATAAAAAGGGCCCTGTCTTTTCGAAAGATGGTTCAGGACAACATTCACTTGGGCTAGATGGCGCATACTTGAATTAAGAAGGAACCGCGCTAACTAAGACGATCACGAAAGGGAGAACGACACAGGAGAAGCGCCATCTAAGACGATCACGAGAGGGAGAACGACACAGGACAAGCGCCCTAAAGATAAGCTGTCACATAAAAAAGGGCCCTGTGTTTTCGAAAGATGGTTCAGGACAACATTCATTTGGGTATGATGGTGCATACTTGTATTAGGAATGAACAGCGCCAACTAAGACGATCACGCGAGGGAGAACGACAAAGGACAAGCGCCATAAAGATAAGCTGTCACATAAAAAAAGGGCCCTGTGTTTTCGAAAGGTGGTTCAGGACAACATTCATTTGGGCTAGATGGCGCATACTTGAATGAGGAGAGAACAGCGCCAACTAAGACGACCACGCGAGGGAGAACGACACAGTACAAGCGCCATAAAGATAAGCTGTCACATAAAAAATGGCCCTGTGTTTTCGAAAGGTGGTTCAGGACAACATTCATTTGGGCTTGATAGTGCATACTTGAATTAGGAAAGAACAGCGCCATATAAGACGATCACGAGAGGGAGATCGACACAGGACAAGCGCCTTAAAGATAAGCTGTCACATAAAAAAAGGCCCTGTGTTTTCGAAAGATGGTTCAGGACAACATTCATTTGGACTAGATGGTGCATACTTGAATTAGGAAAGAACAGCGCCAACTAAGACGATCACGCGAGGAAGAACGACACAGGAGAAGCGCCATAAAGATAAGCTGTCACATAAAAAATGGCCCTGTGTTTTCGAAAGGTGGTTCAGGACAACATTCATTTGGGCTTGATAGTGCATACTTGAATTAGGAAAGAACAGCGCCATATAAGACGATCACGAGAGGGAGATCGACACAGGACAAGCGCCATAAAGATAAGCTGTCACATAAAAAAGGGCCCTGTGTTTTCGAAAGCTGGTTCAGGACAACATTCATTTGGGCTAGATAGTGCATACTTGAATTAGTAAAGAACAGCGCCATATAAGACGATCACGAGAGGGAGAACGACACGGGACAAACGCCTTAAAGATAAGCTGTCACATAAAAATAGGCCCTGTGTTTTCGAAAGATGGTTCAGGACAACATTCATTTGGGCTAGATGGTGCATACTTGAATTAGGAAAGAACAGCGCCAACTAAGACGATCACGCGAGGAAGAACGACACAGGAGAAGCGCCATAAAGATAAGCTGTCACATAAAAAAGGGCCATGTGTTTTGGAAAGATGGTTCAGGACAACATTCATTTGGGCTAGATGGTGCATACTTGAATTAGGAAGGAACAGCACCAACTAAGACGATCACGCGAGGGAGAACGAAACAGGACAAGCGCCATCTAAGACGATCACGCGAGGGCGAACGACACAGGACAAGCGCCATAAAGATAAGCTGTCACATAAGAAGGGCCCTGTGTTTTCGAAAGATGGTTCAGGACAACATTCATTTGGGCTAGATGGTGCATACTTGAATTAGGAAGGAACAGCGCCAACTAAGACGATCATGCGAGGGAGAACGACACAGGAGAAGCACCAACTAAGACGATCACGCGAGGGAGAACGACACAGGACAAGCGCCATAAAGATAAGCTGTCACATAAAAAGGGCCCTGTGTTTTCGAAAGATGGTTCAGGACAACATTCATTTGGGCTAGATGGTGCATACTTGAATTAGGAAAGAACAGCGCCATATAAGACGATCACGAGAGGGAGAGCGACACAGGACAAGCGCCATAAAGATAAGCTGCACACAAAAAAGGGCCCTGTGTTTTCGAAAGATGGTTCAGGACAACATTCATTTGGGCTAGATGGTGCATACTTGAATTAGGAAAGAACAGCGCCATATAAGACGATCACGAGAGGGAGAACGACACATGACAAGCGCCATATAGATAAACTGTCACATAAAAAAGGGCCCTGTGTTTTCGAAAGATGCTTCAGGACAACATTCATTTGGTCTGGATGGCGCATACTTGAATTAGGAAAGAACAGCGCCAACTAAGACGATCACGCGAGGGAGAACGACACAGGAGAAGCGCCATAAAGATAAGCTGTCACATAAAAAAGGGCCCTGTGTTTTCGAAAGATGGTTCAGCACAACATTCATTTGGGCTAGATGGTGCATACTTGAATTAGGAAAGAACAGCGCCATCTAAGACGATCACGAAAGGGAGAACGATACAGGACAAGCGCCATAGAGATAAGCTGTCACATAATAAAGGGCCCTGTGTTTTCGAAAGATAGTTCAGGACAACATTCATTCGGGCTAGATGGTGCATACATTAATTAGGAAAGAACAGCGCCATCTAAGACGATCACGAGAAGGAGAACGACACAGGACAAGCGCCATAAAGATAAGCTGTCACATAAAAAGGGCCCTGTCTTTTCGAAAGATGGTTCAGGACAACATTCATTTGGGCTAGATGGCGCATACTTGAATTAAGAAGGAACCGCGCTAACTAAGACGATCACGAAAGGGAGAACGACACAGGAGAAGCGCTATCTAAGACGATCACGACAGGGAGAACGACACAGGACAAGCGCCCTAAAGATAAGCTGTCACATAAAAAAGGGCACTGTGTTTTCGAAAGATGGTTCAGGACAACATTCATTTGGGCTAGATGGTGCATACTTGAATTAGGAAGGAACAGCGCCAACTAAGACGATCATGCGAGGGAGAACGACACAGGAGAAGCACCAACTAAGCCGATCACGCGAGGGAGAACGACACAGGACAAGCGCCATAAAGATAAGCTGTCACATAAAAAGGGCCCTGTGTTTACGAAAGATGGTTCAGGACAACATACATTTGGGCTAGATGGAGCATACTTGAATTAGGAAAGAACAGCGCCAACTAAGACGATCACGCGAGGGAGAACGACACAGGACAAGCGCCATATAGATAAACTGTCACATAAAAAAGGGCCCTGTGTTTTCGAAAGATGGTTCAGGACAACATTCATTTGGTCTGGATGGCGCATACTTGAATTAGGAAAGAACAGCGCCAACTAAGACGATCACGCGAGGGAGAACGACACAGGAGAAGCGCCATAAAGATAAGCTGTCACATAAAAAAGGGCCCTGTGTTTTCGAAAGATGGTTCAGCACAACATTCATTTGGGCTAGATGGTGCATACTTGAATTAGGAAAGAACAGCGCCATCTAAGACGATCACGAAAGGGAGAACGATACAGGACAAGCGCCATAGAGATAAGCTGTCACATAATAAAGGGCCCTGTGTTTTCGAAAGATAGTTCAGGACAACATTCATTCGGGCTAGATGGTGCATACATTAATTAGGAAAGAACAGCGCCATCTAAGACGATCACGAGAAGGAGAACGACACAGGACAAGCGCCATAAAGATAAGCTGTCACATAAAAAGGGCCCTGTCTTTTCGAAAGATGGTTCAGGACAACATTCATTTGGGCTAGATGGCGCATACTTGAATTAAGAAGGAACCGCGCTAACTAAGACGATCACGAAAGGGAGAACGACACAGGAGAAGCGCTATCTAAGACGATCACGACAGGGAGAACGACACAGGACAAGCGCCCTAAAGATAAGCTGTCACATAAAAAAGGGCCCTGTGTTTTCGAAAGATGGTTCAGGACAACATTCATTTGGGCTAGATGGTGCATACTTGAATTAGGAAGGAACAGCGCCAACTAAGACGATCATGCGAGGGAGAACGACACAGGAGAAGCACCAACTAAGCCGATCACGCGAGGGAGAACGACACAGGACAAGCGCCATAAAGATAAGCTGTCACATAAAAAGGGCCCTGTGTTTACGAAAGATGGTTCAGGACAACATTCATTTGGGCTAGATGGAGCATACTTGAATTAGGAAAGAACAGCGCCAACTAAGACGATCACGCGAGGGAGAACGACACAGGACAAGCGCCATATAGATAAACTGTCACATAAAAAAGGGCCCTGTGTTTTCGAAAGATGGTTCAGGACAACATTCATTTGGTCTGGATGGCGCATACTTGAATTAGGAAAGAACAGCGCCAACTAAGACGATCACGCGAGGGAGAACGACACAGGAGAAGCGCCATAAAGATAAGCTGTCACATAAAAAAGGGCCCTGTGTTTTCGAAAGATGGTTCAGGACAACATTCATTTGGGCTAGATGGTGCATACTTGAATTAGGAAAGAACAGCGCCATCTAAGACGATCACGAGAGGGAGAACGATACAGGACAAGCGCCATAGTGATAAGCTGTCACATAAAAAGGGCCCTGTCTTTTCGAAAGATGGTTCAGGACAACATTCACTTGGGCTAGATGGCGCATACTTGAATTAAGAAGGAACCGCGCTAACTAAGACGATCACGAAAGGGAGAACGACACAGGAGAAGCGCCATCTAAGACGATCACGAGAGGGAGAACGACACAGGACAAGCGCCCTAAAGATAAGCTGTCACATAAAAAAGGGCCCTGTGTTTTCGAAAGATGGTTCAGGACAACATTCATTTGGGTATGATGGTGCATACTTGTATTAGGAATGAACAGCGCCAACTAAGACGATCACGCGAGGGAGAACGACAAAGGACAAGCGCCATAAAGATAAGCTGTCACATAAAAAAAGGGCCCTGTGTTTTCGAAAGGTGGTTCAGGACAACATTCATTTGGGCTAGATGGCGCATACTTGAATGAGGAGAGAACAGCGCCAACTAAGACGACCACGCGAGGGAGAACGACACAGTACAAGCGCCATAAAGATAAGCTGTCACATAAAAAATGGCCCTGTGTTTTCGAAAGGTGGTTCAGGACAACATTCATTTGGGCTTGATAGTGCATACTTGAATTAGGAAAGAACAGCGCCATATAAGACGATCACGAGAGGGAGATCGACACAGGACAAGCGCCTTAAAGATAAGCTGTCACATAAAAAAAGGCCCTGTGTTTTCGAAAGATGGTTCAGGACAACATTCATTTGGACTAGATGGTGCATACTTGAATTAGGAAAGAACAGCGCCAACTAAGACGATCACGCGAGGAAGAACGACACAGGAGAAGCGCCATAAAGATAAGCTGTCACATAAAAAATGGCCCTGTGTTTTCGAAAGGTGGTTCAGGACAACATTCATTTGGGCTTGATAGTGCATACTTGAATTAGGAAAGAACAGCGCCATATAAGACGATCACGAGAGGGAGATCGACACAGGACAAGCGCCATAAAGATAAGCTGTCACATAAAAAAGGGCCCTGTGTTTTCGAAAGCTGGTTCAGGACAACATTCATTTGGGCTAGATAGTGCATACTTGAATTAGTAAAGAACAGCGCCATATAAGACGATCACGAGAGGGAGAACGACACGGGACAAACGCCTTAAAGATAAGCTGTCACATAAAAATAGGCCCTGTGTTTTCGAAAGATGGTTCAGGACAACATTCATTTGGGCTAGATGGTGCATACTTGAATTAGGAAAGAACAGCGCCAACTAAGACGATCACGCCAGGAAGAACGACACAGGAGAAGCGCCATAAAGATAAGCTGTCACATAAAAAAGGGCCATGTGTTTTGGAAAGATGGTTCAGGACAACATTCATTTGGGCTAGATGGTGCATACTTGAATTAGGAAGGAACAGCACCAACTAAGACGATCACGCGAGGGAGAACGAAACAGGACAAGCGCCATCTAAGACGATCACGCGAGGGCGAACGACACAGGACAAGCGCCATAAAGATAAGCTGTCACATAAGAAGGGCCCTGTGTTTTCGAAAGATGGTTCAGGACAACATTCATTTGGGCTAGATGGTGCATACTTGAATTAGGAAGGAACAGCGCCAACTAAGACGATCACGCCAGGGAGAACGACACAGGACAAGCGCCATAAAGATAAGCTGTCACATAAAAAGGGCCCTGTGTTTTCGAAAGATGGTTCAGGACAACATTCATTTGGGCTAGATGGTGCATACTTGAATTAGGAAAGAACAGCGCCATATAAGACGATCACGAGAGGGAGAGCGACACAGGACAAGCGCCATAAAGATAAGCTGCACACAAAAAAGGGCCCTGTGTTTTCGAAAGATGGTTCAGGACAACATTCATTTGGGCTAGATGGTGCATACTTGAATTAGGAAAGAACAGCGCCATATAAGACGATCACGAGAGGGAGAACGACACATGACAAGCGCCATATAGATAAACTGTCACATAAAAAAGGGCCCTGTGTTTTCGAAAGATGGTTCAGGACAAGATTCATTTGGGCTAGATGGTGCATACTTGAATTAGGAAGGAACAGCACCAACTAAGACGATCACGCCAGGGAGAACGACACAGGACAAGCGCCATAAAGATAAGCTGTCACATAAAAAGGGCCCTGTGTTTTCGAAAGATGGTTCAGGACAACATTCATTTGGGCTAGATGGTGCATACTTGAATTAGGAAAGAACAGCGCCATATAAGACGATCACGAGAGGGAGAGCGACACAGGACAAGCGCCATAAAGATAAGCTGCACACAAAAAAGGGCCCTGTGTTTTCGAAAGATGGTTCAGGACAACATTCATTTGGGCTAGATGGTGCATACTTGAATTAGGAAAGAACAGCGCCATATAAGACGATCACGAGAGGGAGAACGACACATGACAAGCGCCATATAGATAAACTGTCACATAAAAAAGGGCCCTGTGTTTTCGAAAGATGGTTCAGGACAAGATTCATTTGGTCTGGATGGCGCATACTTGAATTAGGAAAGAACAGCGCCAACTAAGACGATCACGCGAGGGAGAACGACACAGGAGAAGCGCCATAAAGATAAGCTGTCACATAAAAAAGGGCCCTGTGTTTTCGAAAGATGGTTCAGCACAACATTCATTTGGGCTAGATGGTGCATACTTGAATTAGGAAAGAACAGCGCCATCTAAGACGATCACGAAAGGGAGAACGATACAGGACAAGCGCCATAGAGATAAGCTGTCACATAATAAAGGGCCCTGTGTTTTCGAAAGATAGTTCAGGACAACATTCATTCGGGCTAGATGGTGCATACAATAATTAGGAAAGAACAGCGCCATCTAAGACGATCACGACAGGGAGAACGACACAGGACAAGCGCCCTAAAGATAAGCTGTCACATAGAAAAGGGCCCTGTGTTTTCGAAAGATGGTTCAGGACAACATTCATTTGGGCTAGATGGTGCATACTTGAATTAGGAAGGAACAGCGCCAACTAAGACGATCATGCGAGGGAGAACGACACCGGAGAAGCACCAACTAAGCCGATCACGCGAGGGAGAACGACACAGGACAAGCGCCATAAAGATAAGCTGTCACATAAAAAGGGCCCTGTGTTTACGAAAGATGGTTCAGAACAACATTCATTTGGGCTAGATGGAGCATACTTGAATTAGGAAAGAACAGCGCCAACTAAGACGATCACGCGAGGGAGAACGACACAGGACAAGCGCCATATAGATAAACTGTCACATAAAAAAGGGCCCTGTGTTTTCGAAAGATGGTTCAGGACAACATTCATTTGGTCTGGATGGCGCATGCTTGAATTAGGAAAGAACAGCGCCAACTAAGACGATCACGCGAGGGAGAACGACACAGGAGAAGCGCCATAAAGATAAGCTGTCACATAAAAAAGGGCCCTGTGTTTTCGAAAGATGGTTCAGGACAACATTCATTTGGGCTAGATGGTGCATACTTGAATTAGGAAAGAACAGCGCCATCTAAGACGATCACGAGAGGGAGAACGATACAGGACAAGCGCCATAGTGATAAGCTGTCACATAATAAAGGGCCCTGTGTTTTCAAAAGATAGTTCAAGACAACATTCATTCGGGCTAGGTGGTGCATACATTAATTAGGAAAGAACAGCGTCATCTAAGACGATCACGAGAGGGAGAACAACACAGGACAAGCGCCATAAAGATAAGCTGTCACATAAAAAGGGCCCTGTCTTTTCGAAAGATGGTTCAGGACAACATTCACTTGGGCTAGATGGCGCATACTTGAATTAAGAAGGAACCGCGCTAACTAAGACGATCACGAAAGGGAGAACGACACAGGAGAAGCGCCATCTAAGACGATCACGAGAGGGAGAACGACACAGGACAAGCGCCCTAAAGATAAGCTGTCACATAAAAAAGGGCCCTGTGTTTTCGAAAGATGGTTCAGGACAACATTCATTTGGGTATGATGGTGCATACTTGTATTAGGAATGGACAGCGCCAACTAAGACGATCACGCGAGGGAGAACGACAAAGGACAAGCGCCATAAAGATAAGCTGTCACATAAAAAAAGGGCCCTGTGTTTTCGAAAGGTGGTTCAGGACAACATTCATTTGGGCTAGATGGCGCATACTTGAATGAGGAGAGAACAGCGCCAACTAAGACGACCACGCGAGGGAGAACGACACAGTACAAGCGCCATAAAGATAAGCTGTCACATAAAAAATGGCCCTGTGTTTTCGAAAGGTGGTTCAGGACAACATTCATTTGGGCTTGATAGTGCATACTTGAATTAGGAAAGAACAGCGCCATATAAGACGATCACGAGAGGGAGATCGACACAGGACAAGCGCCTTAAAGATAAGCTGTCACATAAAAAAAGGCCCTGTGTTTTCGAAAGATGGTTCAGGACAACATTCATTTGGACTAGATGGTGCATACTTGAATTAGGAAAGAACAGCGCCAACTAAGACGATCACGCGAGGAAGAACGACACAGGAGAAGCGATATAAAGATAAGCTGTCACATAAAAATGGCCGTGTGTTTTCGAAAGATAGTTCAGGACAACATTCATTTGGGCTAGATGGTGCATACATTATTTAGGAAAGAACAGCGCCATCTAAGACGATCACGAGAGGGAGAACGACACAGGACAAGCGCCATAAAGATAAGCTGTCACATAAAAAGGGCGCTGTGTTTTCGAAAGATGGTTCAGGACAACATTCATTTGGGCTAGATGGTGCATACTTGAATTAGGAAAGAACAGCGCCAACAACGACGATCACGCGAGGGCGAACGACACAGGACAACAGCCATAAAGATAAGCTGTCACATAAAAAAGGGCCCTGTGTTTTCGAAAGGTGGTTCAGGACAACATTCATTTGGGCTAGATGGCGCATACTTGAATTAGGAGAGAACAGCGCCAACTAAGACGACCACGCGAGGGAGATCGACACAGGACAAGCGCCATAAAGATAAGCTGTCACATAAAAAAGGGCCCTGTGTTTTCGAAAGGTGGTTCAGGACAACATTCATTTGGGCTAGATAGTGCATACTTGAATTAGTAAAGAACAGCGCCATATAAGACGATCACGAGAGGGAGAACGACACGGGACAAACGCCTTAAAGATAAGCTGTCACATAAAAATAGGCCCTGTGTTTTGGAAAGATGGTTCAGGACAACATTCATTTGGGCTAGATGGTGCATACTTGAATTAGGAAAGAACAGCGCCAACTAAGACGATCACGCGAGGGAGAACGAAACAGGACAAGCGCCATGTAAGACGATCACGCGAGGGCGAACGACACAGGACAAGCGCCATAAAGATAAGCTGTCACATAAAAAGGGCCCTGTGTTTTCGAAAGATGGTTCAGGACAACATTCATTTGGGCTAGATGGTGCATACTTGAATTAGGAAGGAACAGCGACAACTAAGACGATCATGCGAGGGAGAACGACACAGGAGAAGCACCAACTAAGACGATCACGCGAGGGAGAACGACACAGGACAAGCGCCATAAAGATAAGCTGTCAGATAAAAATGCCCCTGTGTTTACGAAAGATGGTTCAGGACAACATTCATTTGGGCTAGATGGAGCATACTTGAATTAGGAAAGAACAGCGCCATATAAGACGATCACGAGAGGGAGAACGACATAGGACAAGCGCCTTAAAGATAAGCTGTCACATAAAAAAGGGCCCTGCGTTTTCGAAAGATGGTTCAGGACAACATTCATTTGGGCTAGATGGTGCGTACTTGAATTAGGAAAGAACAGCGCCAACTAAGGCGATCACGCGAGGGAGAACGACACAGGAAAAGCGCCATTTAAGACGATCACGCGAGGGAGAACGACACAGGACAAGCGCCCTAAAGATAAGCTGTCACATAAAAAGGGCCCTGTGTTTTCGAAAGATGGTTCAGGACAACATTCATTTGGGCTAGATGGTGCATACTTGAATTAGGAAAGAACAGCGCCTTATAAGACGATCACGAGAGGGAGAACGACACAGGACAAGCGCCTTAAAGATAAGCTGTCACATAAAAAAGGGCCCTGTGTTTTCGAAAGATGGTACAGGACAACATTCATTTGGGCTAGATGGTGCATACTTGAATTAGGAAAGAACAGCGCCAACTAAGACGATCACGCGAGGAAGAACGACAAAGAAGAAGCGCCATAAAGATAAGCTGTCACATAAAAAGGGCCGTGTGTTTTCGAAAGATGGTTCAGGACAACATTCATTTGGGCTAGATGGTGCATACTTCAATTAGGAAAGAACAGCGCCAACTAAGACGATCACGCGAGGGAGAACGACACAGGACAAGCGCCATCTAAGACGATCACGCGAGGGTGAACGACACAGGACAAGCGCCCTAAACATAAGCTGTCACATAAAAAGGGCCCTGTGTTTTCGAAAGATGGTTCAGGACAACATTCATTTGGGCTAGATGGTGCATACTTGAATTAGGAAAGAACAGCGCCATATAAGACGATCACGAGAGGGAGAGCGACACAGGACAAGCGCCATAAAGATAAGCTGCACACAAAAAAGGGCCCTGTGTTTTCGAAAGATGGTTCAGGACAACATTCATTTGGGCTAGATGGTGCATACTTGAATTAGGAAAGAACAGCGCCAACTAAGACGATCACGCGAGGGAGAACGACACAGGACAAGCGCCATATAGATAAACTGTCACATAAAAAAGGGGCCTGTGTTTTCGAAAGATGGTTCAGGACAACATTCATTTGGGCTAGATGGTGCATACTTGAATTAGGAAGGAACAGAGCCAACTAAGACGATCACGCGAATGAGAACGACACAAGAGAAGCGCCATAAAGATAAGCTGTCACATAAAAAAGGGCCCTGTGTTTTCGAAAGATGGTTCAGGACAACATTCGTTTGGGTATGATGGTGCATACTTGTATTATTCATTTTATTTTATTTCAGATACTGTCAATCCCAGCGGGATTTTTACAGGTTGGGCATATATTATACACTCACAAATAGCGATAAAAACAGGTTTACATGATTTCAACAATATTTGCAATCGACTCAAAGCAGATTTACACATATGGTAGGAAATAAAACAAGGGTACATTTCATTTGGCAAAAGGGGGTGAAATTACATAGGCAAATACAATGCTCATACAGATTTCATTTTGTACAATGACTTGTGTGGTGTTATTTCCGGCTAACGTAATCTAATTATTGCGCAACAGCTCTTCTACAAGGCTTATAAATTTCGGCAACGATGTGTTAGTCGTTATGAAGGGGTCAAGGCTATTCCATTCTCTTATTGCAAGAGGAAAGAACGAATATCTAAAACAGTCAGTGCGAAATGCATATTCTTTAAGTGTTAATGAATGCTTATGGCGGGAAGGTCTGGTGTCAGCTAGGGATATATACAAAGAAGTATTTATTCGTAATGCATTGTGTATCAATTGGAACAATAATTTTAGTCTTGCTAGCTTGGCGCGGTTTCGCAGAGTAGGAATACCGGCTTGTTTTAGCAGTTGGGTAGGTGAATCGCTATTCTTGTATTTGTTAAAGATGAATCTAATTGCCTTTCGCTGCACTCCTTCTAGTTTGTTAATAAGCTGTTGTGTATAAGGAAACCAAATTGTGTTACCATATTCGAGAACTGGGCGAATAAATGCGTTGTATGATAGCAGTTTAATTTCCGGTGGCGCAGCTCGAAGTCTTCTTCTGAGGAAGAACAGCCGTTTTAAAGCAGATGGTATGATACTGTTAATATGAGATTCCCATCTTAGGTCATGTGAAATGATCAAGCCAAGGTATTTAAGCTCATGAACTCGGGTGAGCGGTATATTATTGATTGTGTATTCGAAGTCTGACCTATGTTTTTTGCGGGTTATAGATAAAAAGGCAGTTTTTTTAATGTTCAGCTCCATCTGCCACTTTTTACACCACTTCACTACATCGTGAAGGGCGCTGTTTAAATCAACGTGGTCATTCATAGAGTTAATTTCATTATAAAGAATGCAGTCGTCGGCAAAAAGCTTCATTTTAACGCGGATGTTAGAGGGTAAATCATTAATAAATATAAGGAATAAAGTGGGAGCAAGGACACACCCTTGAGGCACCCCCGATGTAACTGGTACAATGGAAGAAATTTCATTGTTAACAACAACATACTGAAACCGGTTGGTTAGGTAATCTTCAATCCAATTGACAATAGAACCATCGCCTAAAGTTGTTTTCAGTTTGCTGATTAGTTTTCGATGGGTTACTCTATCAAACGCCTTTGAAAAATCTAATGCTATTAAGTCAACTTGTTTTTGATTATCAATGCTTTGGGATAAGTCATGCATTACTTCAAGTAATTGGGTTATTGTTGAAAGTCCCCGCCGGAAGCCATGCTGGATAGGCGATATTATTTCTGCTTGCTCTAGATAGTTCGTGATATGCGTATTAGGAATGGACAGCGCCAACTAAGACGATCACGCGAGGGAGAACGACACAGGACAAGCGCCATAAAGATAAGCTGTCACATAAAAAAAGGGCCCTGTGTTTTCGAAAGGTGGTTCAGGACAACATTCATTTGGGCTAGATAGCGCATACTTGAATGAGGAGAGAACAGCGCCAACTAAGACGACCACGCGAGGGAGAACGACACAGTACAAGCGCCATAAAGATAAGCTGTCACATAAAAAATGGCCCTTTGTTTTCGAAAGGTGGTTCAGGACAACATTCATTTGCGCTTGATAGTGCATACTTGAATTAGGAAAGAACAGCGCCATATAAGACGATCACGAGAGGGAGATCGACACAGGACAAGCGCCTTAAAGATAAGCTGTCACATAAAAAAAGGCCCTGTGTTTTGGAAAGATGGTTCAGGACAACATTCATTTGGGCTAGATGGTGCATACTTGAATTAGGAAAGAACAGCGCCAACTAAGACGATCACGCGAGGAAGAACGACACAGGGGAAGCGCCATAAAGATAAGCTGTCACATAAAAAAGGGCCGTGTGTTTTGGAAAGATGGTTCAGGACAACATTCATTTGGGCTAGATAGTGCATACTTGAATTAGTAAAGAACAGCGCCATATAAGACGATCACGAGAGGGAGAACGACACGGGACAAACGCCTTAAAGATAAGCTGTCACATAAAAATAGGCCCTGTGTTTTGGAAAGATGGTTCAGGACAACATTCATTTGGGCTAGATGGTGCATACTTGAATTAGGAAAGAACAGCGCCAACTAAGACGATCACGCGAGGAAGAACGACACAGGGGAAGCGCCATAAAGATAAGCTGTCACATAAAAAAGGGCCGTGTGTTTTGGAAAGATGGTTCAGGAGAACATTCATTTGGGCTAGATGGTGCATACTTAAATTAGGAAAGAACAGCGCCAACTAAGACGATCACGCGAGGGAGAACGAAACAGGACAAGCGCCATGTAAGACGATCACGCGAGGGCGAACGACACAGGACAAGCGCCATAAAGATAAGCTGTCACATAAAAAGGGCCCTGTCTTTTCGAAAGATGGTTCAGGACAACATTCACTTGGGCTAGATGGCGCATACTTGAATTAAGAAGGAACCGCGCTAACTAAGACGATCACGAAAGGGAGAACGACACAGGAGAAGCGCAATCTAAGACGATCACGAGAGGGAGAACGACACAGGACAAGCGCCCTAAAGATAAGCTGTCACATAAAAAAGGGCCCTGTGTTTTCGAAAGATGGTTCAGGACAACATTCATTTGGGTATGATGGTGCATACTTGTATTAGGAATGGACAGCGCCAACTAAGACGATCACGCGAGGGAGAACGACAAAGGACAAGCGCCATAAAGATAAGCTGTCACATAAAAAAAGGGCCCTGTGTTTTCGAAAGGTGGTTCAGGACAACATTCATTTGGGCTAGATGGCGCATACTTGAATGAGGAGAGAACAGCGCCAACTAAGACGACCACGCGAGGGAGAACGACACAGTACAAGCGCCATAAAGATAAGCTGTCACATAAAAAATGGCCCTGTGTTTTCGAAAGGTGGTTCAGGACAACATTCATTTGGGCTTGATAGTGCATACTTGAATTAGGAAAGAACAGCGCCATATAAGACGATCACGAGAGGGAGATCGACACAGGACAAGCGCCTTAAAGATAAGCTGTCACATAAAAAAAGGCGCTGTGTTTTCGAAAGATGGTTCAGGACAACATTCATTTGGACTAGATGGTGCATACTTGAATTAGGAAAGAACAGCGCCAACTAAGACGATCACGCGAGGAAGAACGACACAGGAGAAGCGATATAAAGATAAGCTGTCACATAAAAATGGCCGTGTGTTTTCGAAAGATAGTTCAGGACAACATTCATTTGGGCTAGATGGTGCATACATTATTTAGGAAAGAACAGCGCCATCTAAGACGATCACGAGAGGGAGAACGACACAGGACAAGCGCCATAAAGATAAGCTGTCACATAAAAAGGGCGCTGTGTTTTCGAAAGATGGTTCAGGACAACATTCATTTGGGCTAGATGGTGCATACTTGAATTAGGAAAGAACAGCGCCAACAACGACGATCACGCGAGGGCGAACGACAAAGGACAACAGCCATAAAGATAAGCTGTCACATAAAAAAGGGCCCTGTGTTTTCGAAAGGTGGTTCAGGACAACATTCATTTGGGCTAGATGGCGCATACTTGAATTAGGAGAGAACAGCGCCAACTAAGACGACCACGCGAGGGAGAACGACACAGGACAAGCGCCATAAAGATAAGCTGTCACATAAAAAAGGGCCCTGTGTTTTCGAAAGGTGGTTCAGGACAACATTCATTTGGGCTAGATAGTGCATACTTGAATTAGTAAAGAACAGCGCCATATAAGACGATCACGAGAGGGAGAACGACACGGGACAAACGCCTTAAAGATAAGCTGTCACATAAAAATAGGCCCTGTGTTTTGGAAAGATGGTTCAGGACAACATTCATTTGGGCTAGATGGTGCATACTTGAATTAGGAAAGAACAGCGCCAACTAAGACGATCACGCGAGGGAGAACGAAACAGGACAAGCGCCATGTAAGACGATCACGCGAGGGCGAACGACACAGGACAAGCGCCATAAAGATAAGCTGTCACATAAAAAGGGCCCTGTGTTTTCGAAAGATGGTTCAGGACAACATTCATTTGGGCTAGATGGTGCATACTTGAATTAGGAAGGAACAGCGACAACTAAGACGATCATGCGAGGGAGAACGACACAGGAGAAGCACCAACTAAGACGATCACGCGAGGGAGAACGACACAGGACAAGCGCCATAAAGATAAGCTGTCAGATAAAAATGCCCCTGTGTTTACGAAAGATGGTTCAGGACAACATTCATTTGGGCTAGATGGAGCATACTTGAATTAGGAAAGAACAGCGCCATATAAGACGATCACGAGAGGGAGAACGACATAGGACAAGCGCCTTAAAGATAAGCTGTCACATAAAAAAGGGCCCTGCGTTTTCGAAAGATGGTTCAGGACAACATTCATTTGGGCTAGATGGTGCGTACTTGAATTAGGAAAGAACAGCGCCAACTAAGGCGATCACGCGAGGGAGAACGACACAGGAAAAGCGCCATTTAAGACGATCACGCGAGGGAGAACGACACAGGACAAGCGCCCTAAAGATAAGCTGTCACATAAAAAGGGCCCTGTGTTTTCGAAAGATGGTTCAGGACAACATTCATTTGGGCTAGATGGTGCATACTTGAATTAGGAAAGAACAGCGCCTTATAAGACGATCACGAGAGGGAGAACGACACAGGACAAGCGCCTTAAAGATAAGCTGTCACATAAAAAAGGGCCCTGTGTTTTCGAAAGATGGTACAGGACAACATTCATTTGGGCTAGATGGTGCATACTTGAATTAGGAAAGAACAGCGCCAACTAAGACGATCACGCGAGGAAGAACGACAAAGAAGAAGCGCCATAAAGATAAGCTGTTACATAAAAAGGGCCGTGTGTTTTCGAAAGATGGTTCAGGACAACATTCATTTGGGCTAGATGGTGCATACTTCAATTAGGAAAGAACAGCGCCAACTAAGACGATCACGCGAGGGAGAACGACACAGGACAAGCGCCATCTAAGACGATCACGCGAGGGTGAACGACACAGGACAAGCGCCCTAAACATAAGCTGTCACATAAAAAGGGCCCTGTGTTTTCGAAAGATGGTTCAGGACAACATTCATTTGGGCTAGATGGTGCATACTTGAATTAGGAAAGAACAGCGCCATATAAGACGATCACGAGAGGGAGAGCGACACAGGACAAGCGCCATAAAGATAAGCTGCACACAAAAAAGGGCCCTGTGTTTTCGAAAGATGGTTCAGGACAACATTCATTTGGGCTAGATGGTGCATACTTGAATTAGGAAAGAACAGCGCCAACTAAGACGATCACGCGAGGGAGAACGACACAGGACAAGCGCCATATAGATAAACTGTCACATAAAAAAGGGCCCTGTGTTTTCGAAAGATGGTTCAGGACAACATTCATTTGGTCTGGATGGCGCATACTTGAATTAGGAAAGAACAGCGCCAACTAAGACGATCACGCGATGGAGAACGACACAGGAGAAGCGCCATAAAGATAAGCTGTCACATAAAAAAGGGCCCTGTGTTTTCGAAAGATGGTTCAGGACAACATTCATTTGGGCTAGATGGTGCATACTTGAATTAGGAAAGAACAGCGCCATCTAAGACGATCACGAGAGGGAGAACGATACAGGACAAGCGCCATAGTGATAAGCTGTCACATAATAAAGGGCCCTGTGTTTTCAAAAGATAGTTCAAGACAACATTCATTCGGGCTAGGTGGTGCATACAATAATTAGGAAAGAACAGCGTCATCTAAGACGATCACGAGAGGGAGAACGACACAGGACAAGCGCCATAAAGATAAGCTGTCACATAAAAAGGGCCCTGTCTTTTCGAAAGATTGTTCAGGACAACATTCATTTGGGCTAGATGGCGCATACTTGAATTAAGAAGGAACCGCGCTAACTAAGACGATCACGAAAGGGAGAACGACACAGGAGAAGCGCCATCTAAGACGATCACGAGAGGGAGAACGACACTGGACAAGCGCCCTAAAGATAAGCTGTCACATAAAAAAGGGCCCTGTGTTTTCGAAAGATGGTTCAGGACAACATTCATTTGGGCTAGATGGTGCATACTTGAATTAGGAAGGAACAGAGCCAACTAAGACGATCACGCGAGGGAGAACGACACAAGAGAAGCGCCATAAAGATAAGCTGTCACATAAAAAAGGGCCCTGTGTTTTCGAAAGATGGTTCAGGACAACATTCGTTTGGGTATGATGGTGCATACTTGTATTAGGAATGGACAGCGCCAACTAAGACGATCACGCGAGGGAGAACGACACAGGACAAGCGCCATAAAGATAAGCTGTCACATAAAAAAAGGGCCCTGTGTTTTCGAAAGGTGGTTCAGGACAACATTCATTTGGGCTAGATAGCGCATACTTGAATGAGGAGAGAACAGCGCCAACTAAGACGACCACGCGAGGGAGAACGACACAGTACAAGCGCCATAAAGATAAGCTGTCACATAAAAAATGGCCCTTTGTTTTCGAAAGGTGGTTCAGGACAACATTCATTTGCGCTTGATAGTGCATACTTGAATTAGGAAAGAACAGCGCCATATAAGACGATCACGAGAGGGAGATCGACACAGGACAAGCGCCTTAAAGATAAGCTGTCACATAAAAAAAGGCCCTGTGTTTTGGAAAGATGGTTCAGGACAACATTCATTTGGGCTAGATGGTGCATACTTGAATTAGGAAAGAACAGCGCCAACTAAGACGATCACGCGAGGAAGAACGACACAGGGGAAGCGCCATAAAGATAAGCTGTCACATAAAAAAGGGCCGTGTGTTTTGGAAAGATGGTTCAGGACAACATTCATTTGGGCTAGATAGTGCATACTTGAATTAGTAAAGAACAGCGCCATATAAGACGATCACGAGAGGGAGAACGACACGGGACAAACGCCTTAAAGATAAGCTGTCACATAAAAATAGGCCCTGTGTTTTGGAAAGATGGTTCAGGACAACATTCATTTGGGCTAGATGGTGCATACTTGAATTAGGAAAGAACAGCGCCAACTAAGACGATCACGCGAGGAAGAACGACACAGGGGAAGCGCCATAAAGATAAGCTGTCACATAAAAAAGGGCCGTGTGTTTTGGAAAGATGGTTCAGGAGAACATTCATTTGGGCTAGATGGTGCATACTTAAATTAGGAAAGAACAGCGCCAACTAAGACGATCACGCGAGGGAGAACGAAACAGGACAAGCGCCATGTAAGACGATCACGCGAGGGCGAACGACACAGGACAAGCGCCATAAAGATAAGCTGTCACATAAAAAGGGCCCTGTGTTTTCGAAAGATGGTTCAGGACAACATTCATTTGGGCTAGATGGTGCATACTTGAATTAGGAAGGAACAGCGCCAACTAAGACGATCATGCGAGGGAGAACGACACAGGAGAAGCACCAACTAAGACGATCACGCGAGGGAGAACGACACAGGACAAGCGCCATAAAGATAAGCTGTCAGATAAAAATGCCCCTGTGTTTACGAAAGATGGTTCAGGACAACATTCATTTGGGCTAGATGGAGCATACTTGAATTAGGAAAGAACAGCGCCATATAAGACGATCACGAGAGGGAGAACGACATAGGACAAGCGCCTTAAAGATAAGCTGTCACATAAAAAAGGGCCCTGCGTTTTCGAAAGATGGTTCAGGAATGGAATGGAATGGAAAAACTTTATCGCTCTATATCTCAGAGAGATTGGCGGTGGGCCGGTGTTCAGGACAACATTCATTTGGGCTAGATGGTGCGTACTTGAATTAGGAAAGAACAGCGCCAACTAAGGCGATCACGCGAGGGAGAACGACACAGGAAAAGCGCCATTTAAGACGATCACGCGAGGGAGAACGACACAGGACAAGCGCCCTAAAGATAAGCTGTCACATAAAAAGGGCCCTGTGTTTTCGAGAGATGGTTCAGGACAACATTCATTTGGGCTAGATGGTGCATACTTGAATTAGGAAAGAACAGCGCCATATAAGACGATCACGAGAGGGAGAACGATACAGGACAAGCGCCTTAAAGATAAGCTGTCACATAAAAAAGGGCCCTGTGTTTTCGAAAGATGGTACAGGACAACATTCATTTGGGCTAGATGGTGCATACTTGAATTAGGAAAGAACAGCGCCAACTAAGACGATCACGCGAGGAAGAACGACGAAGAAGCGCCCTAATGATAAGCTATCACATAAAAAGGGCCGTGTGTTTTCGAAAGATGGTTCAGGACAACATTCATTTGGGCTAGATGGTGCATACTTCAATTAGGAAAGAACAGCGCCAACTAAGACGATCACGCGAGGGACAACGACACAGGACAAGCGCCATCTAAGACGATCACGCGAGGGAGAACGACACAGGACAAGCGCCCTAAACATAAGCTGTCACATAAAAAGGGCCCTGTGTTTTCGAAAGATGGTTCAGGACAACATTCATTTGGGCTAGATGGTGCATACTTGAATTAGGAAAGAACAGCGCCATATAAGACGATCACGCGAGGGAGAACGACACAAGAGAAGCGCCATAAAGATAAGCTGTCACATAAAAAAGGGCCCTGTGTTTTCGAAAGATGGTTCAGGACAACATTCATTTGGGTATGATGGTGCATACTTGTATTAGGAATGGACAGCGCCAACTAAGACGATCACGCGAGGGAGAACGACACAGGACAAGCGCCATAAAGATAAGCTGTCACATAAAAAGGGCCGTGTGTTTTCGAAAGATGGTTCAGGACAACATTCATTTGGGCTAGATGGTGCATACTTCAATTAGGAAAGAACAGCGCCAACTAAGACGATCACGCGAGGGACAACGACACAGGACAAGCGCCATCTAAGACGATCACGCGAGGGAGAACGACACAGGACAAGCGCCCTAAACATAAGCTGTCACATAAATAGGGCCCTGTGTTTTCGAAAGATGGTTCAGGACAACATTCATTTGGGCTAGATGGTGCATACTTGAATTAGGAAAGAACAGCGCCATATAAGACGATCACGCGAGGGAGAACGACACAAGAGAAGCGCCATAAAGATAAGCTGTCACATAAAAAAGGGCCCTGTGTTTTCGAAAGATGGTTCAGGACAACATTCATTTGGGTATGATGGTGCATACTTGTATTAGGAATGGACAGCGCCAACTAAGACGATCACGCGAGGGAGAACGACACAGGACAAGCGCCATAAAGATAAGCTGTCACATAAAAAAGGGCCCTGTGTTTTCGAAAGGTGGTTCAGGACAACATTCATTTGGGCTAGATGGCGCATACTTGAAATAAGAAGGAACCGCGCTAACTAAGACGATCACGAAAGGGAGAACGACACAGGAGAAGCGCCATCTAAGACGATCACGAGAGGGAGAACGACACTGGACAAGCGCCCTAAAGATAAGCTGTCACATAAAAAAGGGCCCTGTGTTTTCGAAAGATGGTTCAGGACAACATTCATTTGGGCTAGATGGTGCATACTTGAATTAGGAAGGAACAGAGCCAACTAAGACGATCACGCGAGGGAGAACAACACAAGAGAAGCGCCATAAAGATAAGCTGTCACATAAAAAAGGGCCCTGTGTTTTCGAAAGATGGTTCAGGACAACATTCATTTGGGTATGATGGTGCATACTTGTATTAGGAATGGACAGCGCCAACTAAGACGATCACGCGAGGGAGAACGACACAGGACAAGCGCCATAAAGATAAGCTGTCACATAAAAAAAGGGCCCTGTGTTTTCGAAAGGTGGTTCAGGACAACATTCATTTGGGCTAGATAGCGCATACTTGAATGAGGAGAGAACAGCGCCAACTAAGACGACCACGCGAGGGAGAACGACACAGTACAAGCGCCATAAAGATAAGCTGTCACATAAAAAAAGGCCCTGTGTTTTGGAAAGATGGTTCAGGACAACATTCATTTGGGCTAGATGGTGCATACTTGAATTAGGAAAGAACAGCGCCAACTAAGACGATCACGCGAGGAAGAACGACACAGGGGAAGCGCCATAAAGATAAGCTGTCACATAAAAAAGGGCCGTGTGTTTTGGAAAGATGGTTCAGGACAACATTCATTTGGGCTAGATAGTGCATACTTGAATTAGTAAAGAACAGCGCCATATAAGACGATCACGAGAGGGAGAACGACACGGGACAAACGCCTTAAAGATAAGCTGTCACATAAAAATAGGCCCTGTGTTTTGGAAAGATGGTTCAGGACAACATTCATTTGGGCTAGATGGTGCATACTTGAATTAGGAAAGAACAGCGCCAACTAAGACGATCACGCGAGGAAGAACGACACAGGGGAAGCGCCATAAAGATAAGCTGTCACATAAAAAAGGGCCGTGTGTTTTGGAAAGATGGTTCATGAGAACATTGATTTGGGCTAGATGGTGCATACTTAAATTAGGAAAGAACAGCGCCAACTAAGACGATCACGCGAGGGAGAACGAAACAGGACAAGCGCCATGTAAGACGATCACGCGAGGGCGAACGACACAGGACAAGCGCCATAAAGATAAGCTGTCACATAAAAAGGGCCCTGTGTTTTCGAAAGATGGTTCAGGACAACATTCATTTTGGCTAGATGGTGCATACTTGAATTAGGAAGGAACAGCGCCAACTAAGACGATCATGCGAGGGAGAACGACACAGGAGAAGCACCAACTAAGACGATCACGCGAGGGAGAACGACACAGGACAAGCGCCATAAAGATAAGCTGTCAGATAAAAATGCCCCTGTGTTTACGAAAGATGGTTCAGGACAACCTTCATTTGGGCTAGATGGAGCATACTTGAATTAGGAAAGAACAGCGCCATATAAGACGATCACGAGAGGGAGAACGACATAGGACAAGCGCCTTAAAGATAAGCTGTCACATAAAAAAGGGCCCTGCGTTTTCGAAAGATGGTTCAGGACAACATTCATTTGGGCTAGATGGTGCGTACTTGAATTAGGAAAGAACAGCGCCAACTAAGGCGATCACGCGAGGGAGAACGACACAGGAAAAGCGCCATTTAAGACGATCACGCGAGGGAGAACGACACAGGACAAGCGCCCTAAAGATAAGCTGTCACATAAAAAGGGCCCTGTGTTTTCGAGAGATGGTTCAGGACAACATTCATTTGGGCTAGATGGTGCATACTTGAATTAGGAAAGAACAGCGCCATATAAGACGATCACGAGAGGGAGAACGACACAGGACAAGCGCCTTAAAGATAAGCTGTCACATAAAAAAGGGCCCTGTGTTTTCGAAAGATGGTACAGGACAACATTCATTTGGGCTAGATGGTGCATACTTGAATTAGGAAAGAACAGCGCCAACTAAGACGATCACGCGAGGAAGAACGACAAAGAAGAAGCGCCATGAAGATAAGCTATCACATAAAAAGGGCCGTGTGTTTTCGAAAGATGGTTCAGGACAACATTCATTTGGGCTAGATGGTGCATACTTCAATTAGGAAAGAACAGCGCCAACTAAGACGATCACGCGAGGGACAACGACACAGGACAAGCGCCATCTAAGACGATCACGCGAGGGAGAACGACACAGGACAAGCGCCCTAAACATAAGCTGTCACATAAAAAGGGCCCTGTGTTTTCGAAAGATGGTTCAGGACAACATTCATTTGGGCTAGATGGTGCATACTTGAATTAGGAAAGAACAGCGCCATATAAGACGATCACGCGAGGGAGAACGACACAAGAGAAGCGCCATAAAGATAAGCTGTCACATAAAAAAGGGCCCTGTGTTTTCGAAAGATGGTTCAGGACAACATTCATTTGGGTATGATGGTGCATACTTGTATTAGGAATGGACAGCGCCAACTAAGACGATCACGCGAGGGAGAACGACACAGGACAAGCGCCATAAAGATAAGCTGTCACATAAAAAAGGGCCCTGTGTTTTCGAAAGGTGGTTCAGGACAACATTCATTTGGGCTAGATGGCGCATACTTGAATGAGGAGAGAACAGCGCCAACTAAGACGACCACGCGAGGGAGAACGACACAGTACAAGCGCCATAAAGATAAGCTGTCACATAAAAAATGGCCCTGGTTTTCGAAAGGTGGTTCAGGACAACATTCATTTGGGCTTGATAGTGCATACTTGAATTAGGAAAGAACAGCGCCATATAAGACGATCACGAAAGGGAGATCGACACAGGACAAGCGCCTTAAAGATAAGCTGTCACATCAAAAAAGGCCCTGTGTTTTCGAACGATGGTTCAGGACAACATTCATTTGGACTAGATGGTGCATACTTGAATTAGGAAAGAACAGCGCCAACTAAGACGATCACGCGAGGAAGAACGACACAGGAGAAACGATATAAAGATAAGCTGTCACATAAAAATGGCCGTGTGTTTTCGAAAGATAGTTCAGGACAACATTCATTTGGGCTAGATGGTGCATACATTATTTAGGAAAGAACAGCGCCATCTAAGACGATCACGAGAGGGAGAACGACACAGGACAAGCGCCATAAAGATAAGCTGTCACATAAAAAGGGCCCTGTGTTTTCGAAAGATGGTTCAGGACAACATTCATTTGGGCTAGATGGTGCAGACTTGAATTAGGAAAGAACAGCGCCAACAACGACGATCACGCGAGGGCGAACGACACAGGACAAGAGCCATAAAGATAAGCTGTCACATAAAAAAGGGCCCTGTGTTTTCGAAAGGTGGTTCAGGACAACATTCATTTGGGCTAGATGGCGAATACTTGAATTAGGAGAGAACAGCGCCAACTAAGACGACCACGCGAGGGAGAACGACACAGGACAAGCGCCATAAAGATAAGCTGTCACATAAAAAGGGCCCTGTGTTTTCGAAAGGTGGTTCAGGACAACATTCATTTGGGCTAGATAGTGCATACTTGAATTAGTAAAGAACAGCGCCATATAAGACGATCACGAGAGGGAGAACGACACGGGACAAACGCCTTAAAGATAAGCTGTCACATAAAAATAGGCCCTGTGTTTTGGAAAGATGGTTCAGGACAACATTCATTTGGGCTAGATGGTGCACACTTGAATTAGGAAAGAACAGCGCCAACTAAGACGATCACGCGAGGAAGAACGACACAGGGGAAGCGCCATAAAGATAAGCTGTCACATAAAAAAGGGCCGTGTGTTTTGGAAAGATGGTTCAGGACAACATTCATTTGGGCTAGATGGTGCATACTTAAATTAGGAAAGAACAGCGCCAACTAAGACGATCACGCGAGGGAGAACGAAACAGGACAAGCGCCATGTAAGACGATCACGCGAGGGCGAACGACACAGGACAAGCGCCATAAAGATAAGCTGTCACATAAAAAGGGCCCTGTGTTTTCGAAAGATGGTTCAGGACAACATTCATTTGGGCTAGATGGTGCATACTTGAATTAGGAAGGAACAGCGCCAACTAAGACGATCATGCGAGGGAGAACGACACAGGAGAAGCACCAACTAAGACGATCACGCGAGGGAGAACGACACAGGACAAGCGCCATAAAGATAAGCTGTCAGATAAAAAGGCCCCTGTGTTTACGAAAGATGGTTCAGGACAACATTCATTTGGGCTAGATGGAGCATACTTGAATTAGGAAAGAACAGCGCCATATAAGACGATCACGAGAGGGAGAACGACATAGGACAAGCGCCTTAAAGATAAGCTGTCACATAAAAAAGGGCCCTGTGTTTTCGAAAGATGGTTCAGGACAACATTCATTTGGGCTAGATGGTGCGTACTTGAATTAGGAAAGAACAGCGCCAACTAAGACGATCACGCGAGGGAGAACGACAAAGGACAAGCGCCATTTAAGACGATCACGCGAGGGAGAACGACACAGGACAAGCGCCCTAAAGATAAGCTGTCACATAAAAAGGGCCCTGTGTTTTCGAAAGATGGTTCAGGACAACATTCATTTGGGCTAGATGGTGCATACTTGAATTAGGAAAGAACAGCGCCATATAAGACGATCACGAGAGGGAGAGCGACACAGGACAAGCGCCATAAAGATAAGCTGTCACACAAAAAAGTGCCCTGTGTTTTCGAAAGATGGTTCAGGACAACATTCATTTGGGCTAGATGGTGCATACTTGAATTTGGAAAGAACAGCGCCAACTAAGACGATCACGCGAGGGAGAACGACACAGGACAAGCGCCATATAGATAAACTGTCACATAAAAAAGGGCCCTGTGTTTTCGAAAGATGGTTCAGGACAACATTCATTTGGGCTGGATGGCGCATACTTGAATTAGGAAAGAACAGCGCCAACTAACACGATCACGCGAGATAGAAGGACACAGGAGAAGCGCCAGAAAGATAAGCTGTCACATAAAAAAAGGCCCTGTGTTTTCGAAAGATGGTTCAGGACAACATTCATTTGGGCTAGATGGTGCATACTTGAATTAGGAAAGAACAGCGCCATCTAAGACGATCACGAGAGGGAGAACGATACAGGACAAGCGCCATAGTGATAAGCTGTCACATAAAAAGGGCCCTGTGTTTTCGAAAGATGGTTCAGGACAACATTCATTTGGGCTAGATGGTGCATACTTGAATTAGGAAAGAACAGCGCCATCTAAGACGATCACGAGAGGGAGAACAATACAGGGCAAGCGCCATAGAGATAAGCAGTCACATAAAAAAGGGCCCTGTGTTTTCGAAAGATGGTTCAGGACAACATTCATTTGGGCTAGATGGTGCATACTTGAATTTGGAAAGAACAGCGCCAACTAAGACAATCACGCGAGGGAGAACGACACAGGACAAGCGCCATCTAAGACGATCACGCGAGGGCGAACGACACAGGCCAAGCGCCATAAAGATAAGCTGTCACATAAACAAGGGCCCTGGGTTTTCGAAAGATGGTTCAGGACAACATTCATTTGAGCTAGATGGCGCATACTTGAATTAGGAAAGAACAGCGCCAAAAACGACGATCACGCGAGGGCGAACGACACAGGACAAGAGCCATAAAGATAAGCTGTCACATAAAAAAGGGCCCTGTGTTTTCGAAAGGTGGTTCAGGACAACATTCATTTGGGCTAGATGGCGCATACTTGAATTAGGAGAGAACAGCGCCAACTATGACGATCACGCGAGGAAGAACGACACAGGAGAAGCGCCATAAAGATAAGCTGTCACATAAAAAGGGCCGTGTGTTTTCGAAAGATGGTTCAGGACAACATTCATTTGGGCTAGATGGTGCATACTTGAATTAGGAAAGAACAGCGCCAACTAAGACGATCCCGCGAGGGAGAACGACACAGGACAAGCGCCCTAAAGATAAGCTGTCACATAAAAAGGGCCCTGTGTTTTCGAAAGATGGTTCAGGACAACATTCATTTGGGCTAGATGGTGCATACTTGAATTAGGAAAGAACAGCGCCATATAAGACGATCACGAGAGGGAGAGCGACACAGGACAAGCGCCATAAAGATAAGCTGCACACAAAAAAGGGCCCTGTGTTTTCGAAAGATGGTTCAGGACAACATTCATTTGGGCTAGATGGTGCATACATTAATTAGGAAAGAACAGCGCCATCTAAGACGATCACGAGAGTGAGAGCGACACAGGACAAGCGCCTTAAAGATGAGCTGTCACATAAAAAATGGCCCTGTGTTTTCGAATGATGGTTCAGGACAACATTCATTTGGGCTAGACGGTGCATACTTGAATTTGGAAAGAACAGCGCCAAATAAGACGATCACGTGAGGAAGAACGACACAGGAGAAGCGCCATAAGATAAGCTGTCACATAAAAAAGGCCCGTGTGTTTTCGAAACATGGTTCAGGACAACATTCATTTGGGCTAGATGGTGCATACTTAAATTTGGAAAGAACAGCGCCAACTAAGACAATCACGCGAGGGAGAACGACACAGGACAAGCGCCATCTAAGACGATCACGCGAGGGCGAACGACACAGGCCAAGCGCCATAAAGATAAGCTGTCACATAAACAAGGGCCCTGGGTTTTCGAAAGATGGTTCAGGACAACATTCATTTGGGCTAGATGGTGCATACTTATACTTGGAAGAAACAGCGCCAACTAAGACGATCACGCGAGGGAGAACGACACAGGAGAAGCGCCATAAAGATAAGCTGTCACAGAAAAAAGGGCCCTGTGTTTTCGAAAGATGGTTCAGGACAACATTCATTTGGGCTAGATGGTGCATACTTGAATAAGGAAAGAACAGCGCCAACTAAGACGATCACGCGAGGGAGAACGACACAGGACAAGCGCCATATAGATAAACTGTCACATAAAAAAGGGCTCTGTGTTTTCGAAAGATGGTTCAGGACAACATTCATTTGGGCTGGATGGCGCATACTTGAATTAGGAAAGAACAGCGCCAACTAAGACGATCACGCGAGGGAGAACGACACAGGAGAAGCGCCATCTAAGACGATCATGAGAGGGAGAACGATACAGGACAAGCGCCATAGAGATAAGCTGTCACATAATAAAGGGCCCTGTGTTTTCGAAAGATAGTTCAGGACAACATTCATTTGGGCTAGATGGTGCATACATTAATTAGGAAAGAACAGCGCCATCGAAGACGATCACGAGAGGGAGAACGACACAGGACAAGCGCCATAAAGATAAGCTGTCACATAAAAAGGGCCCTGTGTTTTCGAAAGATGGTTCAGGACAACATTTATTTGGGCTAGATAGTGCATACTTGAATTAGGAGAGAACAGCGCCAACTAAGACGACCACGCGAGGAAGAACGACACAGGAGAAGCGCCATAAAGATAAGCTGTCACATAAAAAAGGGCCGTGTGTTTTCGAAAGATGGTTCAGGACAACATTCATTTGGGCTAGATGGTGCGTACTTAAATTAGGAAAGAACAGCGCCAACTAAGACGATCACGCGAGGGAGAACGACACAGGACAAGCGCCATCTAAGACGATCACGCGAGGGCGAACGATACAGGACAAGCGCCATAAAGATAAGCTGTCACAAAAAAGGTACCTGTGTTTTCGAAAGATGGTTCAGGACAACATTCATTTGGGCTAGATGGTGCATACTTGAATTAGGAAGGAACAGCGCCAACTAAGACGATCATGCGAGGGAGAACGACACAGGAGAAGCGCCAACTAAGACGAACACGCGAGGGAGAACGACACAGGACAAGCGCCATAAATATAAGCTGTGACATAAAAAAGGGCCCTGTGTTTTCGAAAGATGGTTCAGGACAGCATTCATTTCGGCTAGATGGAGCATACTTGAATTAGGAAAGAACAGCGCCATATAAGACGATCACGAGAGGGAGAACGACACAGGACAAGCGCCTTAAAGATAAGCTGTCACATAAAAAGGGCCCTGTGTTTTCGAAAGATGGTTCAGGACAACATTCATTTGGGCTAGATGGCGCATACTTGAATTAGGAGAGAACAGCGCCAACTAAGACGACCACGCGAGGAAGAACGACACAGGAGAAGCGCCATAAAGATAAGCTGTCACATAAAAAAGGGCCGTGTGTTTTCGAAAGATGGTTCAGGACAACATTCATTTGGGCTAGATGGTGCATACTTAAATTAGGAAAGAACAGCGCCAACTAAGACGATCACGCGAGGGAGAACGACACAGGACAAGCGCCATCTAAGACGATCACGCGAGGGCGAACGACACAGGACAAGCGCCATAAAGATAAGCTGTCACATAAAAAAGTGCCCTGTGTTTTCGAAAGATGGTTCAGGGCAACATTCATTTGGGCTAGATGGTGCATACTTGAATTAGGAAGTAACAGCGCCAACTAAGACGATCATGCGAGGGAGAACGACACAGGAGAAGCGCCAACTAAGACGAACACGCGAGGGAGAAAGACACAGGACAAGCGCCATAAAGATAAGCTGTCACATAAAAAAGGGCCCTGTGTTTTCGAAAGATGGTTCAGGACAACATTCATTTGGGCTAGATGGAGCATACTTGAATTAGGAAAGAACAGCGCCATATAAGACGATCACGAGAGGGAGAACGACACAGGACAAGCGCCATAAAGATAAGCTGTCACATAAAAAGGGCCCTGTGTTTTCGAAAGATGGTTCAGGACAACATTCATTTGAGCTAGATGGTGCATACTTGAATTAGGAATGAACAGCGCCAACAACGACGATCACGCGAGGGCGAACGACACAGGACAAGAGCCATAAAGATAAGCTGTCACATAAAAAAGGGCCCTGTGTTTTCGAAAGGTGGTTCAGGACAACATTCATTTGGGCTAGACGGTGCATACTTGAATTAGGAAAGAACAGCGCCAACTAAGACGATCACGCGAGGGAGAACGACACAGGACAAGCGCCCTAAAGATAAGCTGTCACATAAAAAGGGCCCTGTGTTTTCGAAAGATGGTTCAGGACAACATTCATTTGGGCTAGATGGTGCATACTTGAATTAGGAAAGAACAGCGCCATATAAGACGATCACGAGAGGGAGAGCGACACAGGACAAGCGCCCTAAAGATGAGGTGTCACATAAAAACGGGCCCTGTGTTTTCGAATGATGGTTAAGGACAACATTCATTTGGGCTAGACGGTGCATACTTGAATTAGGAAAGAACAGCGCAAACTAAGACGATCGCGTGAGGAAGAACGACACAGGAGAAGCGCCATAAAATAAGCTGTCACATAAAAAAGGGCCCTGTGTTTTCGAAAGATAGTTCAGGACAACATTCATTTGGGCTAGATGGTGCATACATTATTAGGAAAGAACAGCGCCATCTAAGACGATCACGAGAGGGAGAACGACACAGGACAAGCGCCATAAAGATAAGCTGTCACACAAAAAATGGCCCTGTGTTTTCGAAAGATGGTTCAGGACAACATTCATTTGGGCTAGATGGTGCATACATGAATTAGGAAAGAACAGCGCCAACTAAGACGATCACGCGAGGGAGAACGACAAAGGACAAGCGCCATATAGATAAACTGTCACATAAAAAAGGGCCCTGTGTTTTCGAAAGATGGTTCAGGACAACATTCATTTGCGCTGGATGGCGCATACTTGAATTAGGAAAGAACAGCGCCAACTAAGACGATCACGCGAGGGAGAACGACACAGGAGAAGCGCCATAAAGATAAGCTGTCACATAAAAAAGGGCCCTGTGTTTTCGAAAGATGGTTCAGGACAACATTCATTTGGGCTAGATGGTGCATACTTGAATCAGGAAAGAACAGCGCCATCTAAGACGATCACGAGAGGGAGAAAGATACAGGACAAGCGCCATAGAGATAAGCTGTCACATAAGAAAGGGCCCTGTGTTTTCGAAAGATAGTTCAGGACAACATTCATTTGGGCTAGATGGTGCATACATTAATTAGGAAAGAACAGCGCCATCTAAGACGATCACGAGAGGGAGAACGACACAGGACAAGCGCCATAAAGATAAGCTGTCACATAAAAAGGGCCCTGTGTTTTCGAAAGATGGTTCAGGACAACATTCATTTGGGCTAGATGGTGCATACTTGAATTAGGAAAGAACAGCGCCAACAACGACGATCACGCGAGGGCGAACGACATAGGACAAGAGCCATAAAGATAAGCTGTCACATATAAAAGGGCCCTGTGTTTTCGAAAGGTGGTTCAGAACAACATTCATTTGGGCTAGATAGTGCATACTTGAATTAGGAAAGAACAGCGCCAACTAAGACGATCACGCGAGGGAGAACGACACAGGACAAGCGCCATAAAGATAAGCTGTCACATAAAAAAGGGTCCTGTGTTTTCGAAAGATGGTTCAGGACAACATTCCTTTGGGCTAGATGGTGCATACTTTAATTAGGAAGGAACAGAGCCAACTAAGACGATCACGCGTGGGAGAACGACACAGGACAAGCGCCATAAGGATAAGCTGTCACATCAAAAAGGGTCCTGTGTTTTCGAAAGATGGTTCAGGACAACATTCCTTTGGGCTAGATGGTGCATACTTGAATTAGGAAGGAACAGAGCCAACTAAGACGATCAGGCGAGGGAGAACGACACAGGACAAGCGCCCTCAAGATAAGCTGTCACATAAAAAGGGCCCTGTGTTTTCGAAAGATGGTTCAGGACAACATTCATTTGGGTATGATGGTGCATACTTGAATTAGGAAAGAACAGCGCCAACTAAGACGATCACGCGAGGGAGAACGACACAGGACAAGCGCCATCTAAGACGATCACGCGAGGGAGAACGACACAGGACAAGCGCCCTAAAGATAAGCTGTCACATAAAAACGGGCCCTGTGTTTTCGAATGATGGTTCAGGACAACATTCATTTGGGCTAGACGGTGCATACTTGAATTAGGAAAGAACAGCGGAAACTAAGACGATCACGTGAGGAAGAACGACACAGGAGAAGCGCCATAAAATAAGCTGTCACATAAAAAAGGGCCCTGTGTTTTCGAAAGATAGTTCAGGACAACATTCATTTGGGCTAGATGGTGCATACTTGAATTAGGAAAGAACAGCGCCAACTAAGACGATCACGCGAGGGAGAACGACACAGGAGAAGCGCCATCTAAGACGATCATGAGAGGGAGAACGATACAGGACAAGCGCCATAGAGATAAGCTGTCACATAATAAAAGGCCCTGTGTTTTCGAAAGATAGTTCAGGACAACATTCATTTGGGCTAGATGGTGCATACATTAATTAGGAAAGAACAGCGCCATCGAAGACGATCACGAGAGGGAGAACGACACAGGAGAAGCGCCATAAAGATAAGCTGTCACATAAAAATGGCCCTGTGTTTTCGAAAGATGGTTCAGGACAACATTTATTTGGGCTATATAGTGCATACTTGAATTAGGAAAGAACAGCGCCATCTAAGACGATCACGAGAGGGAGAACGATACAGGGCAAGCGCCATAGAGATAAGCTGTCACATAAAAAAGGGCCCTGTGTTTTCGAAAGATGGTTCAGGACAACATTCATTTGAGCTAGATGGTGCATACTTGAATTAGGAATGAACAGCGCCAACAACGACGATCACGCGAGGGCGAACGACACAGGACAAGAGCCATAAAAATAAGCTGTCACATAAAAAAGGGCCCTGTGTTTTCGAAAGGTGGTTCAGGACAACATTCATTTGGGCTAGATGGCGCATACTTGAATTAGGAGAGAACAGCGCCAACTAAGACGACCACGCGAGGAAGAACGACAAAGGACAAGCGCCATATAGATAAACTGTCACATAAAAAAGGGTCCTGTGTTTTCGAAAGATGGTTCAGGACAACATTCATTTGCGCTGGATGGCGCATACTTGAATTAGGAAAGAACAGCGCCATCTAAGACGATCACGCGAGGGCGAACGACACAGGACAAGCGCCTTAAAGATAAGCTGTCACATAAAAAAGGGCCCTGTGTTTTCGAAAGATGGTTCAGGACAACATTTATTTGGGCTAGATGTTGCATACTTGAATTAGGAAGTAACAGCGCCAACTAAGACGATCATGCGAGGGAGAACGACACAGGAGAAGCGCCAACTAAGACGAACACGCGAGGGAGAACGACACAGGACAAGCGCCATAAAGATAAGCTGTCACATAAAAAGGGCCCTGTGTTTTCGAAAGATGGTTCAGGACAACATTCATTTGAGCTAGATGGTGCATACTTGAATTAGGAAAGAACAGCGCCATATAAGACGATCACGAGAGGGAGAGCGACACAGGACAAGCGCCCTAAAGATGAGCTGTCACATAAAAACGGGCCCTGTGTTTTCGAATGATGGTTCAGGACAACATTCATTTGGGCTAGACGGTGCATACTTGAATTAGGAAAGAACAGTGCCAACTAAGACGATCACGCGAGGGAGAACGACACAGGACAAGCGCCATCTAAGACGATCACGCGAGGGAGAACGACACAGGACAAGCGCCCTAAAGATAAGCTGTCACATAAAAAGGGCCCTGTGTTTTCGAAAGATGGTTCAGGACAACATTCATTTGGGCTAGATGGTGCATACTTGAATTAGGAAAGAACAGTGCCATATAAGACGATCACGAGAGGGAGAGCGACACAGGACAAGCGCCCTAAAGATGAGGTGTCACATAAAAACGGGCCCTGTGTTTTCGAATGATGGTTCAGGACAACATTCATTTGGGCTAGACGGTGCATACTTGAATTAGGAAAGAACAGCGCAAACTAAGACGATCACGTGAGGAAGAACGACACAGGAGAAGCGCCATAAAATAAGCTGTCACATAAAAAAGGGCCCTGTGTTTTCGAAAGATAGTTCAGGACAACATTCATTTGGGCTAGATGGTGCATACATTATTAGGAAAGAACAGCGCCATCTAAGACGATCACGAGAGGGAGAACGACACAGGACAAGCGCCATAAAGATAAGCTGTCACACAAAAAAGGGCCCTGTGTTTTCGAAAGATGGTTCAGGACAACATTCATTTGGGCTAGATGGTGCATACTTGAATTAGGAAAGAACAGCGCCAACTAAGACGATCACGCGAGGGAGAACGACACAGGACAAGCGCCATATAGATAAACTGTCACATAAAAAAGGGCCCTGTGTTTTCGAAAGATGGTTCAGGACAACATTCATTTGGGCTGGATGGCGCATACATGAATTAGGAAAGAACAGCGCCAACTAAGACGATCACGCGAGGGAGAACGACACAGGAGAAGCGCCATAAACATAAGCTGTCACATAAAAAAGGGCCCTGTGTTTTCGAAAGATGGTTCAGGACAACATTCATTTGGGCTAGATGGTGCATACTTGAATTAGGAAAGAACAGCGCCATCTAAGCTGATCACGAGAGGGAGAACGATACAGGACAAGCGCCATAGAGATAAGCTGTCACATAAGAAAGGGCCCTGTGTTTTCGAAAGATGGTTCAGGACAACATTCCTTTGGGCTAGATGGTGCATACTTGAATTAGGAAGGAACAGAGCCAACTAAGACGATCACGCGAGGGAGAACGACACAGGAGAAGCGTTATAAAGATAAGCTGTCACATAAAAAAGGGCCCTGTGTTTTCGAAAGATGGTTCAGGACAACATTCATTTGGGCTAGATGGTGCATACTTGAATTAGGAAGGAACAGAGCCAACAAGACGATCACGCGAGGGAGAACGACACAGGACAAGCGCCCTCAAGATAAGCTGTCACATAAAAAGGGCCCTGTGTTTTCGAAAGATGGTTCAGGACAACATTCATTTGGGCTAGATGGTGCATACTTGAATTAGGAAAGAACAGCGCCATATAAGACGATCACGAGAGGGAGAGCGACACAGGACAAGCGCCCTAAAGATGAGCTGTCACATAAAAACGGGCCCTGTGTTTTCGAATGATGGTTCAGGACAACATTCATTTGGGCTAGACGGTACATACTTGAATTAGGAAAGAACAGCGGAAACTAAGACGATCACGTGAGGAAGAACGACACAGGAGAAGCGCCATAAAATAAGCTGTCACATAAAAAAGGGCCCTGTGTTTTCGAAAGATAGTTCAGGACAACATTCATTTGGGCTAGATGGTGCATACTTGAATTAGGGAGTAACAGCGCCAACTAAGACGATCATGCGAGGGAGAACGACACAGGAGAAGCGCCAACTAAGACGAACACGCGAGGGAGAACGACACAGGACAAGCGCCATAAAGATAAGCTGTCACATAAAAAAGGGCCCTGTGTTTTCGAAAGATGGTTCAGGACAACATTCATTTGGGCTAGATGGAGCATACTTGAATTAGGAAAGAACAGCGCCATATAAGACGATCACGCGAGGGAGAACGACACAGGACAAGCGCCCTCAAGATAAGCTGTCACATAAAAAGGGCCCTGTGTTTTCGAAAGATGGTTCAGGACAACATTCATTTGAGCTAGATGGTGCATACTTGAATTAGGAATGAACAGTGCCAACAACGACGATCACGCGAGGGCGAACGACACAGGACAAGAGCCATAAAGATAAGCTGTCACATAAAAAAGGGCCCTGTGTTTTCGAAAGGTGGTTCAGGACAACATTCATTTGGGCTAGATGGCGCATACTTGAATTAGCAGAGAACAGCGCCAACTAAGACGACCACGCGAGGAAGAACGACACAGGAGAAGCGCCATAAAGATAAGCTGTCACATAAAAAAGGGCCGTGTGTTTTCGAAAGATGGTTCAGGACAACATTCATTTGGGCTAGATGGTGCATACTTAAATTAGGAAAGAACAGCGCCAACTAAGACGATCACGCGAGGGAGAACGACACAGGACAAGCGCCATCTAAGACGATCACGCGAGGGCGAACGACACAGGACAAGCGCCATAAAGATAAGCTGTCACATAAAAAAGGGCCCTGTGTTTTCGAAAGATGGTTCAGGACAACATTCATTTGGGCTAGATGGTGCATACTTGAATTAGGAAGGAACAGCGCCAACTAAGACGATCATGCGAGGGAGAACGACACAGGAGAAGCGCCAACTAAGACGAGCACGCGAGGGAGAACGACACAGGACAAGCGCCATAAATATAAGCTGTCACATAAAAAAGGGCCCTGTGTTTTCGAAAGATGGTTCAGGACAGCATTCATTTGGGCTAGATGGAGCATACTTGAATTAGGAAAGAACAGCGCCATATAAGACGATCACGAGAATGAGAACGACACAGGACAAGCGCCTTAAAGATAAGCTGTCACATAAAAAGAGCCCTGTGTTTTCGAAAGATGGTTCAGGACAACATTCATTTGGGCTAGATGGCGCATACTTGAATTAGGAGAGAACAGCGCCAACTAAGACGACCACGCGAGGAAGAACGACACAGGAGAAGCGCCATAAAGATAAGCTGTCACATAAAAAAGGGCCGTGTGTTTTCGAAAGATGGTTCAGGACAACATTCATTTGGGCTAGATGGTGCATACTTAAATTAGGAAAGAACAGCGCCAACTAAGACGATCACGCGAGGGAGAACGACACAGGACAAGCGCTATCTAAGACGATCACGCGAGGGCGAACGACACAGGACAAGCGCCATAAAGATAAGCTGTCACATAATAAAGGGCCCTGTGTTTTCGAAAGATGGTTCAGGACAACATTCATTTGGGCTAGATGGTGCATACTTGAATTAGGAAGTAACAGCGCCAACTAAGACGATCATGCGAGGGAGAACGACACAGGAGAAGCGCCAACTAAGACGAACACGCGAGGGAGAACGACACAGGACAAGCGCCATCTAAGACGATCACGCGAGGGCGAACGACACAGGACAAGCGCCATAAAGATAAGCTGTCACATAAAAAAGGGCCCTGTGTTTTCGAAAGATGGTTCAGGACAACATTCATTTGGGCTAGATGGAGCATACTTGAATTAGGAAAGAACAGCGCCATATAAGACGATCAGGAGAGGGAGAACGACACAGGACAAGCGCCATAAAGATAAGCTGTCACATAAAAAGGGCGCTGTGTTTTCGAAAGATGGTTCAGGACTACATTCATTTGAGCTAGATGGTGCATACTTGAATTAGGAATGAACAGCGCCAACAACGACGATCATGCGAGGGCGAACGACACAGGACAAGAGCCATAAAGATAAGCTGTCACATAAAAAAGGGCCCTGTGTTTTCGAAAGGTGGTTCAGGACAACATTCATTTGGGCTAGATGGCGCATACTTGAATTAGGAGAGAACAGCGCCAACTAAGACGACCACGCGAGGAAGAACGACACAGGAGAAGCGCCATAAAGATAAGCTGTCACATAAAAAAGGGCCGTGTGTTTTCGAAAGATGGTTCAGGACAACATTCATTTGGGCTAGATGGTGCATACTTAAATTAGGAAAGAACAGCGCCAACTAAGACGATCACGCGAGGGAGAACGACACAGGACAAGCGTCATCTAAGACGACCACGCGAGGGCGAACGACACAGGACAAGCGCCATAAAGATAAGCTGTCACATAAAAAAGGGTCCTGTGTTTTCGAAAGATGGTTCAGGACAACATTCATTTGGGCTAGATGGTGCATACTTGAATTAGGAAGGAACAGCGCCAACTAAGACGATCATGCGAGGGAGAACGACACAGGAGAAGCGCCAACTAAGACGAACACGCGAGGGAGAACGACACAGGACAAGCACCATAAAGATAAGCTGTCACATAAAAAAGGGGCCTGTGTTTTCGAAAGATGGTTCAGGACAGCATTCATTTGGGCTAGATGGAGCATACTTGAATTAGGAAAGAACAGCGCCATATAAGACGATCACGAGAGGGAGAACGACACAGGACAAGCGCCTTAAAGATAAGCTGTCACATAAAAAGGGCCCTGTGTTTTCGAAAGATGGTTCAGGACAACATTCATTTGGGCTAGATGGCGCATACTTGAATTAGGAGAGAACAGCGCCAACTAAGACGACCACGCGAGGAAGAACGACACAGGAGAAGCGCCATAAAGATAAGCTGTCACATAAAAAAGGGGCGTGTGTTTTCGAAAGATGGTTCAGGACAACATTCATTTGGGCTAGATGGTGCATACTTAAATTAGGAAAGAACAGCGCCAACTAAGACGATCACGCGAGGGAGAACGACACAGGACAAGCGCCATCTAAGACGATCACGCGAGGGCGAACGACACAGGACAAGCGCCATAAAGATAAGCTGTCACATAAAAAAGGACCCTGTGTTTTCGAAAGATGGTTCAGGACAACATTCATTTGGGCTAGATGGTGCATACTTGAATTAGGAAGTAACAGCGCCAACTAAGACGATCATGCGAGGGAGAACGACACAGGAGAAGCGCCAACTAAGACGAACACGCGAGGGAGAACGACACAGGACAAGCGCCATAAAGATAAGCTGTCACATAAAAAAGGGCCCTGTGTTTTCGAAAGATGGTTCAGGACAACATTCATTTGGGCTAGATGGAGCATACTTGAATTAGGAAAGAACAGCGCCATATAAGACGATCACGAGAGGGAGAACGACACAGGACAAGCGCCATAAAGATAAGCTGTCACATAAAAAGGGCCCTGTGTTTTCGAAAGATGGTTCAGGACAACATTCATTTGAGCTAGATGGTGCATACTTGAATTTGGAATGAACAGCGCCAACAACGACGATCACGCGAGGGCGAACGACACAGGACAAGAGCCATAAAGATAAGCTGTCACATAAAAAAGGGCCCTGTGTTTTCGAAAGGTGGTTCAGGACAACATTCATTTGGGCTAGATGGCGCATACTTGAATTAGGAGAGAACAGCGCCAACTAAGACGACCACGCGAGGAAGAACAACACAGGAGAAGCGCCATAAAGATAAGCTGTCACATAAAAAAGGGCCGTGTGTTTTCGAAAGATGGTTCAGGACAACATTCATTTGGGCTAGATGGTGCATACTTAAATTAGGAAAGAACAGCGCCAACCAAGACGATCACGCGAGGGAGAACGACACAGGACAAGCGCCATCTAAGACGATCACGCGAGGGCGAACGACACAGGACAAGCGCCATAAAGATAAGCTGTCACATAAAAAAGGGCCCTGTGTTTTCGAAAGATGGTTCAGGACAACATTCATTTGGGCTAGATGGTGCATACCTGAATTAGGAAGGAACAGCGCCAACTAAGACGATCATGCGAGGGAGAACGACACAGGAGAAGCGCCAACTAAGACGAACACGCGAGGGAGAACGACACAGGACAAGCGCCATAAAGATAAGCTGTCACATAAAAAAGGGCCCTGTGTTTTCGAAAGATGGTTCAGGACAGCATTCATTTGGGCTAGATGGAGCATACTTGAATTAGGAAAGAACAGCGCCAACTAAGACGAACACGCGAGGGAGAACGACACAGGACAAGCGCCATAAAGATAAGCTGTCACATAAAAAAGGGCCCTGTGTTTTCGAAAGATGGTTCAGGACAGCATTCATTTGGGCTAGATGGAGCATGCTTGAATTAGGAAAGAACAGCGCCATATAAGACGATCACGCGAGGGAGAACGACACAGGACAAGCGCCCTAAAGATAAGCTGTCACATAAAAAGGGCCCTGTGTTTTCGAAAGAATGTTCAGGACAACATTCATTTGGGCTAGATGGTGCATACTTGAATTAGGAAAGAACAGCGCCATATAAGACGATCACGAGAGGGAGAGCGACACAGGACAAGCGCCCTAAAGATGAGGTGTCACATAAAAACGGGCCCTGTGTTTTCGAATGACGGTTCAGGACAACATTCATTTGGGCTAGACGGTGAATACTTGAATTACGAAAGAACAGCGCAAACTAAGACGATCACGTGAGGAAGAACGACACAGGAGAAGCGCCATAAAATAAGCTGTCACATAAAAAAGGGCCCTGTGTTTTCGAAAGATAGTTCAGGACAACATTCATTTGGGCTAGATGGTGCATACATTATTAGGAAAGAACAGCGCCATCTAAGACGATCACGCGAGGGAGAACGACACAGGAGAAGCGCCATCTAAGAGGATCACGCGAGGGCGAACGACACAGGACAAGAGCCATAAAGATAAGCTGTCACATAAAAAAGGGCCCTGTGTTTTCGAAAGGTGGTTCAGGACAACATTCATTTGGGCTAGATGGCGCATACTTGAATTAGGAGAGAACAGCGCCAACTAAGACGACCACGCGAGGAAGAACAACACAGGAGAAGCGCCATAAAGATAAGCTGTCACATAAAAAAGGGCCGTGTATTTTCGAAAGATGGTTCAGGACAACATTCATTTGGGCTAGATGGTGCATACTTAAATTAGGAAAGAACAGCGCCAACCAAGACGATCACGCGAGGGAGAACGACACAGGACAAGCGCCATCTAAGACGATCACGCGAGGGCGAACGACACAGGACAAGCGCCATAAAGATAAGCTGTCACATAAAAAAGGGCCCTGTGTTTTCGAAAGATGGTTCAGGACAACATTCATTTGGGCTAGATGGTGCATACCTGAATTAGGAAGGAACAGCGCCAACTAAGACAATCATGCGAGGGAGAACGACACAGGAGAAGCGCCAACTAAGACGAACACGCGAGGGAGAACGACACAGGACAAGCGCCATAAAGATAAGCTGTCACATAAAAAAGGGCCCTGTGTTTTCGAAAGATGGTTCAGGACAGCATTCATTTGGGCTAGATGGAGCATACTTGAATTAGGAAAGAACAGTGCCAACTAAGACGAACACGCGAGGGAGAACGACACAGGACAAGCGCCATAAAGATAAGCTGTCACATAAAAAAGGGCCCTGTGTTTTCGAAAGATGGTTCAGGACAGCATTCATTTGGGCTAGATGGAGCATACTTGAATTAGGAAAGAACAGCGCCATATAAGACGATCACGCGAGGGAGAACGACACAGGACAAGCGCCCTAAAGATAAGCTGTCACATAAAAAGGGCCCTGTGTTTTCGAAAGAATGTTCAGGACAACATTCATTTGGGCTAGATGGTGCATACTTGAATTAGGAAAGAACAGCGCCATATAAGACGATCACGAGAGGGAGAGCGACACAGGACAAGCGCCCTAAAGATGAGGTGTCACATAAAAACGGGCCCTGTGTTTTCGAATGACGGTTCAGGACAACATTCATTTGGGCTAGACGGTGAATACTTGAATTACGAAAGAACAGCGCAAACTAAGACGATCACGTGAGGAAGAACGACACAGGAGAAGCGCCATAAAATAAGCTGTCACATAAAAAGGGCCCTGTGTTTTCGAAAGATAGTTCAGGACAACATTCATTTGGGCTAGATGGTGCATACATTATTAGGAAAGAACAGCGCCATCTAAGACGATCACGCGAGGGAGAACGACACAGGAGAAGCGCCATCTAAGAGGATCACGCGAGGGAGAACGACACAGGACAAGCGCCATAAAGATAATCTGTCACATAAAAAGGGCCCTGTGTTTTCGAAAGATGGTTCAGGACAACATTCATTTGGGCTAGATGGTGCATACTTGAATTAGGAAAGAACAGCGCCAACTAAGACGATCACGCGAGGGAGAACGACACAGGACAAGCGCCATAAGGATAAGCTGTCACATAAAAAGGGCCCTGTGTTTTCGAAAGAATGTTCAGGACAACATTCATTTGGGCTAGATGGTGCATACTTGAATTAGGAAAGAACAGCGCCATATAAGACGATCACGAGAGGGAGAGCGACACAGGACAAGCGCCCTAAAGATGAGCTGTCACATAAAAACGGGCCCTGTGTTTTCGAATGATGGTTCAGGACAACATTCATTTGGGCTAGACGGTACATACTTGAATTAGGAAAGAACAGCGGAAACTAAGACGATCACGTGAGGAAGAACGACACAGGAGAAGCGCCATAAAATAAGCTGTCACATAAAAAAGGGCCCTGTGTTTTCGAAAGATAGTTCAGGACAACATTCATTTGGGCTAGATGGTGCATACTTGAATTAGGGAATAACAGCGCCAACTAAGACGATCATGCGAGGGAGAACGACACAGGAGAAGCGCCAACTAAGACGAACACGCGAGGGAGAACGACACAGGACAAGCACCATAAAGATAAGCTGTCACATAAAAAAGGGCCCTGTGTTTTCGAAAGATGGTTCAGGACAACATTCATTTGGGCTAGATGGAGCATACTTGAATTAGGAAAGAACAGCGCCATATAAGACGATCACGCGAGGGAGAACGACACAGGACAAGCGCCCTCAAGATAAGCTGTCACATAAAAAGGGCCCTGTGTTTTCGAAAGATGGTTCAGGACAACATTCATTTGAGCTAGATGGTGCATACTTGAATTAGGAATGAACAGTGCCAACAACGACGATCACGCGAGGGCGAACGACACAGGACAAGAGCCATAAAGATAAGCTGTCACATAAAAAAGGGCCCTGTGTTTTCGAAAGGTGGTTCAGGACAACATTCATTTGGGCTAGATGGCGCATACTTGAATTAGGAGAGAACAGCGCCAACTAAGACGACCACGCGAGGAAGAACGACACAGGAGAAGCGCCATAAAGATAAGCTGTCACATAAAAAAGGGCCGTGTGTTTTCGAAAGATGGTTCAGGACAACATTCATTTGGGCTAGATGGTGCATACTTAAATTAGGAAAGAACAGCGCCAACTAAGACGATCACGCGAGGGAGAACGACACAGGACAAGCGTCATCTAAGACGACCACGCGAGGGCGAACGACACAGGACAAGCGCCATAAAGATAAGCTGTCACATAAAAAAGGGTCCTGTGTTTTCGAAAGATGGTTCAGGACAACATTCATTTGGGCTAGATGGTGCATACTTGAATTAGGAAGGAACAGCGCCAACTAAGACGATCATGCGAGGGAGAACGACACAGGAGAAGCGCCAACTAAGACGAACACGCGAGGGAGAACGACACAGGACAAGCACCATAAAGATAAGCTGTCACATAAAAAAGGGCCCTGTGTTTTCGAAAGATGGTTCAGGACAGCATTCATTTGGGCTAGATGGAGCATACTTGAATTAGGAAAGAACAGCGCCATATAAGACGATCACGAGAGGGAGAACGACACAGGACAAGCGCCTTAAAGATAAGCTGTCACATAAAAAGGGCCCTGTGTTTTCGAAAGATGGTTCAGGACAACATTCATTTGGGCTAGATGGCGCATACTTGAATTAGGAGAGAACAGCGCCAACTAAGACGACCACGCGAGGAAGAACGACACAGGAGAAGCGCCATAAAGATAAGCTGTCACATAAAAAAGGGGCGTGTGTTTTCGAAAGATGGTTCAGGACAACATTCATTTGGGCTAGATGGTGCATACTTAAATTAGGAAAGAACAGCGCCAACTAAGACGATCACGCGAGGGAGAACGACACAGGACAAGCGCCATCTAAGACGATCACGCGAGGGCGAACGACACAGGACAAGCGCCATAAAGATAAGCTGTCACATAAAAAAGGGCCCTGTGTTTTCGAAAGATGGTTCAGGACAACATTCATTTGGGCTAGATGGTGCATACTTGAATTAGGAAGTAACAGCGCCAACTAAGACGATCATGCGAGGGAGAACGACACAGGAGAAGCGCCAACTAAGACGAACACGCGAGGGAGAACGACACAGGACAAGCGCCATAAAGATAAGCTGTCACATAAAAAAGGGCCCTGTGTTTTCGAAAGATGGTTCAGGACAACATTCATTTGGGCTAGATGGAGCATACTTGAATTAGGAAAGAACAGCGCCATATAAGACGATCACGAGAGGGAGAACGACACAGGACAAGCGCCATAAAGATAAGCTGTCACATAAAAAGGGCCCTGTGTTTTCGAAAGATGGTTCAGGACAACATTCATTTGAGCTAGATGGTGCATACTTGAATTTGGAATGAACAGCGCCAACAACGACGATCACGCGAGGGCGAACGACACAGGACAAGAGCCATAAAGATAAGCTGTCACATAAAAAAGGGCCCTGTGTTTTCGAAAGGTGGTTCAGGACAACATTCATTTGGGCTAGATGGCGCATACTTGAATTAGGAGAGAACAGCGCCAACTAAGACGACCACGCGAGGAAGAACAACACAGGAGAAGCGCCATAAAGATAAGCTGTCACATAAAAAAGGGCCGTGTGTTTTCGAAAGATGGTTCAGGACAACATTCATTTGGGCTAGATGGTGCATACTTAAATTAGGAAAGAACAGCGCCAACCAAGACGATCACGCGAGGGAGAACGACACAGGACAAGCGCCATCTAAGACGATCACGCGAGGGCGAACGACACAGGACAAGCGCCATAAAGATAAGCTGTCACATAAAAAAGGGCCCTGTGTTTTCGAAAGATGGTTCAGGACAACATTCATTTGGGCTAGATGGTGCATACCTGAATTAGGAAGGAACAGCGCCAACTAAGACGATCATGCGAGGGAGAACGACACAGGAGAAGCGCCAACTAAGACGAACACGCGAGGGAGAACGACACAGGACAAGCGCCATAAAGATAAGCTGTCACATAAAAAAGGGCCCTGTGTTTTCGAAAGATGGTTCAGGACAGCATTCATTTGGGCTAGATGGAGCATACTTGAATTAGGAAAGAACAGCGCCAACTAAGACGAACACGCGAGGGAGAACGACACAGGACAAGCGCCATAAAGATAAGCTGTCACATAAAAAAGGGCCCTGTGTTTTCGAAAGATGGTTCAGGACAGCATTCATTTGGGCTAGATGGAGCATGCTTGAATTAGGAAAGAACAGCGCCATATAAGACGATCACGCGAGGGAGAACGACACAGGACAAGCGCCCTAAAGATAAGCTGTCACATAAAAAGGGCCCTGTGTTTTCGAAAGAATGTTCAGGACAACATTCATTTGGGCTAGATGGTGCATACTTGAATTAGGAAAGAACAGCGCCATATAAGACGATCACGAGAGGGAGAGCGACACAGGACAAGCGCCCTAAAGATGAGGTGTCACATAAAAACGGGCCCTGTGTTTTCGAATGACGGTTCAGGACAACATTCATTTGGGCTAGACGGTGAATACTTGAATTACGAAAGAACAGCGCAAACTAAGACGATCACGTGAGGAAGAACGACACAGGAGAAGCGCCATAAAATAAGCTGTCACATAAAAAAGGGCCCTGTGTTTTCGAAAGATAGTTCAGGACAACATTCATTTGGGCTAGATGGTGCATACATTATTAGGAAAGAACAGCGCCATCTAAGACGATCACGCGAGGGAGAACGACACAGGAGAAGCGCCATCTAAGAGGATCACGCGAGGGCGAACGACACAGGACAAGAGCCATAAAGATAAGCTGTCACATAAAAAAGGGCCCTGTGTTTTCGAAAGGTGGTTCAGGACAACATTCATTTGGGCTAGATGGCGCATACTTGAATTAGGAGAGAACAGCGCCAACTAAGACGACCACGCGAGGAAGAACAACACAGGAGAAGCGCCATAAAGATAAGCTGTCACATAAAAAAGGGCCGTGTATTTTCGAAAGATGGTTCAGGACAACATTCATTTGGGCTAGATGGTGCATACTTAAATTAGGAAAGAACAGCGCCAACCAAGACGATCACGCGAGGGAGAACGACACAGGACAAGCGCCATCTAAGACGATCACGCGAGGGCGAACGACACAGGACAAGCGCCATAAAGATAAGCTGTCACATAAAAAAGGGCCCTGTGTTTTCGAAAGATGGTTCAGGACAACATTCATTTTGGCTAGATGGTGCATACCTGAATTAGGAAGGAACAGCGCCAACTAAGACAATCATGCGAGGGAGAACGACACAGGAGAAGCGCCAACTAAGACGAACACGCGAGGGAGAACGACACAGGACAAGCGCCATAAAGATAAGCTGTCACATAAAAAAGGGCCCTGTGTTTTCGAAAGATGGTTCAGGACAGCATTCATTTGGGCTAGATGGAGCATACTTGAATTAGGAAAGAACAGTGCCAACTAAGACGAACACGCGAGGGAGAACGACACAGGACAAGCGCCATAAAGATAAGCTGTCACATAAAAAAGGGCCCTGTGTTTTCGAAAGATGGTTCAGGACAGCATTCATTTGGGCTAGATGGAGCATACTTGAATTAGGAAAGAACAGCGCCATATAAGACGATCACGCGAGGGAGAACGACACAGGACAAGCGCCCTAAAGATAAGCTGTCACATAAAAAGGGCCCTGTGTTTTCGAAAGAATGTTCAGGACAACATTCATTTGGGCTAGATGGTGCATACTTGAATTAGGAAAGAACAGCGCCATATAAGACGATCACGAGAGGGAGAGCGACACAGGACAAGCGCCCTAAAGATGAGGTGTCACATAAAAACGGGCCCTGTGTTTTCGAATGACGGTTCAGGACAACATTCATTTGGGCTAGACGGTGAATACTTGAATTACGAAAGAACAGCGCAAACTAAGACGATCACGTGAGGAAGAACGACACCGGAGAAGCGCCATAAAATAAGCTGTCACATAAAAAAGGGCCCTGTGTTTTCGAAAGATAGTTCAGGACAACATTCATTTGGGCTAGATGGTGCATACATTATTAGGAAAGAACAGCGCCATCTAAGACGATCACGCGAGGGAGAACGACACAGGAGAAGCGCCATCTAAGAGGATCACGCGAGGGAGAACGACACAGGACAAGCGCCATAAAGATAATCTGTCACATAAAAAGGGCCCTGTGTTTTCGAAAGATGGTTCAGGACAACATTCATTTGGGCTAGATGGTGCATACTTGAATTAGGAAAGAACAGCGCCAACTAAGACGATCACGCGAGGGAGAACGACACAGGACAAGCGCCATAAGGATAAGCTGTCACATAAAAAGGGCCCTGTGTTTTCGAAAGAATGTTCAGGACAACATTCATTTGGGCTAGATGGTGCATACTTGAATTAGGAAAGAACAGCGCCATATAAGACGATCACGAGAGGGAGAGCGACACAGGACAAGCGCCCTAAAGATGAGCTGTCACATAAAAACGGGCCCTGTGTTTTCGAATGATGGTTCAGGACAACATTCATTTGGGCTAGACGGTACATACTTGAATTAGGAAAGAACAGCGGAAACTAAGACGATCACGTGAGGAAGAACGACACAGGAGAAGCGCCATAAAATAAGCTGTCACATAAAAAAGGGCCCTGTGTTTTCGAAAGATAGTTCAGGACAACATTCATTTGGGCTAGATGGTGCATACTTGAATTAGGGAATAACAGCGCCAACTAAGACGATCATGCGAGGGAGAACGACACAGGAGAAGCGCCAACTAAGACGAACACGCGAGGGAGAACGACACAGGACAAGCGCCATAAAGATAAGCTGTCACATAAAAAAGGGCCCTGTGTTTTCGAAAGATGGTTCAGGACAACATTCATTTGGGCTAGATGGAGCATACTTGAATTAGGAAAGAACAGCGCCATATAAGACGATCACGCGAGGGAGAACGACACAGGACAAGCGCCCTCAAGATAAGCTGTCACATAAAAAGGGCCCTGTGTTTTCGAAAGATGGTTCAGGACAACATTCATTTGAGCTAGATGGTGCATACTTGAATTAGGAATGAACAGTGCCAACAACGACGATCACGCGAGGGCGAACGACACAGGACAAGAGCCATAAAGATAAGCTGTCACATAAAAAAGGGCCCTGTGTTTTCGAAAGGTGGTTCAGGACAACATTCATTTGGGCTAGATGGCGCATACTTGAATTAGGAGAGAACAGCGCCAACTAAGACGACCACGCGAGGAAGAACAACACAGGAGAAGCGCCATAAAGATAAGCTGTCACATAAAAAAGGGCCGTGTATTTTCGAAAGATGGTTCAGGACAACATTCATTTGGGCTAGATGGTGCATACTTAAATTAGGAAAGAACAGCGCCAACCAAGACGATCACGCGAGGGAGAACGACACAGGACAAGCGCCATCTAAGACGATCACGCGAGGGCGAACGACACAGGACAAGCGCCATAAAGATAAGCTGTCACATAAAAAAGGGCCCTGTGTTTTCGAAAGATGGTTCAGGACAACATTCATTTTGGCTAGATGGTGCATACCTGAATTAGGAAGGAACAGCGCCAACTAAGACAATCATGCGAGGGAGAACGACACAGGAGAAGCGCCAACTAAGACGAACACGCGAGGGAGAACGACACAGGACAAGCGCCATAAAGATAAGCTGTCACATAAAAAAGGGCCCTGTGTTTTCGAAAGATGGTTCAGGACAGCATTCATTTGGGCTAGATGGAGCATACTTGAATTAGGAAAGAACAGTGCCAACTAAGACGAACACGCGAGGGAGAACGACACAGGACAAGCGCCATAAAGATAAGCTGTCACATAAAAAAGGGCCCTGTGTTTTCGAAAGATGGTTCAGGACAGCATTCATTTGGGCTAGATGGAGCATACTTGAATTAGGAAAGAACAGCGCCATATAAGACGATCACGCGAGGGAGAACGACACAGGACAAGCGCCCTAAAGATAAGCTGTCACATAAAAAGGGCCCTGTGTTTTCGAAAGAATGTTCAGGACAACATTCATTTGGGCTAGATGGTGCATACTTGAATTAGGAAAGAACAGCGCCATATAAGACGATCACGAGAGGGAGAGCGACACAGGACAAGCGCCCTAAAGATGAGGTGTCACATAAAAACGGGCCCTGTGTTTTCGAATGACGGTTCAGGACAACATTCATTTGGGCTAGACGGTGAATACTTGAATTACGAAAGAACAGCGCAAACTAAGACGATCACGTGAGGAAGAACGACACCGGAGAAGCGCCATAAAATAAGCTGTCACATAAAAAAGGGCCCTGTGTTTTCGAAAGATAGTTCAGGACAACATTCATTTGGGCTAGATGGTGCATACATTATTAGGAAAGAACAGCGCCATCTAAGACGATCACGCGAGGGAGAACGACACAGGAGAAGCGCCATCTAAGAGGATCACGCGAGGGAGAACGACACAGGACAAGCGCCATAAAGATAATCTGTCACATAAAAAGGGCCCTGTGTTTTCGAAAGATGGTTCAGGACAACATTCATTTGGGCTAGATGGTGCATACTTGAATTAGGAAAGAACAGCGCCAACTAAGACGATCACGCGAGGGAGAACGACACAGGACAAGCGCCATAAGGATAAGCTGTCACATAAAAAGGGCCCTGTGTTTTCGAAAGAATGTTCAGGACAACATTCATTTGGGCTAGATGGTGCATACTTGAATTAGGAAAGAACAGCGCCATATAAGACGATCACGAGAGGGAGAGCGACACAGGACAAGCGCCCTAAAGATGAGCTGTCACATAAAAACGGGCCCTGTGTTTTCGAATGATGGTTCAGGACAACATTCATTTGGGCTAGACGGTACATACTTGAATTAGGAAAGAACAGCGGAAACTAAGACGATCACGTGAGGAAGAACGACACAGGAGAAGCGCCATAAAATAAGCTGTCACATAAAAAAGGGCCCTGTGTTTTCGAAAGATAGTTCAGGACAACATTCATTTGGGCTAGATGGTGCATACTTGAATTAGGGAATAACAGCGCCAACTAAGACGATCATGCGAGGGAGAACGACACAGGAGAAGCGCCAACTAAGACGAACACGCGAGGGAGAACGACACAGGACAAGCGCCATAAAGATAAGCTGTCACATAAAAAAGGGCCCTGTGTTTTCGAAAGATGGTTCAGGACAACATTCATTTGGGCTAGATGGAGCATACTTGAATTAGGAAAGAACAGCGCCATATAAGACGATCACGCGAGGGAGAACGACACAGGACAAGCGCCCTCAAGATAAGCTGTCACATAAAAAGGGCCCTGTGTTTTCGAAAGATGGTTCAGGACAACATTCATTTGAGCTAGATGGTGCATACTTGAATTAGGAATGAACAGTGCCAACAACGACGATCACGCGAGGGCGAACGACACAGGACAAGAGCCATAAAGATAAGCTGTCACATAAAAAAGGGCCCTGTGTTTTCGAAAGGTGGTTCAGGACAACATTCATTTGGGCTAGATGGCGCATACTTGAATTAGGAGAGAACAGCGCCAACTAAGACGACCACGCGAGGAAGAACGACACAGGAGAAGCGCCATAAAGATAAGCTGTCACATAAAAAAGGGCCGTGTGTTTTCGAAAGATGGTTCAGGACAACATTCATTTGGGCTAGATGGTGCATACTTAAATTAGGAAAGAACAGCGCCAACTAAGACGATCACGCGAGGGAGAACGACACAGGACAAGCGCCATCTAAGACGATCACGCGAGGGCGAACGACACAGGACAAGCGCCATAAAGATAAGCTGTCACATAAAAAAGGGCCCTGTGTTTTCGAAAGATGGTTCAGGACAACATTCATTTGGGCTAGATGGTGCATACTTGAATTAGGAAGGAACAGCGCCAACTAAGACGATCATGCGAGGGAGAACGACACAGGAGAAGCGCCAACTAAGACGAGCACGCGAGGGAGAACGACACAGGACAAGCGCCATAAATATAAGCTGTCACATAAAAAAGGGCCCTGTGTTTTCGAAAGATGGTTCAGGACAGCATTCATTTGGGCTAGATGGTGCATACTTGAATTAGGAAAGAACAGCGCCATATAAGACGATCACGAGAATGAGAACGACACAGGACAAGCGCCTTAAAGATAAGCTGTCACAAAAAAAGAGCCCTGTGTTTTCGAAAGATGGTTCAGGACAACATTCATTTGGGCTAGATGGCGCATACTTGAATTAGGAGAGAACAGCGCCAACTAAGACGACCACGCGAGGAAGAACGACACAGGAGAAGCGCCATAAAGATAAGCTGTCACATAAAAAAGGGCCGTGTGTTTTGGAAAGATGGTTCAGGACAGCATTCATTTGGGCTAGATGGTGCATACTTGAATTAGGAAAGAACAGCGCCATATAAGACGATCACGAGAATGAGAACGACACAGGACAAGCGCCTTAAAGATAAGCTGTCACAAAAAAAGAGCCCTGTGTTTTCGAAAGATGGTTCAGGACAACATTCATTTGGGCTAGATGGTGCATACTTAAATTAGGAAAGAACAGCGCCAACTAAGACGATCACGCGAGGGAGAACGACACAGGACAAGCGCTATCTAAGACGATCACGCGAGGGCGAACGACACAGGACAAGCGCCATAAAGATAAGCTGTCACATAAAAAAGGGCCCTGTGTTTTCGAAAGATGGTTCAGGACAACATTCATTTGGGCTAGATGGTGCATACTTGAATTAGGAAGTAACAGCGCCAACTAAGACGATCATGCGAGGGAGAACGACACAGGAGAAGCGCCAACTAAGACGAACACGCGAGGGAGAACGACACAGGACAAGCGCCATCTAAGACGATCACGCGAGGGCGAACGACACAGGACAAGCGCCCTAAAGATAAGCTGTCACATAAAAAGGGCCCTGTGTTTTCGAAAGAATGTTCAGGACAACATTCATTTGGGCTAGATGGTGCATACTTGAATTAGGAAAGAACAGCGCCATATAAGACGATCACGAGAGGGAGAGCGACACAGGACAAGCGCCCTAAAGATGAGGTGTCACATAAAAACGGGCCCTGTGTTTTCGAATGACGGTTCAGGACAACATTCATTTGGGCTAGACGGTGAATACTTGAATTACGAAAGAACAGCGCAAACTAAGACGATCACGTGAGGAAGAACGACACAGGAGAAGCGCCATAAAATAAGCTGTCACATAAAAAAGGGCCCTGTGTTTTCGAAAGATAGTTCAGGACAACATTCATTTGGGCTAGATGGTGCATACATTATTAGGAAAGAACAGCGCCATCTAAGACGATCACGCGAGGGAGAACGACACAGGAGAAGCGCCATCTAAGAGGATCACGCGAGGGAGAACGACACAGGACAAGCGCCATAAAGATAATCTGTCACATAAAAAGGGCCCTGTGTTTTCGAAAGATGGTTCAGGACAACATTCATTTGGGCTAGATGGTGCATACTTGAATTAGGAAAGAACAGCGCCAACTAAGACGATCACGCGAGGGAGAACGACACAGGACAAGCGCCATAAAGATAAGCTGTCACATAAAAAGGGCCCTGTGTTTTCGAAAGAATGTTCAGGACAACATTCATTTGGGCTAGATGGTGCATACTTGAATTAGGAAAGAACAGCGCCATATAAGACGATCACGAGAGGGAGAGCGACACAGGACAAGCGCCCTAAAGATGAGCTGTCACATAAAAACGGGCCCTGTGTTTTCGAATGATGGTTCAGGACAACATTCATTTGGGCTAGACGGTACATACTCGAATTAGGAAAGAACAGCGGAAACTAAGACGATCACGTGAGGAAGAACGACACAGGAGAAGCGCCATAAAATAAGCTGTCACATAAAAAAGGGCCCTGTGTTTTCGAAAGATAGTTCAGGACAACATTCATTTGGGCTAGATGGTGCATACTTGAATTAGGGAATAACAGCGCCAACTAAGACGATCATGCGAGGGAGAACGACACAGGAGAAGCGCCAACTAAGACGAACACGCGAGGGAGAACGACACAGGACAAGCGCCATAAAGATAAGCTGTCACATAAAAAAGGGCCCTGTGTTTTCGAAAGATGGTTCAGGACAACATTCATTTGGGCTAGATGGAGCATACTTGAATTAGGAAAGAACAGCGCCATATAAGACGATCACGCGAGGGAGAACGACACAGGACAAGCGCCCTCAAGATAAGCTGTCACATAAAAAGGGCCCTGTGTTTTCGAAAGATGGTTCAGGACAACATTCATTTGAGCTAGATGGTGCATACTTGAATTAGGAATGAACAGTGCCAACAACGACGATCACGCGAGGGCGAACGACACAGGACAAGAGCCATAAAGATAAGCTGTCACATAAAAAAGGGCCCTGTGTTTTCGAAAGGTGGTTCAGGACAACATTCATTTGGGCTAGATGGCGCATACTTGAATTAGGAGAGAACAGCGCCAACTAAGACGACCACGCGAGGAAGAACGACACAGGAGAAGCGCCATAAAGATAAGCTGTCACATAAAAAAGGGCCGTGTGTTTTCGAAAGATGGTTCAGGACAACATTCATTTGGGCTAGATGGTGCATACTTAAATTAGGAAAGAACAGCGCCAACTAAGACGATCACGCGAGGGAGAACGACACAGGACAAGCGCCATCTAAGACGATCACGCGAGGGCGAACGACACAGGACAAGCGCCATAAAGATAAGCTGTCACATAAAAAAGGGCCCTGTGTTTTCGAAAGGTGGTTCAGGACAACATTCATTTGGGCTAGATGGTGCATACTTGAATTAGGAAGGAACAGCGCCAACTAAGACGATCATGCGAGGGAGAACGACACAGGAGAAGCGCCAACTAAGACGAGCACGCGAGGGAGAACGACACAGGACAAGCGCCATAAATATAAGCTGTCACATAAAAAAGGGCCCTGTGTTTTCGAAAGATGGTTCAGGACAGCATTCATTTGGGCTAGATGGTGCATACTTGAATTAGGAAAGAACAGCGCCATATAAGACGATCACGAGAATGAGAACGACACAGGACAAGCGCCTTAAAGATAAGCTGTCACAAAAAAAGAGCCCTGTGTTTTCGAAAGATGGTTCAGGACAACATTCATTTGGGCTAGATGGCGCATACTTGAATTAGGAGAGAACAGCGCCAACTAAGACGACCACGCGAGGAAGAACGACACAGGAGAAGCGCCATAAAGATAAGCTGTCACATAAAAAAGGGCCGTGTGTTTTGGAAAGATGGTTCAGGACAACATTCATTTGGGCTAGATGGTGCATACTTAAATTAGGAAAGAACAGCGCCAACTAAGACGATCACGCGAGGGAGAACGACACAGGACAAGCGCTATCTAAGACGATCACGCGAGGGCGAACGACACAGGACAAGCGCCATAAAGATAAGCTGTCACATAAAAAAGGGCCCTGTGTTTTCGAAAGATGGTTCAGGACAACATTCATTTGGGCTAGATGGTGCATACTTGAATTAGGAAGTAACAGCGCCAACTAAGACGATCATGCGAGGGAGAACGACACAGGAGAAGCGCCAACTAAGACGAACACGCGAGGGAGAACGACACAGGACAAGCGCCATCTAAGACGATCACGCGAGGGCGAACGACACAGGACAAGCGCCATAAAGATAAGCTGTCACATAAAAAAGGGCCCTGTGTTGTCGAAAGATGGTTCAGGACAACATTCATTTGGGCTAGATGGAGCATACCTGAATTAGGAAAGAACAGCGCCATATAAGACGATCACGAGAGGGAGAACGACACAGGACAAGCGCCATAAAGATAAGCTGTCACATAAAAACGGGCCCTGTGTTTTCGAATGATGGTTCAGGACAACATTCATTTGGGCTAGACGGTACATACTCGAATTAGGAAAGAACAGCGGAAACTAAGACGATCACGTGAGGAAGAACGACACAGGAGAAGCGCCATAAAATAAGCTGTCACATAAAAAAGGGCCCTGTGTTTTCGAAAGATAGTTCAGGACAACATTCATTTGGGCTAGATGGTGCATACTTGAATTAGGGAATAACAGCGCCAACTAAGACGATCATGCGAGGGAGAACGACACAGGAGAAGCGCCAACTAAGACGAACACGCGAGGGAGAACGACACAGGACAAGCGCCATAAAGATAAGCTGTCACATAAAAAAGGGCCCTGTGTTTTCGAAAGATGGTTCAGGACAACATTCATTTGGGCTAGATGGAGCATACTTGAATTAGGAAAGAACAGCGCCATATAAGACGATCACGCGAGGGAGAACGACACAGGACAAGCGCCCTCAAGATAAGCTGTCACATAAAAAGGGCCCTGTGTTTTCGAAAGATGGTTCAGGACAACATTCATTTGAGCTAGATGGTGCATACTTGAATTAGGAATGAACAGTGCCAACAACGACGATCACGCGAGGGCGAACGACACAGGACAAGAGCCATAAAGATAAGCTGTCACATAAAAAAGGGCCCTGTGTTTTCTAAAGGTGGTTCAGGACAACATTCATTTGGGCTAGATGGCGCATACTTGAATTAGGAGAGAACAGCGCCAACTAAGACGACCACGCGAGGAAGAACGACACAGGAGAAGCGCCATAAAGATAAGCTGTCACATAAAAAAGGGCCGTGTGTTTTCGAAAGATGGTTCAGGACAACATTCATTTGGGCTAGATGGTGCATACTTAAATTAGGAAAGAACAGCGCCAACTAAGACGATCACGCGAGGGAGAACGACACAGGACAAGCGCCATCTAAGACGATCACGCGAGGGCGAACGACACAGGACAAGCGCCATAAAGATAAGCTGTCACATAAAAAAGGGCCCTGTGTTTTCGAAAGGTGGTTCAGGACAACATTCATTTGGGCTAGATGGTGCATACTTGAATTAGGAAGGAACAGCGCCAACTAAGACGATCATGCGAGGGAGAACGACACAGGAGAAGCGCCAACTAAGACGAGCACGCGAGGGAGAACGACACAGGACAAGCGCCATAAATATAAGCTGTCACATAAAAAAGGGCCCTGTGTTTTCGAAAGATGGTTCAGGACAGCATTCATTTGGGCTAGATGGTGCATACTTGAATTAGGAAAGAACAGCGCCATATAAGACGATCACGAGAATGAGAACGACACAGGACAAGCGCCTTAAAGATAAGCTGTCACAAAAAAAGAGCCCTGTGTTTTCGAAAGATGGTTCAGGACAACATTCATTTGGGCTAGATGGCGCATACTTGAATTAGGAGAGAACAGCGCCAACTAAGACGACCACGCGAGGAAGAACGACACAGGAGAAGCGCCATAAAGATAAGCTGTCACATAAAAAAGGGCCGTGTGTTTTGGAAAGATGGTTCAGGACAACATTCATTTGGGCTAGATGGTGCATACTTAAATTAGGAAAGAACAGCGCCAACTAAGACGATCACGCGAGGGAGAACGACACAGGACAAGCGCTATCTAAGACGATCACGCGAGGGCGAACGACACAGGACAAGCGCCATAAAGATAAGCTGTCACATAAAAAAGGGCCCTGTGTTTTCGAAAGATGGTTCAGGACAACATTCATTTGGGCTAGATGGTGCATACTTGAATTAGGAAGTAACAGCGCCAACTAAGACGATCATGCGAGGGAGAACGACACAGGAGAAGCGCCAACTAAGACGAACACGCGAGGGAGAACGACACAGGACAAGCGCCATCTAAGACGATCACGCGAGGGCGAACGACACAGGACAAGCGCCATAAAGATAAGCTGTCACATAAAAAAGGGCCCTGTGTTGTCGAAAGATGGTTCAGGACAACATTCATTTGGGCTAGATGGAGCATACCTGAATTAGGAAAGAACAGCGCCATATAAGACGATCACGAGAGGGAGAACGACACAGGACAAGCGCCATAAAGATAAGCTGTCACATAAAAAGGGCCCTGTGTTTTCGAAAGATGGTTCAGGACTACATTCATTTGAGCTAGATGGTGCATACTTGAATAAGGAATGAACAGCGCCAACAACGACGATCATGCGAGGGCGAACGACACAGGACAAGAGCCATAAAGATAAGCTGTCACATAAAAAAGGGCCCTGTGTTTTCGAAAGGTGGTTCAGGACAACATTCATTTGGGCTAGATGGCGCATACTTGAATTAGGAGAGAACAGCGCCAACTAAGACGACCACGCGAGGAAGAACGACACAGGAGAAGCGCCATAAAGATAAGCTGTCACATAAAAAAGGGCCGTGTGTTTTCGAAAGATGGTTCAGGACAACATTCATTTGGGCTAGATGGTGCATACTTAAATTAGGAAAGAACAGCGCCAACTAAGACGATCACGCGAGGGAGAACGACACAGGACAAGCGTCATCTAAGACGACCACGCGAGGGCGAACGACACAGGACAAGCGCCATAAAGATAAGCTGTCACATAAAAAAGGGCCCTGTGTTTTCGAAAGATGGTTCAGGACAACATTCATTTGGGCTAGATGGTGCATACTTGAATTAGGAAGGAACAGCGCCAACTAAGACGATCATGCGAGGGAGAACGACACAGGAGAAGCGCCAACTAAGACGAACACGCGAGGGAGAACGACACAGGACAAGCACCATAAAGATAAGCTGTCACATAAAAAAGGGCCCTGTGTTTTCGAAAGATGGTTCAGGACAGCATTCATTTGGGCTAGATGGAGCATACTTGAATTAGGAAAGAACAGCGCCATATAAGACGATCACGAGAGGGAGAACGACACAGGACAAGCGCCTTAAAGATAAGCTGTCACATAAAAAGGGCCCTGTGTTTTCGAAAGATGGTTCAGGACAACATTCATTTGGGCTAGATGGCGCATACTTGAATTAGGAGAGAACAGCGCCAACTAAGACGACCACGCGAGGAAGAACGACACAGGAGAAGCGCCATAAAGATAAGCTGTCACATAAAAAAGGGCCGTGTGTTTTCGAAAGATGGTTCAGGACAACATTCATTTGGGCTAGATGGTGCATACTTAAATTAGGAAAGAACAGCGCCAACTAAGACGATCACGCGAGGGAGAACGACACAGGACAAGCGCCATCTAAGACGATCACGCGAGGGCGAACGACACAGGACAAGCGCCATAAAGATAAGCTGTCACATAAAAAAGGGCCCTGTGTTTTCGAAAGATGGTTCAGGACAACATTCATTTGGGCTAGATGGTGCATACTTGAATTATGAAGTAACAGCGCCAACTAAGACGATCATGCGAGGGAGAACGACACAGGAGAAGCGCCAACTAAGACGAACACGCGAGGGAGAACGACACAGGACAAGCGCCATAAAGATAAGCTGTCACATAAAAAAGGGCCCTGTGTTTTCGAAAGATGGTTCAGGACAACATTCATTTGGGCTAGATGGAGCATACTTGAATTAGGAAAGAACAGCGCCATATAAGACGATCACGAGAGGGAGAACGACACAGGACAAGCGCCATAAAGATAAGCTGTCACATAAAAAGGGCCCTGTGTTTTCGAAAGATGGTTCAGGACAACATTCATTTGAGCTAGATGGTGCATACTTGAATTTGGAATGAACAGCACCAACAACGACGATCACGCGAGGGCGAACGACACAGGACAAGAGCCATAAAGATAAGCTGTCACATAAAAAAGGGCCCTGTGTTTTCGAAAGGTGGTTCAGGACAACATTCATTTGGGCTAGATGGCGCATACTTGAATTAGGAGAGAACAGCGCCAACTAAGACGACCACGCGAGGAAGAACAACACAGGAGAAGCGCCATAAAGATAAGCTGTCACATAAAAAAGGGCCGTGTGTTTTCGAAAGATGGTTCAGGACAACATTCATTTGGGCTAGATGGTGCATACTTAAATTAGGAAAGAACAGCGCCAACCAAGACGATCACGCGAGGGAGAACGACACAGGACAAGCGCCATCTAAGACGATCACGCGAGGGCGAACGACACAGGACAAGCGCCATAAATATAAGCTGTCACATAAAAAAGGGCCCTGTGTTTTCGAAAGATGGCTCAGGACAACATTCATTTGGGCTAGATGGTGCATACTTGAATTAGGAAGGAACAGCGCCAACTAAGACGATCATGCGAGGGAGAACGACACAGGAGAAGCGCCAACTAAGACGAACACGCGAGGGAGAACGACACAGGACAAGCGCCATAAAGATAAGCTGTCACATAAAAAAGGGCCCTGTGTTTTCGAAAGATGGTTCAGGACAGCATTCATTTGGGCTAGATGGAGCATACTTGAATTAGGAAAGAACAGTGCCAACTAAGACGAACACGCGAGGGAGAACGACACAGGACAAGCGCCATAAAGATAAGCTGTCACATAAAAAAGGGCCCTGTGTTTTCGAAAGATGGTTCAGGACAGCATTCATTTGGGCTAGATGGAGCATACTTGAATTAGGAAAGAACAGCGCCATATAAGACGATCACGCGAGGGAGAACGACACAGGACAAGCGCCCTAAAGATAAGCTGTCACATAAAAAGGGCCCTGTGTTTTCGAAAGAATGTTCAGGACAACATTCATTTGGGCTAGATGGTGCATACTTGAATTAGGAAAGAACAGCGCCATATAAGACGATCACGAGAGGGAGAGCGACACAGGACAAGCGCCCTAAAGATGAGGTGTCACATAAAAACGGGCCCTGTGTTTTCGAATGACGGTTCAGGACAACATTCATTTGGGCTAGACGGTGAATACTTGAATTACGAAAGAACAGCGCAAACTAAGACGATCACGTGAGGAAGAACGACACAGGAGAAGCGCCATAAAATAAGCTGTCACATAAAAAAGGGCCCTGTGTTTTCGAAAGATAGTTCAGGACAACATTCATTTGGGCTAGATGGTGCATACATTATTAGGAAAGAACAGCGCCATCTAAGACGATCACGCGAGGGAGAACGACACAGGAGAAGCGCCATCTAAGAGGATCACGCGAGGGAGAACGACACAGGACAAGCGCCATAAAGATAATCTGTCACATAAAAAGGGCCCTGTGTTTTCGAAAGATGGTTCAGGACAACATTCATTTGGGCTAGATGGTGCATACTTGAATTAGGAAAGAACAGCGCCAACTAAGACGATCACGCGAGGGAGAACGACACAGGACAAGCGCCATATAGATAAACTGTCACATAAAAAAGGGCCCTGTGTTTTCGAATGATGGTTCAGGACAACATTCATTTGGGCTGGATGGCGCATACTTGAATTAGGAAAGAACAGCGCCAACTAAGACGATCACGCGAGGGAGAACGACACAGGAGAAGCGCCATAAAGATAAGCTGTCACATAAAAAAGGGCCCTGTGTTTTCGAAAGATGGTTCAGGACAACATTCATTTGGGCTAGATGGTGCATACTTGAATTAGGAAAGAACAGCGCCATCTAAGACGATCACGAGAGGGAGAACGATACAGGACAAGCGCCATACAGATAAGCTGTCACATAAAAAAGGGCCCTGTGTTTTCGAAAGATAGTTCAGGACAACATTCATTTGGGCTAGATGGTGCATACATTAATTAGGAAAGAACAGCGCCATCAAAGACGATCACGAGAGGGAGAACGACACAGGACAAGCGCCATAAAGATAAGCTGTCACATAAAAAGGGCCCTGTGTTTTCGAAAGATGGTTCAGGACAACATTCATTTGTTCTAGATGGTGCATACTTGAATTAGGAAAGAACAGCGCCAACAACGACGATCACGCGAGGGCGAACGACACAGGACAAGAGCCATAAAGATAAGCTGTCACATATAAAAGGGCCCTGTGTTTTCGAAAGGTGGTTCAGGACAACATTCCTTTGGGCTAGATGATGCATACTTTAATTCGGAAGGAACAGAGCCAACTAAAACGATCACGCGTGGGAGAACGACACAGGACAAGCGCCATAAAGATAAGCTGTCACATCAAAAAGGGTCCTGTGTTTTCGAAAGATAGTTCAGGACAACATTCCTTTGGGCTAGATGGTGCATACTTGAATTAGGAAGGAACAGAGCCAAATAAGACGATCACTCGAGGAAGAACGACACAGGAGAAGCGCCATAAAGATAAGCTGTCACATAAAAAAGGGCCGTGTGTTTTCGAAAGATGGTTCAGGACAGCATTCATTTGGGCTAGATGGTGCATACTTGAATTAGGAAAGAACAACGCCAACTAAGACGATCACGCGAGGGAGAACGACACAGGACAAGCGCCATCTAAGACGATCACGTGAGAGAGAACGACACAGGAGAAGCGCCATAAAGATAAGCAGTCACATAAAAAAGGCCCTGTGCTTTTGAAAGATGGTTCAGGACAACATTTATTTGGGCTAGATGGTGCATACTTGAATTAGGAAAGAACAGCGCCAACTAAGACGATCACGCGAGGGAGAATGACACAGGACAAGCGCCATCTAAGACCATCACGCGAGGGAGAACGACACAGGACAAGCGCCATAAAGATAAGCTGTCACATAAGAAGGGCCCTGTGTTTTCGAAAGATGGTTCAGGACAACATTCATTTGGGCTAGATGGTGCATACCTAATTTAGGAAGGAACAGCGCCAACTAAGACGATCAAGCGAGGGAGAACGACACAGGAGAAGTTCCAGAAAGATAAGCTGTCACACAAAAAATACCCTGTGTTTTCGAAAGATGGTTCAGGACAACATTCATTTGGGCTAGATGGTGCATACTTGAATTAGGAAAGAACAGCGCCAACTAAGACGATCACGCGAGGGAGAACGACACAGGACAATCGCAATAAAGATAAGCTCTCACATAAAAAAGGGCCCTGTGTTTTCGAAAGATGGTTCAGGACAACATTCATTTGGGCTAGATGGCGCATACTTGAATTAGGAAAGAACAGCGCCAACTAAGACGATCACGCGAGGGAGAACGACACAGGAGAAGCGCCATAAAGCTAAGCTGTCACATAAAAAAGGGCCTGTGTTTTGGAAAGATGGTTCAGGACAACATTCATTTGGGCTAGATGGTGCATACTTGAATTAGGAAAGAACAGCGCCGACTAAGACGATCACGCGAGGGAGAACGACACAGGACAAGCGCCATAAAGATAAGCTGTCACATAAAAAAGGGCCCTGTGTTTTCGAAAGATGGTTCAGGACAACATTCATTTGGGCTAGATGGTGCATACTTGAATTAGGAAAGAACAGCGCCAACTAAGACGATCACGCGAGGGAGAACGACCCAGGACAAGCGCCATAAAGATAAGCTGTCACATAAAAAAGGGCCCTGTGTTTTCGAAAGGTGGTTCAGGACAACATTCATTTGGGCTAGATGGTGCATACTTGAATTAGGAAAGAATAGCGCCAACTAAGACGATCACGCGAGGGAGAACGACACAGGACAAGCGCCATAAAGATAAGCTGTCACATAAAAAAGGGCCCTGTGTTTTCGAAAGATGGTTCAGCACAACATTCATTTCGGCTAGATGGTGCATACTTGAATTAGGAAAGAACAGCGCCAACTAAGACGATCACGCGAGGGAGAACGACCCAGGACAAGCGCCATAAAGATAAGCTGCTCATAAAAAAGGGCCCTGTGTTTTCGAAAGGTGGTTCAGGACAACATTCCTTTGGGCTAGATGGTGTATACTTGAATTAGCAAAGAACAGCGCCAACTAAGACGATCACGCGAGGGAGAATGACACAGGACAAGCGCCATCTAAGACGATCACGTGAGGGAGAACGACACAGGAGAAGCGCCATAAAGACAAGCTGTCACATAAAAAAGGGCCCTGTGTTTTCGAAAGATGGTTCAGGACAACCTTCATTTGGGCTAGATGGTGCATACTTGAATTAGGAAAGAACAGCGCCAACTAAGACGATCACGCGAGGGAGAATGACACAGGACAAGGGCCATCTAAGACGATCACGCCAGGGAGAACGACACAGGACAAGCGCCATAAAGATAAGCTGTCACATCAAAAAGGGTCCTGTGTTTTCGAAAGATGGTTCAGGACAACATTCCTTTGGGCTAGATGGTGCATACTTGAATTAGGAAGGAACAGAGCCAACTAAGACGATCACGCGAGGGAGAACGACACAGAAGCGCCATAAAGATAAGCTGTCACATAAAAAAGGGCCCTGCGTTTTCGAAAGATGATTCAGGACAACATTCATTTGGGCTAGATGGTGCATACTTGAATTAGGAAAGAACAGCGCCGACTAAGACGATCACGCGAGGGAGAACGACACAGGACAAGCGCCATAAAGATAAGCTGTCACATAAAAAGGGCCCTGTGTTTTCGAAAGATGGTTCAGGACAACATTCATTTGGGCTAGATGGCGCATACTTGAATTAGGAGAGAACAGCGCCAACTAAGACGACCACGCGAGGAAGAACGACACAGGAGAAGCGCCATAAAGATAAGCTGTCACATAAAAAAGGGCCGTGTGTTTTCGAAAGATGGTTCAGGACAACATTCATTTGGGCTAGATGGTGCATACTTAAATTAGGAAAGAACAGCGCCAACTAAGACGATCACGCGAGGGAGAACGACACAGGACAAGCGCCATCTAAGACGATCACGCGAGGGCGAACGACACAGGACAAGCGCCATAAAGATAAGCTGTCACATAAAAAAGGGCCCTGTGTTTTCGAAAGATGGTTCAGGACAACATTCATTTGGGCTAGATGGTGCATACTTGAATTAGGAAGGAACAGAGCCAACTAAGACGATCACGCGAGGGAGAACGACACAGAAGCGCCATAAAGATAAGCTGTCACATAAAAAAGGGCCCTGCGTTTTCGAAAGATGGTTCAGGACAACATTCATTTGGGCTAGATGGTGCATACTTGAATTAGGAAAGAACAGCGCCGACTAAGACGATCACGCGAGGGAGAACGACACAGGACAAGCGCCATAAAGATAAGCTCTCACATAAAAAATGGCGCTGTGTTTTCGAAAGATGGTTCAGGACAACATTCATTTGGGCTAGATGGTGCATACTTGAATTAGGAAAGAACAGCGCCAACCAAGACGATCACGCGAGGGAGAACGACACAGGACAAGCGCCATAAAGATAAGCTGCCACATAAAAAAGGGTCCTGTGTTTTCGAAAGATGGTTCAGGACAACATTCCTTTGGGCTTGATGGTGCATACTTGAAGTAGGAAAGAACAGCGCCAACTAAGAAGATCACGCGAGGGAGAACGACACAGGACAAGCGCCATCTAAGACGATCACGCGAGGGAGAACGACACAGGAGAAGCGCCATAAAGATAAGCTGTCACATAAAAAAGGGCCCTGTGTTTTCGAAAGATGGTTCAGGACAACATTCATTGGGCTAAATGGTGCATACTTGAATTAGGAAAGAAGAGCACCATCTAAGACGATCACGAGAGGAAGAACGACACAGGACAAGCGTCTTAAAGATAAGCTATCACATAAAAAAGGGCCCTGTGTTTTCGAAAGATGGTTCAGGGGAACATTCATTTGGGCTAGATGGTGCATACTTGAATTACGAAAGAACGGCGCCAAATTATACGATCACGCAAGGAAGAACGACACAGGAGAAGCGCCATAAAGATAAGCTGTCACATAAAAAAGGGCCGTGTGTTTTCGAAAGATGGTTCAGGCCAAAATTCATTTGCGCTTGATGGTGCATACTTGAATTTGGAATTAACAGCGCCAACAACGACGATCACGCGAGGGTGAACGACACAGGACAAGAGCCATAAAGATAAGCTGTCACATAAAAAAGGGCCCTGTGTTTTCGAAAGGTGGTTCAGGACAACATTCATTTGGGCTAGATGGCGCATACTTGAATTAGGAGAGAACAGCGCCAACTAAGACGACCACGCGAGGAAGAACAACACAGGACAAGCGCCTTAAAGATAAGCTGTCACATAAAAAGGGCCCTGTGTTTTCGAAAGATGGTTCAGGACAACATTCATTTGGGCTAGATGGCGCATACTTGAATTAGGAGAGAACAGCGCCAACTAAGACGACCACGCGAGGAAGAACGACACAGGAGAAGCGCCATAAAGATAAGCTGTCACATAAAAAAGGGCCGTGTGTTTTCGAAAGATGGTTCAGGACAACATTCATTTGGGCTAGATGGAGCATACTTAAATTAGGAAAGAACAGCGCCAACTAAGACGATCACGCGAGGGAGAACGACACAGGACAAGCGCCATCTAAGACGATCACGCGAGGGCGAACGACACAGGACAAGCGCCATAAAGATAAGCTGTCACATAAAAAAGGGCCCTGTGTTTTCGAAAGATGGTTCAGGACAACATTCATTTGGGCTAGATGGTGCATACTTGAATTAGGAAGTAACAGCGCCAACTAAGACGATCATGCGAGGGAGAACGACACAGGAGAAGCGCCAACTAAGACGAACACGCGAGGGAGAACGACACAGGACAAGCGCCATAAAGATAAGCTGTCACATAAAAAAGGGCCCTGTGTTTTCGAAAGATGGTTCAGGACAACATTCATTTGGGCTAGATGGAGCATACTTGAATTAGGAAAGAACAGCGCCATATAAGACGATCACGAGAGGGAGAACGACACAGGACAAGCGCCATAAAGATAAGCTGTCACATAAAAAGGGCCCTGTGTTTTCGAAAGATGGTTCAGGACAACATTCATTTGAGCTAGATGGTGCATACTTGAATTTGGAATGAACAGCGCCAACAACGACGATCACGCGAGGGCGAACGACACAGGACAAGAGCCATAAAGATAAGCTGTCACATAAAAAAGGGCCCTGTGTTTTCGAAAGGTGGTTCAGGACAACATTCATTGGGGCTAGATGGCGCATACTTGAATTAGGAGAGAACAGCGCCAACTAAGACGACCACGCGAGGAAGAACAACACAGGAGAAGCGCCATAAAGATAAGCTGTCACATAAAAAAGGGCCGTGTGTTTTCGAAAGATGGTTCAGGACAACCTTCATTTGGGCTAGATGGTGCATACTTAAATTAGGAAAGAACAGCGCCAACTAAGACGATCACGCGAGGGAGAACGACACAGGACAAGCGCCATCTAAGACGATCACGCGAGGGCGAACGACACAGGACAAGCGCCATAAAGATAAGCTGTCACATAAAAAAGGGCCCTGTGTTTTCGAAAGATGGTTCAGGACAACATTCATTTGGGCTAGATGGTGCATACTTGAATTAGGAAGTAACAGCGCCAACTAAGACGATCATGCGAGGGAGAACGACACAGGAGAAGCGCCAACTAAGACGAACACGCGAGGGAGAACGACACAGGACAAGCGCCATAAAGATAAGCTGTCACATAAAAAAGGGCCCTGTGTTTTCGAAAGATGGTTCAGGACAACATTCATTTGGGCTAGATGGAGCGTACTTGAATTAGGAAAGAACAGCGCCATATAAGACGATCACGAGAGGGAGAACGACACAGGACAAGCGCCATAAAGATAAGCTGTCACATAAAAAGGGCCCTGTGTTTTCGAAAGATGGTTCAGGACAACATTCATTTGAGCTAGATGGTAGATACTTGAATTTGGAATGAACAGCGCCAACAACGACGATCACGCGAGGGCGAACGACACAGGACAAGAGCCATAAAGATAAGCTGTCACATAAAAAAGGGCCCTGTGTTTTCGAAAGGTGGTTCAGGACAACATTCATTTGGGCTAGATGGCGCATACTTGAATTAGGAGAGAACAGCGCCAACTAAGACGACCACGCGAGGAAGAACAACACAGGAGAAGCGCCATAAAGATAAGCTGTCACATAAAAAAGGGCCGTGTGTTTTCGAAAGATGGTTCAGGACAACATTCATTTGGGCTAGATGGTGCATACTTAAATTAGGAAAGAACAGCGCCAACCAAGACGATCACGCGAGGGAGAACGACACAGGACAAGCGCCATCTAAGACGATCACGCGAGGGCGAACGACACAGGACAAGCGCCATAAAGATAAGCTGTCACATAAAAAAGGGCCCTGTGTTTTAGAAAGATGGTTCAGGACAACATTCATTTGGGCTAGATGGTGCATACTTGAATTAGGAAGGAACAGCGCCAACTAAGACGATCATGCGAGGGAGAACGACACAGGAGAAGCGCCAACTAAGACGAACACGCGAGGGAGAACGACACAGGACAAGCGCCATAAAGATAAGCTGTCACATAAAAAAGGGCCCTGTGTTTTCGAAAGATGGTTCAGGACAGCATTCATTTGGGCTAGATGGAGCATACTTGAATTAGGAAAGAACAGCGCCAACTAAGACGAACACGCGAGGGAGAACGACACAGGACAAGCGCCATAAAGATAAGCTGTCACATAAAAAAGGGCCCTGTGTTTTCGAAAGATGGTTCAGGACAGCATTCATTTGGGCTAGATGGAGCATACTTGAATTAGGAAAGAACAGCGCCATATAAGACGATCACGCGAGGGAGAACGACACAGGACAAGCGCCCTAAAGATAAGCTGTCACATAAAAAGTGCCCTGTGTTTTCGAAAGAATGTTCAGGACAACATTCATTTGGGCTAGATGGTGCATACTTGAATTAGGAAAGAACAGCGCCATATAAGACGATCACGAGAGGGAGAGCGACACAGGACAAGGGCCCTAAAGATGAGGTGTCACATAAAAACGGGCCCTGTGTTTTCGAATGACGGTTCAGGACAACATTCATTTGGGCTAGACGGTGAATACTTGAATTACGAAAGAACAGCGCAAACTAAGACGATCACGTGAGGAAGAACGACACAGGAGAAGCGCCATAAAATAAGCTGTCACATAAAAAGGGCCCTGTGTTTTCGAAAGATAGTTCAGGACAACATTCATTTGGGCTAGATGGTGCATACATTATTAGGAAAGAACAGCGCCATCTAAGACGATCACGCGAGGGAGAACGACACAGGAGAAGCGCCATCTAAGAGGATCACGCGAGGGAGAACGACACAGGACAAGCGCCATAAAGATAATCTGTCACATAAAAAGGGCCCTGTGTTTTCGAAAGATGGTTCAGGACAACATTCATTTGGGCTAGATGGTGCATACTTGAATTAGGAAAGAACAGCGCCAACTAAGACGATCACGCGAGGGAGAACGACACAGGACAAGCGCCATATAGATAAACTGTCACATAAAAAAGGGCCCTGTGTTTTCGAATGATGGTTCAGGACAACATTCATTTGGGCTGGATGACGCATACTTGAATTAGGAAAGAACAGCGCCAACTAAGACGATCACGCGAGGGAGAACGACACAGGAGAAGCGCCATAAAGATAAGCTGTCACATAAAAAAGGGCCCTGTGTTTTCGAAAGATGGTTCAGGACAACATTCATTTGGGCTAGATGGTGCATACTTGAATTAGGAAAGAACAGCGCCATCTAAGACGATCACGAGAGAGAGAACTATACAGGACAAGCGCCATAGAGATAAGCTGTCACATAAAAACGGGCCGTGTGTTTTCGAAAGATGGTTCAGGACAACATTCATTTGGGCTAGATGGTGCATACTTAAATTAGGAAAGAACAGCGCCAACCAAGACGATCACGCGAGGGAGAACGACACAGGACAAGCGCCATCTAAGACGATCACGCGAGGGCGAACGACACAGGACAAGCGCCATAAAGATAAGCTGTCACATAAAAAAGGGCCCTGTGTTTTCGAAAGATGGTTCAGGACAACATTCATTTGGGCTAGATGGTGCATACTTGAATTAGGAAGGAACAGCGCCAACTAAGACGATCATGCGAGGGAGAACGACACAGGAGAAGCGCCAACTAAGACGAACACGCGAGGGAGAACGACACAGGACAAGCACCATAAAGATAAGCTGTCACATAAAAAAGGGCCCTGTGTTTTCGAAAGATGGTTCAGGACAGCATTCATTTGGGCTAGATGGAGCATACTTGAATTAGGAAAGAACAGCGCCATATAAGACGATCACGAGAGGGAGAACGACACAGGACAAGCGCCTTAAAGATAAGCTGTCACATAAAAAGGGCCCTGTGTTTTCGAAAGATGGTTCAGGACAACATTCATTTGGGCTAGATGGAGCATACTTGAATTAGGAAAGAACAGCGCCATATAAGACGATCACGCGAGGGAGAACGACACAGGACAAGCGCCCTAAAGATAAGCTGTCACATAAAAAGGGCCCTGTGTTTTCGAAAGAATGTTCAGGACAACATTCATTTGGGCTAGATGGTGCATACTTGAATTAGGAAAGAACAGCGCCATATAAGACGATCACGAGAGGGAGAGCGACACAGGACAAGCGCCCTAAAGATGAGGTGTCACATAAAAACGGGCCCTGTGTTTTCGAATGACGGTTCAGGACAACATTCATTTGGGCTAGACGGTGAATACTTGAATTACGAAAGAACAGCGCAAACTAAGACGATCACGTGAGGAAGAACGACACAGGAGAAGCGCCATAAAATAAGCTGTCACATAAAAAAGGGCCCTGTGTTTTCGAAAGATAGTTCAGGACAACATTCATTTGGGCTAGATGGTGCATACATTATTAGGAAAGAACTGCGCCATCTAAGACGATCACGCGAGGGAGAACGACACAGGAGAAGCGCCATCTAAGAGGATCACGCGAGGGAGAACGACACAGGACAAGCGCCATAAAGATAATCTGTCACATAAAAAGGGCCCTGTGTTTTCGAAAGATGGTTCAGGACAACATTCATTTGGGCTAGATGGTGCATACTTGAATTAGGAAAGAACAGCGCCAACTAAGACGATCACGCGAGGGAGAACGACACAGGACAAGCGCCATATAGATAAACTGTCACATAAAAAAGGGCCCTGTGTTTTCGAATGATGGTTCAGGGCAACATTCATTTGGGCTGGATGGCGCATACTTGAATTAGGAAAGAACAGCGCCAACTAAGACGATCACGCGAGGGAGAACGACACAGGAGAAGCGCCATAAAGATAAGCTGTCACATAAAAAAGGGCCCTGTGTTTTCGAAAGATGGTTCAGGACAACATTCATTTGGGCTAGATGGTGCATACTTGAATTAGGAAAGAACAGCGCCATCTAAGACGATCACGAGAGAGAGAACTATACAGGACAAGCGCCATAGAGATAAGCTGTCACATAAGAAAGGGCCCTGTGTTTTCGAAAGATAGTTCAGGACAACATTCATTTGGGCTAGATGGTGCATACATTAATTAGGAAAGAACAGCGCCATCTAAGACGATCACGAGAGGGAGAACGACACAGGACAAGCGCCATAAAGATAAGCTGTCACATAAAAAGGGCCTGTGTTTTCGAAAGATGGTTCAGGAAAACATTCATTTGGGCTAGATAGTGCATACTTGAATTAGGAAAGAACAGCGCCAACAACGACGATCACGCGAGGGCGAAGGACATAGGACAAGAGCCATAAAGATAAGCTGTCACATATAAAAGGGCCCTGTGTTTTCGAAAGGTGGTTCAGGACAACATTCATTTGGGCTAGATAGTGCATACTTGAATTAGGAAAGAACAGCGCCAACTAAGACGATCACGCGAGGGAGAACGACACAGGACAAGCGCCATAAAGATAAGCTGTCACATAAAAAAGGGTCCTGTGTTTTCGAAAGATGGTTCAGGACAACATTCCTTTGGGCTAGATGGTGCATACTTTAATTAGGAAGGAACAGAGCCAACTAAGACGATCACGCGTGGGAGAACGACACAGGACAAGCGCCATAAAGATAAGCTGTCACATCAAAAAGGGTCCTGTGTTTTCGAAAGATGGTTCAGGACAACATTCCTTTGGGCTAGATGGTGCATACTTGAATTAGGAAGGAACAGAGCCAACTAAGACGATCACGCGAGGGAGAACGACACAGGAGAAGCGTTATAAAGATAAGCTGTCACATAAAAAGGGCCCTGTGTTTTCGAAAGATGGTTCAGGACAACATTCATTTGGGCTAGATGGAGCATACTTGAATTAGGAAAGAACAGCGCCATATAAGACGATCACGCGAGGGAGAACGACACAGGACAAGCGCCCTAAAGATAAGCTGTCACATAAAAAGGGCCCTGTGTTTTCGAAAGAATGTTCAGGACAACATTCATTTGGGCTAGATGGTGCATACTTGAATTAGGAAAGAACAGCGCCATATAAGACGATCACGAGAGGGAGAGCGACACAGGACAAGCGCCCTAAAGATGAGGTGTCACATAAAAACGGGCCCTGTGTTTTCGAATGACGGTTCAGGACAACATTCATTTGGGCTAGACGGTGAATACTTGAATTACGAAAGAACAGCGCAAACTAAGACGATCACGTGAGGAAGAACGACACAGGAGAAGCGCCATAAAATAAGCTGTCACATAAAAAAGGGCCCTGCGTTTTCGAAAGATAGTTCAGGACAACATTCATTTGGGCTAGATGGTGCATACATTATTAGGAAAGAACAGCGCCATCTAAGACGATCACGCGAGGGAGAACGACACAGGAGAAGCGCCATCTAAGAGGATCACGCGAGGGAGAACGACACAGGACAAGCGCCATAAAGATAATCTGTCACATAAAAAGGGCCCTGTGTTTTCGAAAGATGGTTCAGGACAACATTCATTTGGGCTAGATGGTGCATACTTGAATTAGGAAAGAACAGCGCCAACTAAGACGATCACGCGAGGGAGAACGACACAGGACAAGCGCCATATAGATAAACTGTCACATAAAAAAGGGCCCTGTGTTTTCGAATGATGGTTCAGGGCAACATTCATTTGGGCTGGATGGCGCATACTTGAATTAGGAAAGAACAGCGCCAACTAAGACGATCACGCGAGGGAGAACGACACAGGAGAAGCGCCATAAAGATAAGCTGTCACATAAAAAAGGGCCCTGTGTTTTCGAAAGATGGTTCAGGACAACATTCATTTGGGCTAGATGGTGCATACTTGAATTAGGAAAGAACAGCGCCATCTAAGACGATCACGAGAGAGAGAACTATACAGGACAAGCGCCATAGAGATAAGCTGTCACATAAGAAAGGGCCCTGTGTTTTCGAAAGATAGTTCAGGACAACATTCATTTGGGCTAGATGGTGCATACATTAATTAGGAAAGAACAGCGCCATCTAAGACGATCACGAGAGGGAGAACGACACAGGACAAGCGCCATAAAGATAAGCTGTCACATAAAAAGGGCCTGTGTTTTCGAAAGATGGTTCAGGAAAACATTCATTTGGGCTAGATAGTGCATACTTGAATTAGGAAAGAACAGCGCCAACAACGACGATCACGCGAGGGCGAAGGACATAGGACAAGAGCCATAAAGATAAGCTGTCACATATAAAAGGGCCCTGTGTTTTCGAAAGGTGGTTCAGGACAACATTCATTTGGGCTAGATAGTGCATACTTGAATTAGGAAAGAACAGCGCCAACTAAGACGATCACGCGAGGGAGAACGACACAGGACAAGCGCCATAAAGATAAGCTGTCACATAAAAAAGGGTCCTGTGTTTTCGAAAGATGGTTCAGGACAACATTCCTTTGGGCTAGATGGTGCATACTTTAATTAGGAAGGAACAGAGCCAACTAAGACGATCACGCGTGGGAGAACGACACAGGACAAGCGCCATAAAGATAAGCTGTCACATCAAAAAGGGTCCTGTGTTTTCGAAAGATGGTTCAGGACAACATTCCTTTGGGCTAGATGGTGCATACTTGAATTAGGAAGGAACAGAGCCAACTAAGACGATCACGCGAGGGAGAACGACATAGGAGAAGCGTTATAAAGATAAGCTGTCACATAAAAAGGGCCCTGTGTTTTCGAAAGATGGTTCAGGACAACATTCATTTGGGCTAGATGGTGCATACTTGAATTAGGAAAGAACAGCGCCAACAACGACGATCACGCGAGGGCGAACGACACAGGACAAGAGCCATAAAGATAAGCTGTCACATATAAAAGGGCCCTGTGTTTTCGAAAGGTGGTTCAGGACAACATTCATTTGGGCTAGATAGTGCATACTTGAATTAGGAAAGAACAGCGCCAACTAAGACGATCACGCGAGGGAGAACGACACAGGACAAGCGCCATAAAGATAAGCTGTCACATAAAAAAGGGTCCTGTGTTTTCGAAAGATGGTTCAGGACAACATTCCTTTGGGCTAGATGGTGCATACTTTAATTAGGAAGGAACAGAGCCAACTAAGACGATCACGCGTGGGAGAACGACACAGGACAAGCGCCATAAAGATAATCTGTCACATCAAAAAGGGTCCTGTGTTTTCGAAAGATGGTTCAGGGAAACATTCATTTGGGCTAGATGGTGCATACTTGAATTAGGAAAGAACGGCGCCAAATTATACGATCACGCAAGGAAGAACGACACAGGAGAAGCGCCATAAAGATAAGCTGTCACATAAAAAAGGGCAGTGTGTTTTCGAAAGATGGTTCAGGCCAAAATTCATTTGCGCTTGATGGTGCATACTTGAATTAGGAAAGAACAGTGCCAACTAATACGATCACGCGAGGGAGAACGACACAGGAGAAGCGTCATCTAAGACGATCACGAGAGGGAGAACGACACAGGACAAGCGCCCTAAAGATAAGCTGTTACATAAGAAAGGGCCCTGTGTTTTCGAAAGAGGGTTCAGGATAACATTCATTTGGGATAGATGGTGCATACTTTAATTAGGAAGGAACAGAGCCAACTAAGACGATCACGCGAGGGAGAACGACACAGGAGAAGCGCCATAAAGATAAGCTGTCACATAAAAATTGGCCCTGTGTTTTCAAAAGATGGTTCAGGACAACATTCATTTGGGCTATATGGTGCATACTTGAATTAGGAAAGAACAACGCCAACTAAGACGATCACGCGAGGGCGAACGACCCAGGACAAGAGCCATAAAGATAAGCTGTCACATAAAAAAGGGCCCTGTGTTTTCGAAAGGTGGTTCAGGACAACATTCATTTGGGCTAGATGGTGCATACTTGAATTAGGAAAGAACAGCGCCAACTAAGACGATCACGCGAGGGAGAACGACCCAGGACAAGCGCCATAAAGATAAGCTGTCACATAAAAAAGGGCCCTGTGTTTTCGAAAGGTGGTTCAGGACAACATTCATTTGGGCTAGATGGTGCATACTTGAATAAGGAAAGAATAGTGCCAACTAAGACGATCACGCGAGGGAGAACGACACAGGACAAGCGCCATAAAGATAAGCTGTCACATAAAAAAGGGCCCTGTGTTTTCGAAAGATGGTTCAGGACAACATTCATTTGGGCTAGATGGTGCATACTTGAATTAGGAAAGAACAGCGCCAACTAAGACGATCACGCGAGGGAGAACGACCCAGGACAAGCGCCATAAAGATAAGCTGTCACATAAAAAGGGCCCTGTGTTTTCGAAAGGTGGTTCAGGACAACATTCATTTGGGCTAGATGGTGCATACTTGAATTAGGAAAGAATAGCGCCAACTAAGACGATCACGCGAGGGAGAACGACACAGGACAAGCGCCAAGAAGATAAGCTGTCACATAAAAAAGGGCCCTGTGTTTTCGAAAGATGGTTCAGGACAACATTCATTTGGGCTAGATGGTGCATACTTGAATTAGGAAAGAACAGCGCCAACTAAGACGATCACGCGAGGGAGAACGACCCAGGACAAGCGCCATAAAGATAAGCTCCTCATAAAAAAGGGCCCTGTGTTTTCGAAAGGTGGTTCAGGACAACATTCCTTTGGGCTAGATGGTGTATACTTGAATTAGCAAAGAACAGCGGCAACTAAGACGATCACGCGAGGGAGAACGACACAAGACAAGCGCCATCTAAGACGATCACGTGAGGGAGAACGACACAGGAGAAGCGCCATAAAGACAAGCTGTCACATAAAAAAGGGCCCTGTGTTTTCGAAAGATGGTTCAGGACAACCTTCATTTGGGCTAGATGGTGCATACTTGAATTAGGAAAGAAAAGCGCCAACTAAGACGATCACGCGAGGGAGAATGACACAGGACAAGCGCCATCTAAGACGATCACGCCAGGGAGAACGACACAGGACAAGCGCCATAAAGATAAGCTGTCACATCAAAAAGGGTCCTGTGTTTTCGAAAGATGGTTCAGGACAACATTCCTTTTGGCTAGATGGTGCATACTTGAATTAGGAAGGAACAGAGCGAACTAAGACGATCACGCGAGGGAGAACGACACAGAAGCGCCATAAAGATAAGCTGTCACATAAAAAAGGGCCCTGTGTTTTCGAAAGATGGTTCAGGACAACACTCATTTGGGCTAGATGGTGCATACATGAATTAGGAAAGAACAACGCCAACTAAGACGATCACGCGAGTAAGAACCACACAGGAGAAGCGCCTTAAAGATAAGCTGTCACAAAAAAAGGGCCCTGTGTTTTCGAAAGATGGTTCAGGACAACATTCATTTGCGCTAGATGGTGCATACTTGAATTAGGAAAGAACAGCGCCAACTAAGACGATCACGCGAGGGAGAACGACACAGGACAAGCGCCCTAAAGATAAGCAGTCACAGAAAAAAGGGCCCTGTGTTTTCGAAATATGGTTCAGGACAACATTCCTTTGGGCTAGGTGGTGCATACTTTAATTAGGAAGGAACAGAGCCAACTAAGACGATCACGCATGGGAGAACGACACAGGACAAGCGCCATAAAGATAAGCTGTCACATCAAAAAGGGTCCTGTGTTTTCGAAAGATGGTTCAGGACAACATTCCTTTGGGCTAGATGGTGCATACTTAAATTAGGAAGGAACAGAGCCAACTAAGACGATCACGCGAGGGAGAACGACACAGGAGAAGCGCCATAAAGATAAGCTGTCACATAAAAAAGGGCCCTGTGTTTTCAAAACATGGTTCAGGACAACATTCATTTGGGCTAGATGGTGCATACTTGAATTAGGAAAGAACAACGCCAACTAAGACGATCACGCGAGTAAGAACGACACAGGAGAAGCGCCTTAAAGATAAGCTGTCACATAAAAAAGGGCCCTGTGTTTTCGAAAGAAGGTTCAGGACAACATTCATTTGGGCTAGATGGTGCATACTTGAAGTAGGAAAGAACAGCGCCAACCAAGACGATCACGCGAGGGAGAACGACACAGGACAAGCGCCATAAAGATAAGCTGTCACATAAAAAAGGGTCCTGTGTTTTCGAAAGATGGTTCAGGACAACATTCCTTTGGGCTTGATGGTGCATACTTGGATTTAGAAAGAACAGCGCCAACAAAGACGATCACGCGAGGGAGAACGACACAGGACAAGTGCCATCTAAGACGATCACACGAGGGAGAACGACACAGGAGAAGCGCCATAAAGATAAGCTGTCACATAAAAAAGGTCCTGCGTTTTCGAAAGATGGTTCAGGACAACATTCATTTAGGCTAGATGGTGCATACTTGAATTAGGAAAGAACAGCGCCATGTAAGACGAATACGAGAGGGAGAACGACACAGGACAAGCGCCATAAAGATAAGCTGTCACATAAAAAAGGGCCCTGTGTTTTCGAAAGATGGTTCTGGACAACATTCATTTGGGCTACATGGCGCATACTTGAATTAGGAAAGAGCAGCGCCAACTAAGACGATCACGCGACGGAGAACGACACAGGACAAGCGCCATAAACATAAGCTGTCACATAAAAAAGGGCCCTGTGTTTTCGAAAGATGGTTCAGGACAACATTCATTTGGGCTAGATGGCGCATACTTGAATTAGGAAAGAACAGCGCCAACTAAGACGATAACGCGTGGGAGAACGACACAGGAGAAGCGCCATAAAGATAAGCTGTCACATAAAAAAGGGCCCTGTGTTTTCGAAAGGTGGTTCAGGACAACATTCATTTGGGCTAGATGGTGCATACTTGAATTAGGAAAGAATAGCGCCAACTAAGACGATCACGCGAGGGAGAACGACACAGGACAAGCGCCATAAAGATAAGCTGTCACATAAAAAAGGGCCCTGTGTTTTCGAAAGATGGTTCAGGACAACATTCATTCGGGCTAGATGGTGCATACTTGAATTAGGAAAGAACAGCGCCAACAACGACGATCACGCGAGGGCGAACGACACAGGACAAGACCCATAAAGATAAGCTGTCACATATAAAAGGGCCCTGTGTTTTCGAAAGGTGGTTCAGGACAACATTCATTTGGGCTGGATAGTGCATACTTGAATTAGGAAAGAACAGCGCCAACTAAGACGATCACGCGAGGGAGAACGACACAGGAGAAGCGCCATAAAGATAAGCTGTCACATAAAAAAGGGCCCTGTGTTTTCAAAACATGGTTCAGGACAACATTCATTTGGGCTAGATGGTGCATACTTGAATTAGGAAAGAACAACGCCAACTAAGACGATCACGCGAGTAAGAACGACACAGGAGAAGCGCCTTAAAGATAAGCTGTCACATAAAAAAGGGCCCTGTGTTTTCGAAAGACGGTTCAGGACAACATTCATTTGGGCTAGATGGTGCATACTTGAAGTAGGAAAGAACAGCGCCAACCAAGACGATCACGCGAGGGAGAACGACACAGGACAAGCGCCATAAAGATAAGCTGTCACATAAAAAAGGGTCCTGTGTTTTCGAAAGATGGTTCAGGACAACATTCCTTTGGGCTTGATGGTGCATACTTGAATTTAGAAAGAACAGCGCCAACAAAGACGATCACGCGAGGGAGAACGACACAGGACAAGTGCCATCTAAGACGATCACACGAGGGAGAACGACACAGGAGAAGCGCCATAAAGATAAGCTGTCACATAAAAAAGGTCCTGTGTTTTCGAAAGATGGTTCAGGACAACATTCATTTGGGCTAGATGGTGCATACTTGAATTAGGAAATAACAGCGCCATGTAAGACGAATACGAGAGGGAGAACGACACAGGACAAGCGCCATAAAGATAAGCTGTCACATAAAAAAGGGCCCTGTGTTTTTGAAAGATGGTTCAGGACAACATTCATTTGGGCTACATGGCGCATACTTGAATTAGGAAAGAGCAGCGCCAACTAAGACGATCACGCGACGGAGAACGACACAGGACAAGCGCCATAAACATAAGCTGTCACATAAAAAAGGGCCCTGTGTTTTCGAAAGATGGTTCAGGACAACATTCATTTGGGCTAGATGGCGCATACTTGAATTAGGAAAGAACAGCGCCAACTAAGACGATAACGCGTGGGAGAACGACACAGGAGAAGCGCCATAAAGATAAGCTGTCACATAAAAAAGGGCCCTGTGTTTTCGAAAGATGGTTCAGGAAACATTCATTTGGGCTAGATGGTGCACACTTGAATTAGGAAAGAATAGCGCCAACTAAGACGATCACGCGAGGGAGAACGACCCAGGACAAGCGCCATAAAGATAAGCTGTCACATAAAAAAGGGCCCTGTGTTTTCGAAAGGTGGTTCAGGACAACATTCATTTGGGCTAGATGGTGCATACTTGAATTAGGAAAGAATAGCGCCAACTAAGACGATCACGCGAGGGAGAACGACACAGGACAAGCGCCATAAACATAAGCTGTCACATAAAAAAGGGCCCTGTGTTTTCGAAAGATGGTTCAGGACAACATTCATTCGGGCTAGATGGTGCATACTTGAATTAGGAAAGAACAGCGCCAACAACGACGATCACGCGAGGGCGAACGACACAGGACAAGACCCATAAAGATAAGCTGTCACATATAAAAGGGCCCTGTGTTTTCGAAAGGTGGTTCAGGACAACATTCATTTGGGCTAGATAGTGCATACTTGAATTAGGAAAGAACAGCGCCAACTAAGACGATCACGCGAGGGAGAACGACACAGGACAAGCGCCATAAAGATAAGCTGTCGCATAAAAAAGGGTCCTGTGTTTTCGAAAGATGGTTCAGGACAACATTCCTTTGGGCTAGATGGTGCATACTTTAATTAGGAAGCAACAGAGCCAACTAAGACGATCACGCGTGGGAGAACGACACAGGACAAGCGCCATAAAGATAAGCTGTCACATCAAAAAGGGTCCTGTGTTTTCGAAAGATGGTTCAGGACAACATTCCTTTGGGCTAGGTGGTGCATACTTGAATTAGGAAGGAACAGAGCCAACTAAGACGATCACGCGAGGGAGAACGACACAGGAGAAGCGCCATAAAGATAAGCTGTCACATAAAAAAGGGCCCTGTGTTTTCGAAAGATGGTTCAGGACAACATTCATTTGGGCTAGATGGTGCATACTTGAATTAGGAAGGAACAGAGACAACTAAGACGATCCCGCGAGGGAGAACGACACAGGACAAGCGCCATAAAGATAAGCTGTCACATAAAAAAGGGCCCTGTGTTTTCGAAAGATGGTACAGGACAACATTCATTTGGGCTAGATGGTGCATACTTGAATAAGGAAAGAGCAGCGCCAAATAAGACGATCACTCGAGGAAGAACGACACAGGAGAAGCGCCATAAAGATAAGCTGTCACATAAAAAAGGGCCGTGTGTTTTCGAAAGATGGTTCAGGACAGCATTCATTTGGGCTAGATGGTGCATACTTGAATTAGGAAAGAACAACGCCAACTAAGACGATCACGCGAGGGAGAACGACACAGGACAAGCGCCATCTAAGACGATCACGTGAGAGAGAACGACACAGGAGAAGCGCCATAAAGATAAGCAGTCACATAAAAAAGGGCCCTGTGCTTTCGAAAGATGGTTCAGGACAACATTTATTTGGGCTAGATGGTGCATACTTGAATTAGGAAAGAACAGCGACAACTAAGACGATCACGCGAGGGAGAATGACACAGGACAAGCGCCATCTAAGACCATCACGCGAGGGAGAACGACACAGGACAAGCGCCATAAAGATAAGCTGTCACATAAGAAGGGCCCTGTGTTTTCGAAAGATGGTTCAGGACAACATTCATTTGGGCTAGATGGTGCATACCTAATTTAGGAAGGAAGAGCGCCAACTAAGACGATCACGCGAGGGAGAACAACACAGGAGAAGTGCCATAAAGATAAGCTGTCACACAAAAAATACCCTGTGTTTTCGAAAGATGGTTCTGGACAACATTCATTTGGGCTAGATGGTGCATACTTGAATTAGGAAAGAACAGCGCCAACTAAGACGATCACGCGAGGGAGAACGACACAGGACAATCGCCATAAAGATAAGCTCTCACATAAAAAAGGGCCCTGTGTTTTCGAAAGATGGTTCAGGACAACATTCATTTGGGCTAGATGGCGCATACTTGAATTAGGAAAGAACAGCGCCAACTAAGACGATCACGCGTGGGAGAACGACACAGGAGAAGCGCCATAAAGCTAAGCTGTCACATAAAAAAGGGCCTGTGTTTTGGAAAGATGGTTCAGGACAACATTCATTTGGGCTAGATGGTGCATACTTGAATCAGGAAAGAACAGTGCCGACTAAGACGATCACGCGAGGGAGAACGACACAGGACAAGCGCCATAAAGATAAGCTCTCACATAAAAAAGGGCCCTGTGTTTTCGAAAGATGGTTCAGGACAACATTCATTTGGGCTAGATGGTGCATACTTGAATTAGGAAAGAACAGCGCCAACCAAGACGATCACGCGAGGGAGAACGACACAGGACAAGCGCCATAAAGATAAGCTGTCACATAAAAAAGGGTCATGTGTTTTCGAAAGATGGTTCAGGACAACATTCCTTTGGGCTTGATGGTGCATACTTGAAGTAGGAAAGAACAGCGCCAACTAAGAAGATCACGCGAGGGAGAACGACACAGCACAAGCGCCATCTAAGACGATCACGCGAGGGAGAACGACACAGGAGAAGCGCCATAAAGATAAGCTGTCACATAAAAAAGGGCCCTGTGTTTTCGAAAGGTGGTTCAGGACAACATTCATTTGGGCTAGATAGTGCATACTTGAATTAGGAAAGAACAGCGCCAACTAAGACGATCACGCGAGGGAGAACGACACAGGACAAGCGCCATAAAGATAAGCTGTCGCATAAAAAAGGGTCCTGTGTTTTCGAAAGATGGTTCAGGACAACATTCCTTTGGGCTAGATGGTGCATACTTTAATTAGGAAGCAACAGAGCCAACTAAGACGATCACGCGAGGGAGAACGACACAGGAGAAGCGCCATAAAGCTAAGCTGTCACATAAAAAAGGGCCTGTGTTTTGGAAAGATGGTTCAGGACAACATTCATTTGGGCTAGATGGTGCATACTTGAATCAGGAAAGAACAGTGCCGACTAAGACGATCACGCGAGGGAGAACGACACAGGACAAGCGCCATAAAGATAAGCTCTCACATAAAAAAGGGCCCTGTGTTTTCGAAAGATGGTTCAGGACAACATTCATTTGGGCTAGATGGTGCATACTTGAATTAGGAAAGAACAGCGCCAACCAAGACGATCACGCGAGGGAGAACGACACAGGACAAGCGCCATAAAGATAAGCTGTCACATAAAAAAGGGTCATGTGTTTTCGAAAGATGGTTCAGGACAACATTCCTTTGGGCTTGATGGTGCATACTTGAAGTAGGAAAGAACAGCGCCAACTAAGAAGATCACGCGAGGGAGAACGACACAGGATAAGCGCCATCTAAGACGATCACGCGAGGGAGAACGACACAGGAGAAGCGCCATAAAGATAAGCTGTCACATAAAAAAGGGCCCTGTGTTTTCGAAAGGTGGTTCAGGACAACATTCATTTGGGCTAGATAGTGCATACTTGAATTAGGAAAGAACAGCGCCAACTAAGACGATCACGCGAGGGAGAACGACACAGGACAAGCGCCATAAAGATAAGCTGTCGCATAAAAAAGGGTCCTGTGTTTTCGAAAGATGGTTCAGGACAAAATTCCTTTGGGCTAGATGGTGCATACTTTAATTAGGAAGCAACAGAGCCAACTAAGACGATCACGCGTGGGAGAACGACACAGGACAAGCGCCATAAAGATAAGCTGTCACATCAAAAAGGGTCCTGTGTTTTCGAAAGATGGTTCAGGACAACATTCCTTTGGGCTAGGTGGTGCATACTTGAATTAGGAAGGAACTGAGCCAACTAAGACGATCACGCGAGGGAGAACGACACAGGAGAAGCGCCATAAAGATAAGCTGTCACATAAAAAAGGGCCCTGTGTTTTCGAAAGATGGTTCAGGACAACATTCATTTGGGCTAGATGGTGCATACTTGAATTAGGAAGGAACAGAGCCAACTAAGAAAATCCCGCGAGGGAGAACGACACAGGACAAGCGCCATAAAGATAAGCTGTCACATAAAAAAGGGCCCTGTGTTTTCGAAAGATGGTACAGGACAACATTCATTTGGGCTAGATGGTGCATACTTGAATAAGGAAAGAGCAGCGCCAAATAAGACGATCACTCGAGGAAGAACGACACAGGAGAAGCGCCATAAAGATAAGCTGTCACATAAAAAAGGGCCGTGTGTTTTCGAAAGATGGTTCAGGACAGCATTCATTTGGGCTAGATGGTGCATACTTGAATTAGGAAAGAACAACGCCAACTAAGACGATCACGCGAGGGAGAACGACACAGGACAAGCGCCATCTAAGACGATCACGTGAGAGAGAACGACACAGGAGAAGCACCATAAAGATAAGCAGTCACATAAAAAAGGGCCCTGTGCTTTCGAAAGATGGTTCAGGACAACATTTATTTGCCCTAGATGGTGCATACTTGAATTAGGAAAGAACAGCGCCAACTAAGACGATCACGCGAGGGAGAATGACACAGGACAAGCGCCATCTAAGACCATCACGCGAGGGAGAACGACACAGGACAAGCGCCATAAAGATAAGCTGTCACATAAGAAGGGCCCTGTGTTTTCGAAAGATGGTTCAGGACAACATTCATTTGGGCTAGATGGTGCATACCTAATTTAGGAAGGAACAGCGCCAACTAAGACGATCACGCGAGGGAGAACAACACAGGAGAAGTGCCATAAAGATAAGCTGTCACACAAAAAATACCCTGTGTTTTCGAAAGATGGTTCAGGACAACATTCATTTGGGCTAGATGGCGCATACTTGAATTAGGAAAGAACAGCGCCAACTAAGACGATAACGCGTGGGAGAACGACACAGGAGAAGCGCCATAAAGATAAGCTGTCACATAAAAAAGGGCCCTGTGTTTTCGAAAGATGGTTCAGGAAACATTCATTTGGGCTAGATGGTGCACACTTGAATTAGGAAAGAATAGCGCCAACTAAGACGATCACGCGAGGGAGAACGACCCAGGACAAGCGCCATAAAGATAAGCTGTCACATAAAAAAGGGCCCTGTGTTTTCGAAAGGTGGTTCAGGACAACATTCATTTGGGCTAGATGGTGCATACTTGAATTAGGAAAGAATAGCGCCAACTAAGACGATCACGCGAGGGAGAACGACACAGGACAAGCGCCATAAAGATAAGCTGTCACATAAAAAAGGGCCCTGTGTTTTCGAAAGATGGTTCAGGACAACATTCATTTGGGCTAGATGGTGCATACTTGAATTAGGAAAGAACAGCGCCAACTAAGACGATCACGCGAGGGAGAACGACCCAGGACAAGCGCCATAAAGATAAGCTGTCACATAAAAAATGGCCCTGTGTTTTCGAAAGGTGGTTCAGGACATCATTCATTTGGGCTAGATGGTGGATACATTAATTAGGAAAGAACAGCGCCATCTAAGACGATCACGAGAGGGAGAACGACACAGGACAAGCGCCATAAAGATAAGCTGTCACATAAAAAGTGACCTGTGTTTTCGAAAGATGGTTCAGGACAACATTCATTCGGGCTAGATGGTGCATACTTGAATTAGGAAAGAACAGCGCCAACAACGACGATCACGCGAGGGCGAACGACACAGGACAAGAGCCATAAAGATAAGCTGTCACATATAAAAGGGCCCTGTGTTTTCGAAAGGTGGTTCAGGACAACATTCATTTGGGCTAGATAGTGCATACTTGAATTAGGAAAGAACAGCGCCAACTAAGACGATCACGCGAGGGAGAACGACACAGGACAAGCGCCATAAAGATAAGCTGTCGCATAAAAAAGGGTCCTGTGTTTTCGAAAGATGGTTGAGGACAACATTCCTTTGGGCTAGATGGTGCATACTTTAATTAGGAAGCAACAGAGCCAACTAAGACGATCACGCGTGGGAGAACGACACAGGACAAGCGCCATAAAGATAAGCTGTCACATCAAAAAGGGTCCTGTGTTTTCGAAAGATGGTTCAGGACAACATTCCTTTGGGCTAGGTGGTGCATACTTGAATTAGGAAGGAACAGAGCCAACTAAGACAATCACGCGAGGGAGAACGACACAGGAGAAGCGCCATAAAGATAAGCTGTCACATAAAAAAGGGCCCTGTGTTTTCGAAAGATGGTTCAGGACAACATTCATTTGGGCTAGATGGTGCATACTTGAATTAGGAAGGAACAGAGCCAACTAAGACGATCACGCGAGGGAGAACGACACAGGACAAGCGCCCTCAAGATAAGCTGTCACATAAAAAGGGCCCTGTGTTTTCGAAAGATGGTTCAGGACAACATTCATTTGGGTATGATGGTGCATACTTGAATTGGGAAAGAACAGCGCCAACTAAGACGATCCCGCGAGGGAGAACGACACAGGACAAGCGCCATAAAGATAAGCTGTCACATAAAAAATGGCCCTGTGTTTTCGAAAGATGGTACAGGACAACATTCATTTGGGCTAGATGGTGCATACTTGAATAAGGAAAGAACAGCGCCAAATAAGACGATCACTCGAGGAAGAACGACACTGGAGAAGCGCCATAAAGATAAGCTGTCACATAAAAAAGGGCCGTGTGTTTTCGAAAGATGGTTCAGGACAGCATTCATTTGGGCTAGATGGTGCATACTTGAATTAGGAAAGAACAACGCCAACTAAGGCGATCACGCGAGGGAGAACGACACAGGACAAGCGCCATCTAAGACGATCACGTGAGAGAGAACGACACAGGAGAAGCGCCATAAAGATAAGCAGTCACATAAAAAAGGGCCCTGTGCTTTCGAAAGATGGTTCAGGACAACATTTATTTGGGCTAGATGGTGCATACTTGAATTAGGAAAGAACAGCGCCAACTAAGACGATCACGCGAGGGAGAATGACACAGGACAAGCGCCATCTAAGACCATCACGCGAGGGAGAACGACACAGGACAAGCGCCATAAAGATAAGCTGTCACATAAGAAGGGCCCTGTGTTTTCGAAAGATGGTTCAGGACAACATTCATTTGGGCTAGATGGTGCATACCTAATTTAGGAAGGAACAGCGCCAACTAAGACGATCACGCGAGGGAGAACAACACAGGAGAAGTGCCATAAAGATAAGCTGTCACACAAAAAATACCCTGTGTTTTCGAAAGATGGTTCAGGACAACATTCATTTGGGCTAGATGGTGCATACTTGAATTAGGAAAGAACAGCGCCAACTAAGACGATCACGCGAGGGAGAACGACACAGGACAATCGCCATAAAGATAAGCTCTCACATAAAAAAGGGCCCTGTGTTTTCGAAAGATGGTTCAGGACAACATTCATTTGGGCTAGATGGCGCATACTTGAATTAGGAAAGAACAGCGCCAACTAAGACGATCACGCGAGGGAGAACGACACAGGAGAAGCGCCATAAAGCTAAGCTGTCACATAAAAAAGGGCCTGTGTTTTGGAAAGATGGTTCAGGACAACATTCATTTGGGCTAGATGGTGCATACTTGAATTAGGAAAGAACAGTGCCGACTAAGACGATCACGCGAGGGAGAACGACACAGGACAAGCGCCATAAAGATAAGCTCTCACATAAAAAAGGGCCCTGTGTTTTCGAAAGATGGTTCAGGACAACATTCATTTGGGCTAGATGGTGCATACTTGAATTAGGAAAGAACAGCGCCAACCAAGACGATCACGCGAGGGAGAACGACACAGGACAAGCGCCATAAAGATAAGCTGTCACATAAAAAAGGGTCATGTGTTTTCGAAAGATGGTTCAGGACAACATTCCTTTGGGCTTGATGGTGCATACTTGAAGTAGGAAAGAACAGCGCCAACTAAGAAGATCACGCGAGGCAGAACGACACAGGACAAGCGCCATCTAAGACGATCACGCGAGGGAGAACGACACAGGAGAAGCGCCATAAAGATAAGCTGTCACATAAAAAAGGGCCCTGTGTTTTCGAAAGATGGTTCAGGACAACATTCATTGGGCTAAATGGTGCATACTTGAATTAGGAAAGAAGAGCACCATCTAAGACGATCACGAGAGGAAGAACGACACAGGACAAGCGCCTTAAAGATAAGCTATCACATAAAAAAGGGCCCTGTGTTTTCGAAAGATGGTTCAGGGAAACATTCATTTGGGCTAGATGGTGCATACTTGAATTAGGAAAGAACGGCGCCAAATTATACGATCACGCAAGGAAGAACGACACAGGAGAAGCGCCATAAAGATAAGCTGTCACATAAAAAAGGGCCGTGTGTTTTCGAAAGATGGTTCAGGCCAAAATTCATTTGCGCTTGATGGTGCATACTTGAATTAGGACAGAACAGTGCTAACTAATACGATCACGCGAGGGAGAACGACACAGGACAAGCGCCCTAAAGATAAGCTGTTACATAAGAAAGGGCCCTGTGTTTTCGAAAGAGGGTTCAGGATAACATTCATTTGGGATACATGGTGCATACTTTAATTAGGAAGGAACAGAGCCAACTAAGACGATCACGCGAGGGAGAACGACACAGGAGAAGCGCCATAAAGATAAGCTGTCACATAAAAATTGGCCCTGTGTTTTCAAAAGATGGTTCAGGACAACATTCATTTGGGCTATATGGTGCATACTTGAATTAGGAAAGAACAGCGCCAACTAAGACGATCACGCGAGGGCGAACGACCCAGGACAAGAGCCATAAAGATAAGCTGTCACATAAAAAAGGGCCCTGTGTTTTCGAAAGGTGGTTCAGGACAACATTCATTTGGGCTAGATGGTGCATACTTTAATTAGGAAAGAACAGCGCCAACTAAGACGATCACGCGAGGGAGAACGACCCAGGACAAGCGCCATAAAGATAAGCTGTCACATAAAAAAGGGCCCTGTGTTTTCGAAAGGTGGTTCAGGACAACATTCATTTGGGCTAGATGGTGCATACTTGAATTAGGAAAGAATAGCGCCAACTAAGACGATCACGCGAGGGAGAACGACACAGGACAAGCGCCATAAAGATAAGCTGTCACATAAAAAAGGGCCCTGTGTTTTCGAAAGATGGTTCAGGACAACATTCATTTGGGCTAGATGGTGCATACTTGAATTAGGAAAGAACAGCGCCAACTAAGACGATCACGCGAGGGAGAACGACCCAGGACAAGCGCCATAAAGATAAGCTGTCACATAAAAAAGGGCCCTGTGTTTTCGAAAGGTGGTTCAGGACAACATTCATTTGGGCTAGATGGTGCATACTTGAATTAGGAAAGAATAGCGCCAACTAAGACGATCACGCGAGGGAGAACGACACAGGACAAGCGCCATAAAGATAAGCTGTCACATAAAAAATGGCCCTGTGTTTTCGAAAGGTGGTTCAGGACATCATTCATTTGGGCTAGATGGTGGATACATTAATTAGGAAAGAACAGCGCCATCTAAGACGATCACGAGAGGGAGAACGACACAGGACAAGCGCCATAAAGATAAGCTGTCACATAAAAAGTGACCTGTGTTTTCGAAAGATGGTTCAGGACAACATTCATTCGGGCTAGATGGTGCATACTTGAATTAGGAAAGAACAGCGCCAACAACGACGATCACGCGAGGGCGAACGACACAGGACAAGAGCCATAAAGATAAGCTGTCACATATAAAAGGGCCCTGTGTTTTCGAAAGGTGGTTCAGGACAACATTCATTTGGGCTAGATAGTGCATACTTGAATTAGGAAAGAACAGCGCCAACTAAGACGATCACGCGAGGGAGAACGACACAGGACAAGCGCCATAAAGATAAGCTGTCGCATAAAAAAGGGTCCTGTGTTTTCGAAAGATGGTTGAGGACAACATTCCTTTGGGCTAGATGGTGCATACTTTAATTAGGAAGCAACAGAGCCAACTAAGACGATCACGCGTGGGAGAACGACACAGGACAAGCGCCATAAAGATAAGCTGTCACATCAAAAAGGGTCCTGTGTTTTCGAAAGATGGTTCAGGACAACATTCCTTTGGGCTAGGTGGTGCATACTTGAATTAGGAAGGAACAGAGCCAACTAAGACGATCACGCGAGGGAGAACGACACAGGAGAAGCGCCATAAAGATAAGCTGTCACATAAAAAAGGGCCCTGTGTTTTCGAAAGATGGTTCAGGACAACATTCATTTGGGCTAGATGGTGCATACTTGAATTAGGAAGGAACAGAGCCAACTAAGACGATCACGCGAGGGAGAACGACACAGGACAAGCGCCCTCAAGATAAGCTGTCACATAAAAAGGGCCCTGTGTTTTCGAAAGATGGTTCAGGACAACATTCATTTGGGTATGATGGTGCATACTTGAATTGGGAAAGAACAGCGCCAACTAAGACGATCCCGCGAGGGAGAACGACACAGGACAAGCGCCATAAAGATAAGCTGTCACATAAAAAAGGGCCCTGTGTTTTCGAAAGATGGTACAGGACAACATTCATTTGGGCTAGATGGTGCATACTTGAATAAGGAAAGAACAGCGCCAAATAAGACGATCACTCGAGGAAGAACGACACTGGAGAAGCGCCATAAAGATAAGCTGTCACATAAAAAAGGGCCGTGTGTTTTCGAAAGATGGTTCAGGACAGCATTCATTTGGGCTAGATGGTGCATACTTGAATTAGGAAAGAACAACGCCAACTAAGGCGATCACGCGAGGGAGAACGACACAGGACAAGCGCCATCTAAGACGATCACGTGAGAGAGAACGACACAGGAGAAGCGCCATAAAGATAAGCAGTCACATAAAAAAGGGCCCTGTGCTTTCGAAAGATGGTTCAGGACAACATTTATTTGGGCTAGATGGTGCATACTTGAATTAGGAAAGAACAGCGCCAACTAAGACGATCACGCGAGGGAGAATGACACAGGACAAGCGCCATCTAAGACCATCACGCGAGGGAGAACGACACAGGACAAGCGCCATAAAGATAAGCTGTCACATAAGAAGGGCCCTGTGTTTTCGAAAGATGGTTCAGGACAACATTCATTTGGGCTAGATGGTGCATACCTAATTTAAGAAGGAACAGCGCCAACTAAGACGATCACGCGAGGGAGAACAACACAGGAGAAGTGCCATAAAGATAAGCTGTCACACAAAAAATACCCTGTGTTTTCGAAAGATGGTTCAGGACAACATTCATTTGGGCTAGATGGTGCATACTTGAATTAGGAAAGAACAGCGCCAACTAAGACGATCACGCGAGGGAGAACGACACAGGACAATCGCCATAAAGATAAGCTCTCACATAAAAATGGGCCCTGTGTTTTCGAAAGATGGTTCAGGACAACATTCATTTGGGCTAGATGGCGCATACTTGAATTAGGAAAGAACAGCGCCAACTAAGACGATCACGCGAGGGAGAACGACACAGGAGAAGCGCCATAAAGCTAAGCTGTCACATAAAAAAGGGCCTGTGTTTTGGAAAGATGGTTCAGGACAACATTCATTTGGGCTAGATGGTGCATACTTGAATTAGGAAAGAACAGTGCCGACTAAGACGATCACGCGAGGGAGAACGACACAGGACAAGCGCCATAAAGATAAGCTCTCACATAAAAAAGGGCCCTGTGTTTTCGAAAGATGGTTCAGGACAACATTCATTTGGGCTAGATGGTGCATACTTGAATTAGGAAAGAACAGCGCCAACCAAGACGATCACGCGAGGGAGAACGACACAGGACAAGCGCCATAAAGATAAGCTGTCACATAAAAAAGGGTCATGTGTTTTCGAAAGATGGTTCAGGACAACATTCCTTTGGGCTTGATGGTGCATACTTGAAGTAGGAAAGAACAGCGCCAACTAAGAAGATCACGCGAGGGAGAACGACACAGGACAAGCGCCATCTAAGACGATCACGCGAGGGAGAACGACACAGGAGAAGCGCCATAAAGATAAGCTGTCACATAAAAAAGGGCCCTGTGTTTTCGAAAGATGGTTCAGGACAACATTCATTGGGCTAAATGGTGCATACTTGAATTAGGAAAGAAGAGCACCATCTAAGACGATCACGAGAGGAAGAACGACACAGGACAAGCGCCTTAAAGATAAGCTATCACATAAAAAAGGGCCCTGTGTTTTCGAAAGATGGTTCAGGGAAACATTCATTTGGGCTAGATGGTGCATACTTGAATTAGGAAAGAACGGCGCCAAATTATACGATCACGCAAGGAAGAACGACACAGGAGAAGCGCCATAAAGATAAGCTGTCACATAAAAAAGGGCCGTGTGTTTTCGAAAGATGGTTCAGGCCAAAATTCATTTGCGCTTGATGGTGCATACTTGAATTAGGACAGAACAGTGCTAACTAATACGATCACGCGAGGGAGAACGACACAGGACAAGCGCCCTAAAGATAAGCTGTTACATAAGAAAGGGCCCTGTGTTTTCGAAAGAGGGTTCAGGATAACATTCATTTGGGATAGATGGTGCATACTTTATATAGGACGGAACAGAGCCAACTAAGACGATCACGCGAGGGAGAACGACACAGGAGAAGCGCCATAAAGATAAGCTGTCACATAAAAATTGGCCCTCTGTTTTCAAAAGATGGTTCAGGACAACATTCATTTGGGCTATATGGTGCATACTTGAATTAGGAAAGAACAGCGCCAACTAAGACGATCACGCGAGGGCGAACGACCCAGGACAAGAGCCATAAAGATAAGCTGTCACATAAAAAAGGGCCCTGTGTTTTCGAAAGGTGGTTCAGGACAACATTCATTTGGGCTAGATGGTGCATACTTTAATTAGGAAAGAACAGCGCCAACTAAGACGATCACGCGAGGGAGAACGACCCAGGACAAGCGCCATAAAGATAAGCTGTCACATAAAAAAGGGCCCTGTGTTTTCGAAAGGTGGTTCAGGACAACATTCATTTGGGCTAGATGGTGCATACTTGAATTAGGAAAGAATAGCGCCAACTAAGACGATCACGCGAGGGAGAACGACACAGGACAAGCGCCATAAAGATAAGCTGTCACATAAAAAAGGGCCCTGTGTTTTCGAAAGATGGTTCAGGACAACATTCATTTGGGCTAGATGGTGCATACTTGAATTAGGAAAGAACAGCGCCAACTAAGACGATCACGCGAGGGAGAACGACCCAGGACAAGCGCCATAAAGATAAGCTGTCACATAAAAAAGGGCCATGTGTTTTCGAAAGGTGGTTCAGGACAACATTCATTTGGGCTAGATGGTGCATACTTGAATTAGGAAAGAATAGCGCCAACTAAGACGATCACGCGAGGGAGAACGACACAGGACAAGCGCCATAAAGATAAGCTGTCACATAAAAAAGGGCCCTGTGTTTTCGAAAGATGGTTCAGGACAACATTCATTTGGGCTAGATGGTGCATACTTGAATTAGGAAAGAACAGCGCCGACTAAGACGATCACGCGAGGGAGAACGACACAGGACAAGCGCCATAAAGATAAGCTCTCACATAAAAAAGGGCCCTGTGTTTTCGAAAGATGGTTCAGGACAACATTCATTTGGGCTAGATGGTGCATACTTGAATTAGGAAAGAACAGCGCCAACCAAGACGATAACGCGAGGGAGAACGACACAGGACAAGCGCCATAAAGATAAGCTGTCACATAAAAAAGGGTCCTGTGTTTTCGAAAGATGGTTCAGGACAACATTCCTTTGGGCTTGATGGTGCATACTTGAAGTAGGAAAGAACAGCGCCAACTAAGAAGATCACGCGAGGGAGAACGACACAGGACAAGCGCCATCTAAGACGATCACGCGAGGGAGAACGACACAGGACAAGCGCCATAAAGATAAGCTCTCACATAAAAAAGGGCCCTGTGTTTTCGAAAGATGGTTCAGGACAACATTCATTTGGGCTAGATGGTGCATACTTGAATTAGGAAAGAACAGCGCCAACCAAGACGATCACGCGAGGGAGAACGACACAGGACAAGCGCCATAAAGATAAGCTGTCACATAAAAAAGGGTCATGTGTTTTCGAAAGATGGTTCAGGACAACATTCCTTTGGGCTAATGGTGCATACTTGAAGTAGGAAAGAACAGCGCCAACTAAGAAGATCACGCGAGGGAGAACGACACAGGACAAGCGCCATCTAAGACGATCACGCGAGGGAGAACGACACAGGAGAAGCGCCATAAAGATAAGCTGTCACATAAAAAAGGGCCCTGTGTTTTCGAAAGATGGTTCAGGACAACATTCATTGGGCTAAATGGTGCATACTTGAATTAGGAAAGAAGAGCACCATCTAAGACGATCACGAGAGGAAGAACGACACAGGACAAGCGCCTTAAAGATAAGCTATCACATAAAAAAGGGCCCTGTGTTTTCGAAAGATGGTTCAGGGAAACATTCATTTGGGCTGGATGGTGCATACTTGAATTAGGAAAGAACGGCGCCAAATTTTACGATCACGCAAGGAAGAACGACACAGGAGAAGCGCCATAAAGATAAGCTGTCACATAAAAAAAGGCCGTGTGTTTTCGAAAGATGGTTCAGGCCAAAATTCATTTGCGCTTGATGGTGCATACTTGAATTAGGACAGAACAGTGCCAACTAATACGATCACGCGAGGGAGAACGACACAGGAGAAGCGTCATCTAAGACGATCACGAGAGGGAGAACGACACAGGACAAGCGCCCTAAAGATAAGCTGTTACATAAGAAAGGGCCCTGTGTTTTCGAAAGAGGGTTCAGGATAACATTCATTTGGGATAGATGGTGCATACTTTAATTAGGAAGGAACAGAGCCAACTAAGACGATCACGCGAGGGAGAACGACACAGGAGAAGCGCCATAAAGATAAGCTGTCACATAAAAATTGGCCCTGTGTTTTCAAAAGATGGTTCAGGACAACATTCATTCGGGCTATATGGTGCATACTTGAATTAGGAAAGAACAACGCCAACTAAGACGATCACGCGAGGGCGAACGACCCAGGACAAGAGCCATAAAGATAAGCTGTCACATAAAAAAGGGCCCTGTGTTTTCGAAAGGTGGTTCAGGACAACATTCATTTGGGCTAGATGGTGCATACTTTAATTAGGAAAGAACAGCGCCAACTAAGACGATCACGCGAGGGAGAACGACCCAGGACAAGCGCCATAAAGATAAGCTGTCACATAAAAAAGGGCCCTGTGTTTTCGAAAGGTGGTTCAGGACAACATTCATTTGGGCTAGATGGTGCATACTTGAATCAGGAAAGAATAGCACCAACTAAGACGATCACGCGAGGGAGAACGACACAGGACAAGCGCCATAAAGATAAGCTGTCACATAAAAAAGGGCCCTCTGTTTTCGAAAGATGGTTCAGGACAACATTCATTTGGGCTAGATGGTGCATACTTGAATTAGGAAAGAACAGCGCCAACTAAGACGATCACGCGAGGGAGAACGACCCAGGACAAGCGCCATAAAGATAAGCTGTCACATAAAAAAGGGCCCTGTGTTTTCGAAAGGTGGTTCAGGACAACATTCATTTGGGCTAGATGGTGCATACTTGAATTAGGAAAGAATAGCGCCAACTAAGACGATCACGCGAGGGAGAACGACACAGGACAAGCGCCATAAAGATAAGCTGTCACATAAAAAAGGGCCCTGTGTTTTCGAAAGATGGTTCAGGACAACATTCATTTGGGCTAGATGGTGCATACTTGAATTAGGAAAGAACAGCGCCAACTAAGACGATCACGCGAGGGAGAACGACCCAGGACAAGCGCCATAAAGATAAGCTGCTCATAAAAAAGGGCCCTGTGTTTTCGAAAGGTGGTTCAGGACAACATTCCTTTGGGCTAGATGGTGTATACTTGAATTAGCAAAGAACAGCGCCAACTAAGACGATCACGCGAGGGAGAACGACACAGGACAAGCGCCATCTAAGACGATCACGTGAGGGAGAATGACACAGGACAAGCGCCATCTAAGACGATCACGCCAGGGAGAACGACACAGGACAAGCGCCATAAAGACAAGCTGTCACATAAAAAAGGGCCCTGTGTTTTCGAAAGATGGTTCAGGACAACCTTCATTTGGGCTAGATGGTGCATACTTGAATTAGGAAAGAACAGCGCCAACTAAGACGATCACGCAAGGGAGAATGACACAGGACAAGCGCCATCTAAGACGATCACGCCAGGGAGAACGACACAGGACAAGCGCCATAAAGATAAGCTGTCACATCAAAAAGGGTCCTGTGTTTTCGAAAGATGGTTCAGGACAACATTCCTTTGGGCTAGATGGTGCATACTTGAATTAGGAAGGAACAGAGCCAACTAAGACGATCACGCGAGGGAGAACGACACAGAAGCGCCATAAAGATAAGCTGTCACATAAAAAAGGGCCCTGTGTTTTCGAAAGATGGTTCAGGACAACATTCATTTGGGCTAGATGGTGCATACTTGAATTAGGAAAGAACAGCGCCAACTAAGACGATCACGCGAGGGAGAACGACACAGGACAAGCGCCATCTAAGACGATCACGTGAGGGAGAACGACACAGGAGAAGCGCCATAAAGATAAGCTGTCACATAAAAAAGGGCCCTGTGTTTTCGAAAGATGGTTCAGGACAACATTCATTGGGCTAAATGGTGCATACTTGAATTAGGAAAGAAGAGCACCATCTAAGACGATCACGAGAGGAAGAACGACACAGGACAAGCGCCTTAAAGATAAGCTATCACATAAAAAAGGGCCCTGTGTTTTCGAAAGATGGTTCAGGGAAACATTCATTTGGGCTAGATGGTGCATACTTGAATTAGGAAAGAACGGCGCCAAATTATACGATCACGCAAGGAAGAACGACACAGGAGAAGCGCCATAAAGATAAGCTGTCACATAAAAAAAGGCCGTGTGTTTTCGAAAGATGGTTCAGGCCAAAATTCATTTGCGCTTGATGGTGCATACTTGAATTAGGACAGAACAGTGCCAACTAATACGATCAGGCGAGGGAGAACGACACAGGAGAAGCGTCATCTAAGACGATCACGAGAGGGAGAACGACACAGGACAAGCGCCCTAAAGATAAGCTGTTACATAAGAAAGGGCCCTGTGTTTTCGAAAGGTGGTTCAGGACAACATTCATTTGGGCTAGATGGTGCATACTTGAATCAGGAAAGAATAGCACCAACTAAGACGATCACGCGAGGGAGAACGACACAGGACAAGCGCCATAAAGATAAGCTGTCACATAAAAAAGGGCCCTGTGTTTTCGAAAGATGGTTCAGGACAACATTCATTTGGGCTAGATGGTGCATACTTGAATTAGGAAAGAACAGCGCCAACTAAGACGATCACGCGAGGGAGAACGACCCAGGACAAGCGCCATAAAGATAAGCTGTCACATAAAAAAGGGCCCTGTGTTTTCGAAAGGTGGTTCAGGACAACATTCATTTGGGCTAGATGGTGCATACTTGAATTAGGAAAGAATAGCGCCAACTAAGACGATCACGCGAGGGAGAACGACACAGGACAAGCGCCATAAAGATAAGCTGTCACATAAAAAAGGGCCCTGTGTTTTCGAAAGATGGTTCAGGACAACATTCATTTGGGCTAGATGGTGCATACTTGAATTAGGAAAGAACAGCGCCAACTAAGACGATCACGCGAGGGAGAACGACCCAGGACAAGCGCCATAAAGATAAGCTGCTCATAAAAAAGGGCCCTGTGTTTTCGAAAGGTGGTTCAGGACAACATTCCTTTGGGCTAGATGGTGTATACTTGAATTAGCAAAGAACAGCGCCAACTAAGACGATCACGCGAGGGAGAACGACACAGGACAAGCGCCATCTAAGACGATCACGTGAGGGAGAACGACACAGGAGAAGCGCCATAAAGACAAGCTGTCACATAAAAAAGGGCCCTGTGTTTTCGAAAGATGGTTCAGGACAACCTTCATTGGGGCTAGATGGTGCATACTTGAATTAGGAAAGAACAGCGCCAACTAAGACGATCACGCAAGGGAGAATGACACAGGACAAGCGCCATCTAAGACGATCACGCCAGGGAGAACGACACAGGACAAGCGCCATAAAGATAAGCTGTCACATCAAAAAGGGTCCTGTGTTTTCGAAAGATGGTTCAGGACAACATTCCTTTGGGCTAGATGGTGCATACTTGAATTAGGAAGGAACAGAGCCAACTAAGACGATCACGCGAGGGAGAACGACACAGAAGCGCCATAAAGATAAGCTGTCACATAAAAAAGGGCCCTGTGTTTTCGAAAGATGGTTCAGGACAACATTCATTTGGGCTAGATGGTGCATACTTGAATTAGGAAAGAACAGCGCCGACTAAGACGATCACGCGAGGGAGAACGACACAGGATAAGCGCCATAAAGATAAGCTCTCACATAAAAAAGGGCCCTGTGTTTTCGAAAGATGGTTCAGGACAACATTCATTTGGGCTAGATGGTGCATACTTGAATTAGGAAAGAACAGCGCCAACCAAGACGATCACGCGAGGGAGAACGACACAGGACAAGCGCCATAAAGATAAGCTGTCACATAAAAAAGGGTCCTGTGTTTTCGAAAGATGGTTCAGGACAACATTCCTTTGGGCTTGATGGTGCATACTTGAAGTAGGAAAGAACAGCGCCAACTAAGAAGATCACGCGAGGGAGAACGACACAGGACAAGCGCCATCTAAGACGATCACGCGAGGGAGAACGACACAGGAGAAGCGCCATAAAGATAAGCTGTCACATAAAAAAGGGCCCTGTGTTTTCGAAAGATGGTTCAGGACAACATTCATTGGGCTAAATGGTGCATACTTGAATTAGGAAAGAAGAGCACCATCTAAGACGATCACGAGAGGAAGAACGACACAGGACAAGCGTCTTAAAGATAAGCTATCACATAAAAAAGGGCCCTGTGTTTTCGAAAGATGGTTCAGGGAAACATTCATTTGGGCTAGATGGTGCATACTTGAATTAGGAAAGAACGGCGCCAAACTATACGATCACGCAAGGAAGAACGAAACAGGAGAAGCGCCATAAAGATAAGCTGTCACATAAAAAAGGGCCGTGTGTTTTCGAAAGATGGTTCAGGCCAAAATTCTTTTGCGCTTGATGGTGCATACTTGAATTAGGAAAGAACAGTGCCAACTAATACGATCACGCGAGGGAGAACGACACAGGAGAAGCGTCATCTAAGACGATCACGAGAGGGAGAACGACACAGGACAAGCGCCCTAAAGATAAGCTGTTACATAAGAAAGGGCCCTGTGTTTTCGAAAGAGGGTTCAGGATAACATTCATTTGGGATAGATGGTGCATACTTTAATTAGGAAGGAACAGAGCCAACTAAGACGATCACGCGAGGGAGAACGACACAGGAGAAGCGCCATAAAGATAAGCTGTCACATAAAAATTGGCCCTGTGTTTTCGAAAGATGGTTCAGGACAACATTCATTTGGGCTAGATGGTGCATACTTGAATTAGGAAAGAACAGCGCCAACTAAGACGATCACGCGAGGGAGAACGACCCAGGACAAGCGCCATAAAGATAAGCTGTCACATAAAAAAGGGCCCTGTGTTTTCGAAAGGTGGTTCAGGACAACATTCATTTGGGCTAGATGGTGCATACTTGAATTAGGAAAGAATAGCGCCAACTAAGACGATCACGCGAGGGAGAACGACACAGGACAAGCGCCATAAAGATAAGCTGTCACATAAAAAAGGGCCCTGTGTTTTCGAAAGATGGTTCAGGACAACATTCATTTGGGCTAGATGGTGCATACTTGAATTAGGAAAGAACAGCGCCAACTAAGACGATCACGCGAGGGAGAACGACCCAGGACAAGCGCCATAAATATAAGCTGCTCATAAAAAAGGGCCCTGTGTTTTCGAAAGGTGGTTCAGGACAACATTCCTTTGGGCTAGATGGTGTATACTTGAATTAGTAAAGAACAGCGCCAACTAAGACGATCACGCGAGGGAGAACGACACAGGACAAGCGCCATCTAAGACGATCACGTGAGGGAGAACGACACAGGAGAAGCGCCATAAAGACAAACTGTCACATAAAAAAGGGCCCTGTGTTTTCGAAAGATGGTTCAGGACAACCTTCATTTGGGCTAGATGGTGCATACTTGAATTAGGAAAGAACAGCGCCAACTAAGACGATCACGCGAGGGAGAATGACACAGGACAAGCGCCATCTAAGACGATCACGCCAGGGAGAACGACACAGGACAAGCGCCATAAAGATAAGCTGTCACATCAAAAAGGGTCCTGTGTTTTCGAAAGATGGTTCAGGACAAGATTCCTTTGGGCTAGATGGTGCATACTTGAATTAGGAAGGAACAGAGACAACTAAGACGATCACGCGAGGGAGAACGACACAGAAGCGCCATAAAGATAAGCTGTCACATAAAAAAGGGCCCTGTGTTTTCGAAAGATGGTTCAGGACAACATTCATTTGGGCTAGATGGTGCATACTTGAATTAGGAAAGAACAACGCCAACTAAGACGATCACGCGAGTAAGAACCACACAGGAGAAGCGCCTTAAAGATAAGCTGTCACAAAAAAAGGGCCCTGTGTTTTCGAAAGATGGTTCAGGACAACATTCATTTGGGCTAGATGGCGCATACTTGAATTAGGAAAGAGCAGCGCCAACTAAGACGATCACGCGACGGAGAACGACACAGGACAAGCGCCATAAACATAAGCTGTCACATAAAAAAGGGCCCTGTGTTTTCGAAAGATGGTTCAGGACAACATTCATTTGGGCTAGATGGCGCATACTTGAATTAGGAAAGAACAGCGCCAACTAAGACGATAACGCGTGGGAGAACGACACAGGAGAAGCGCCATAAAGATAAGCTGTCACATAAAAAAGGGCCCTGTGTTTTCGAAAGATGGTTCAGGAAACATTCATTTGGGCTAGATGGTGCATACTTGAATTAGGAAAGAGTAGCGCCAACTAAGACGATCACGCGAGGGAGAACGACCCAGGACAAGCGCCATAAAGATAAGCTGTCACATAAAAAAGGGCCCTGTGTTTTCGAAAGGTGGTTCAGGACAACATTCATTTGGGCTAGATGGTGCATACTTGAATTAGGAAAGAATAGCGCCAACTAAGACGATCACGCGAGGGAGAACGACACAGGACAAGCGCCATAAAGATAAGCTGTCACATAAAAAAGGGCCCTGTGTTTTCGAAAGATGGTTCAGGACAACATTCATTTGGGCTAGATGGTGCATACTTGAATTAGGAAAGAACAGCGCCAACTAAGACGATCACGCGAGGGAGAACGACCCAGGACAAGCGCCATAAAGATAAGCTGTCACATAAAAAAGGGCCCTGTGTTTTCGAAAGGTGGTTCAGGACATCATTCATTTGGGCTAGATGGCGCATACTTGAATTAAGAAAGAATAGCGCCAACTAAGACGATCACGCGAGGGAGAACGACCCAGGACAAGCGCCATAAAGATAAGCTGTCACATAAAAAACGACCCTGTGTTTTCGAAAGGTGGTTCAGGACAACATTCCTTTTGGCTAGATGGTGCATACTTGAATTAGTGAAGAACAGCGCCAACTAAGACGATCACGCGAGGGAGAACGACAAAGGACAAGCGCCATCTAAGACGATCACGCGAGGGAGAACGACACAGGAGAAGCGCCATAAAGACAAGCTGCCACATAAAAAAGGGCCCTGTGTTATCGAAAGATGGTTCAGGACAACATTCATTTGGGCTAGATGGTGCATACTTGAATTAGGAAAGAACAGCGCCAACTAAGACGATCACGCGAGGAAGAATGACACAGGACAAGCGCCATCTAAGACGATCACGCCAGGGAGAACGACACAGAACAAGCGCCATAAAGATACGCTGTCAAATCAAAAAGGGTCCTGTGTTTTCGAAAGATGGTTCAGGACAACATTCCATTGGGCTAGATGGTGCATACTTGAATTAGGAAGGAACAGAGCCAACTAAGACGATCACGCGAGGGAGAAAGACAGAGAAGCGCCATAAAGATAAGCTGTCACATAAAAAAGGGCCCTGTGTTTTCGAAAGATGGTTCAGGACAACATTCATTTGGGCTAGATGGTGCATACTTGAATTAAGAAAGAACAACGCCAACTAAAACGATCACGCGAGTAAGAACCACACAGGAGAAGCGCCTTAAAGATAAGCTGTCACAAAAAAAGGGCCCTGTGTTTTCGAAAGATGGTTCAGGACAACATTCATTTGCACTAGATGGTGCATACTTTAATTAGGAAGGAACAGAGCCAACTAAGACGATCACGCGAGGGAGAACGACACAAGACAAGCGCCATAAAGATAAGCTGTCGCATCAAAAAGGGTCCTGTGTTTTCGAAATATGGTTCAGGACAACATTCCTTTGGGCTAGATGGTGCATACTTTAATTAGGAAGGAACAGAGCCAACTAAGACGATCACGCGATGGAGAACGACACAGGAGAAGCGCCATAAAGATAAGCTGTCACATAAAAAAGGGCCCTGTGTTTTCAAAACATGGTTCAGGACAACATTCATTTGGGCTAGATGGTGCATACTTGAATTAGGAAAGAACCACGCCAACTAAGACGATCACGCGAGTAAGAACCACACAGGAGAAGCGCCTTAAAGATAAGCTGTCACATAAAAAAGGGCCCTGTGTTTTCGAAAGATGGTTCAGGCCAAAATTCATTTGCGCTAGATGGTGCATACTTGAATTACGAAAGAACAGTGACAACTAAGACGATCACGCGAGGGAGAACGACACAGGAGAAGCGTCATCTAAGACGATCACGAGAGGGAGAACGACACAGGACAAGCGCCCTAAAGATAAGCTGTCACATAAAAAAGGGCCCTTTGTTTTCGAAAGATGGTTCAGGACAACATTCATTTGGGCTAGATGGTGCATACTTGAGTTAGGAAGGAACAGAGCCAATAAAGACGATCATGCGAGGGAGAAGGACACAGGAGAAGCGCCATAAAGATAAGCTGTCACATAAAAAAGGGCCCTGTGTTTTCAAAACATGGTTCAGGACAACATTCATTTGGGCTAGATGGTGCATACTTGAATTAGGAAAGAACAACGCCAACTAAGATGATCACGCGAGTAAGAACGACACAGGAGAAGCGCCATAAAGATAAGCTGTCACATAAAAAAGGTCCTGTGTTTTCGAAAGATGGTTCAGGACAACATTCATTTGGGCTAGATGGTGCATACTTGAATTAGGAAAGAACAGCGCCATGTAAGACGAATATGAGAGGGAGAACGACACAGGACAAGCGCCATATAGATAAGCTGTCACATAAAAAAGGGCCCTGTGTTTTCGAAAGATGGTTCAGGACAACATTCATTTGGGCTAGATGGCGCATACTTGAATTAGGAAAGAGCAGCGCCAACTAAGACGATCACGCGACGGAGAACGACACAGGACAAGCGCCATAAACATAAGCTGTCACATAAAAAAGGGCCCTGTGTTTTCGAAAGATGGTTCAGGACAACATTCATTTGGGCTAGATGGCGCATACTTGAATTAGGAAAGAACAGCGCCAACTAAGACGATAACGCGTGGGAGAACGACACAGGAGAAGCGCCATAAAGATAAGCTGTCACATAAAAAAGGGCCCTGTGTTTTCGAAAGATGGTTCAGGAAACATTCATTTGGGCTAGATGGTGCATACTTGAATTAGGAAAGAGTAGCGCCAACTAAGACGATCACGCGAGGGAGAACGACCCAGGACAAGCGCCATAAAGATAAGCTGTCACATAAAAAAGGGCCCTGTGTTTTCGAAAGGTGGTTCAGGACAACATTCATTTGGGCTAGATGGTGCATACTTGAATTAGGAAAGAATAGCGCCAACTAAGACGATCACGCGAGGGAGAACGACACAGGACAAGCGCCATAAAGATAAGCTGTCACATAAAAAAGGGCCCTGTGTTTTCGAAAGATGGTTCAGGACAACATTCATTTGGGCTAGATGGTGCATACTTGAATTAGGAAAGAACAGCGCCAACTAAGACGATCACGCGAGGGAGAACGACCCAGGACAAGCGCCATAAAGATAAGCTGTCACATAAAAAAGGGCCCTGTGTTTTCGAAAGGTGGTTCAGGACATCATTCATTTGGGCTAGATGGCGCATACTTGAATTAAGAAAGAATAGCGCCAACTAAGACGATCACGCGAGGGAGAACGACCCAGGACAAGCGCCATAAAGATAAGCTGTCACATAAAAAACGACCCTGTGTTTTCGAAAGGTGGTTCAGGACAACATTCCTTTTGGCTAGATGGTGCATACTTGAATTAGTGAAGAACAGCGCCAACTAAGACGATCACGCGAGGGAGAACGACAAAGGACAAGCGCCATCTAAGACGATCACGCGAGGGAGAACGACACAGGAGAAGCGCCATAAAGACAAGCTGCCACATAAAAAAGGGCCCTGTGTTATCGAAAGATGGTTCAGGACAACATTCATTTGGGCTAGATGGTGCATACTTGAATTAGGAAAGAACAGCGCCAACTAAGACGATCACGCGAGGAAGAATGACACAGGACAAGCGCCTTAAAGATAAGCTGTCACAAAAAAAGGGCCCTGTGTTTTCGAAAGATGGTTCAGGACAACATTCATTTGCACTAGATGGTGCATACTTTAATTAGGAAGGAACAGAGCCAAACTAAGACGATCACGCGAGGGAGAACGACACAAGACAAGCGCCATAAAGATAAGCTGTCGCATCAAAAAGGGTCCTGTGTTTTCGAAATATGGTTCAGGACAACATTCCTTTGGGCTAGATGGTGCATACTTTAATTAGGAAGGAACAGAGCCAACTAAGACGATCACGCGATGGAGAACGACACAGGAGAAGCGCCATAAAGATAAGCTGTCACATAAAAAAGGGCCCTGTGTTTTCAAAACATGGTTCAGGACAACATTCATTTGGGCTAGATGGTGCATACTTGAATTAGGAAAGAACAACGCCAACTAAGACGATCACGCGAGTAAGAACCACACAGGAGAAGCGCCTTAAAGATAAGCTGTCACATAAAAAAGGGCCCTGTGTTTTCGAAAGATGGTTCAGGCCAAAATTCATTTGCGCTAGATGGTGCATACTTGAATTACGAAAGAACAGTGACAACTAAGACGATCACGCGAGGGAGAACGACACAGGAGAAGCGTCATCTAAGACGATCACGAGAGGGAGAACGACACAGGACAAGCGCCCTAAAGATAAGCTGTCACATAAAAAAGGGCCCTTTGTTTTCGAAAGATGGTTCAGGACAACATTCATTTGGGCTAGATGGTGCATACTTGAATTAGGAAGGAACAGCGCCAACTTAGACGATCACGCGAGGGAGAACGACACAGGAAAAGCGCCATCTAAGACGATCACGAGAGGGAGAACGACACAGGACAAGCGCCCTCAAGATAAGCTGTCGCATAAAAAGGGCCCTGTGTTTTCGAAAGATGGTTCAGGACAACATTCCTTTGGGCTAGATGGTGCATACTTGAATTAGCAAAGAACGGCGCCAACTAAGACGATCACGCGAGGGAGAACGACACAGGACAAGCTCCATCTAAGACGATCACGCGAGGAAGAACGACACAGGACAAGCGCCATAAACATAAGCTGTCACAAAAAAAAGGGCCCTGTGTTTTCGAAAGATGGTTCAGGACAACATTCATTTGGGCTAGATGTCGCATACTTGAATTAATAAAGAGCAGCGCCAACTAAGACGATCACGCGAGGGAGAACGACCCAGGACAAGCGCCATAAAGATAAGCTGTCACATAAAAAAGGGCCCTGTGTTTTCGAAAGGTGGTTCAGGACAACATTCATTTGGGCTAGATGGTGCATACTTGAATTAAGAAAGAATAGCGCCAACTAAGACGATCACGCGAGGGAGAACGACACAGGACAAGCGCCATAAAGATAAGCTGTCACATAAAAAAGGGCCCTGTGTTTTCGAAAGATGGTTCAGGACAACATTCATTTGGGCTAGATGGTGCATACTTGAATTAGGAAAGAACAGCGCCAACTAAGACGATCACGCGAGGGAGTACGACCCAGGACAAGCGCCATAAAGATAAGCTGTCACATAAAAAAGGGCCCTGTGTTTTCGAAAGATGGTTCAGGACAACATTCATTTGGGCTAGATGGTGCATACTAGAATTAGGAAAGAACAGCGCCAACTAAGACGATCACGCGAGGGAGAACGACCCAGGACAAGCGCCATAAAGATAAGCTGTCACATAAAAAAGGGCCCTGTGTTTTCGAAAGGTGGTTCAGGACATCATTCATTTGGGCTAGATGGCGCATACTTGAATTAAGAAAGAATAGCGCCAACTAAGACGATCACGCGAGGGAGAACGACCCAGGACAAGCGCCATAAAGATAAGCTGTCACATAAAAAACGACCCTGTGTTTTCGAAAGGTGGTTCAGGACAACATTCCTTTTGGCTAGATGGTGCATACTTGAATTAGTGAAGAACAGCGCCAACTAAGACGATCACGCGAGGGAGAACGACAAAGGACAAGCGCCATCTAAGACGATCACGCGAGGGAGAACGACACAGGAGAAGCGCCATAAAGACAAGCTGCCACATAAAAAAGGGCCCCGTGTTTTCGAAAGGTGGTTCAGGAGAACATTCATTTGGGCTAGATGGTGCATACTTGAATTAGGAAAGAACAGCGCCAACTAAGACGATCACGCGAGGAAGAATGACACAGGACAAGCGCCATCTAAGACGATCACGCCAGGGAGAACGACACAGGACAAGCGCCATAAAGATACGCTGTCAAATCAAAAAGGGTCCTGTGTTTTCGAAAGATGGTTCAGGACAACATTCCATTGGGCTAGATGGTGCATACTTGAATTAGGAAGGAACAGAGCCCACTAAGACGATCACGCGAGGGAGAACGACAGAGAAGCGCCATAAAGATAAGCTGTCACATAAAAAGGGCCCTGTGTTTTCGAAAGATGGTTCACGACAACATTCATTTGGGCTAGATGGTGCATACTTGAATTAAGAAAGAACAACGCCAACTAAAACGATCACGCGAGTAAGAACCACACAGGAGAAGCGCCTTAAAGATAAGCTGTCACAAAAAAAGGGCCCTGTGTTTTCGAAAGATGGTTCAGGACAACATTCATTTGCACTAGATGGTGCATACTTGAATTAGGAAAGAACAGCGCCAACTAAGACGATCACGCGAGGGAGAACGACACAGGAGAAGTGCCCTAAAGATAAGCAGTCACATAAAAAAGGATCCTGTGTTTTCGAAATATGGTTCAGGACAACATTCCTTTGGGCTAGATGGTGCATACTTTAATTAGGAAGGAACAGAGCCAACTAAGACGATCACGCGTGGGAGAACGACACAAGACAAGCGCCATAAAGATAAGCTGTCGCATCAAAAAGGGTATGTGTTTTCGAAAGATGGTTCAGGACAACATTCATTTGGGCTAGATGGTGCATACTTGAATTAGGAAGGAACAGCGCCAACTTAGACGATCACGCGAGGGAGAACGACACAGGAAAAGCGCCATAAAGATAAGCTGTCGCATCAAAAAGGGTCCTGTGTTTTCGAAATATGGTTCAGGACAACATTCCTTTGGGCTAGATGGTGCATACTTTAATTAGGAAGGAACAGAGCCAACTAAGACGATCACGCGAGTAAGAACGACACAGGAGAAGCGCCTTAAAGATAAGCTGTCACATAAAAAAGGGCCCTGTGTTTTCGAAAGATGGTTCAGGCCAAAATTCATTTGCGCTAGATGGTGCATACTTGAATTACGAAAGAACGGTGACAACTAAGACGATCACGCGAGGGAGAACGACACAGGAGAAGCGTCATCTAAGACGATCACGAGAGGGAGAACGACACAGGACAAGCGCCCTAAAGATAAGCTGTCACATAAAAATGGGCCCTTTGTTTTCGAAAGATGGTTCAGGACAACATTCATTTGGGCTAGATGGTGCATACTTGAATTAGGAAGGAACAGCGCCAACTTAGACGATCACGCGAGGGAGAACGACACAGGAAAAGCGCCATCTAAGACGATCACGAGAGGGAGAACGACACAGGACAAGCGCCCTCAAGATGAGCTGTCGCATAAAAAGGGCCCTGTGTTTTCGAAAGATGGTTCAGGACAACATTCCTTTGGGCTAGATGGTGCATACTTGAATTAGCAAAGAACAGCGCCAACTAAGACGATCACGCGAGGGAGAACGACACAGGACAATCGCCATCTAAGACGATCACGCGAGGAAGAACGACACAGGACAAGCGCCATAAACATAAGCTGTCACATAAAAAAGGGCCCTGTGTTTTCGAAAGATGGTTCAGGACAACATTCATTTGGGCTAGATGTCGCATACTTGAATTAGGAAAGAACAGCGCCAACTAAGACGATCACGCGAGGGAGAACGACCCAGGACAAGCGCCATAAAGATAAGCTGTCACATAAAAAAGGGCCCTGTGTTTTCGAAAGGTGGTTCAGGACAACATTCATTTGGGCTAGATGGTGCATACTTGAATTAAGAAAGAATAGCGCCAACTAAGACGATCACGCGAGGGAGAACGATACAGGACAAGCGCCATAAAGATAAGCTGTCACATAAAAAAGGGCCCTGTGATTTCGACAGATGGTTCAGGACAACATTCATTTGGGCTAGATGGTGCATACTTGAATTAGGAAAGAACAGCGCCAACTAAGACGATCACGCGAGGGAGAACGACCCAGGACAAGCGCCATTAAGATAAGCTGTCACATAAAAAAGGGCCCTGTGTTTTCGAAAGGTGGTCCAGGACATCATTCATTTGGGCTAGATGACGCATACTTGAATTAAGAAAGAATAGCGCCAACAAAGACGATCACGCGAGGGAGAACGACCCAGGACAAGCGCCATAAATATAAGCTGTCACATAAAAAAGGGCCCTGTGTTTTCGAATGGTGGTTCAGGACAACATTCCTTTGGGCTAGATGGTGCATACTTGAATTAGCAAAGAACAGCGCCAACTAAGACGATCACGCGAGGGAGAACGACACAGGACAAGCGCCATAAAGATAAGCTGTCACGTCAAAAAGGGTCCTGTGTTTTCGAAAGATGGTTCAGGACAACATTCCTTTGGGCTAGATGGTGCATACTTGAATTAGGAAAGAACAACGCCAACTAAGACGATCACGCGAGTAAGAACGACACAGGAGAAGCGCCTTAAAGATAAGCTGTCACATAAAAAAGGGCCCTTTGTTTTCGAAAGATGGTTCAGGACAACATTCATTTGGGCTAGATGGTGCATACTTGAATTAGGAAGGAACAGCGCCAACTTAGACGATCACGCGAGTGAGAACGACACAGGAAAATCGCCATCTAAGACGATCACGAGAGGGAGAACGACACAGGACAAGCGCCCTCAAGATAAGCTGTCGCATAAAAAGGGCCCTGTGTTTTCGAAAGATGGTTCAGGACAACATTCCATTGGGCTAGATGGTGCATACTTGAATTAGGAAGGAACAGAGCCAACTAAGACGATCACGCGAGGGAGAACGACAGAGAAGCGCCATAAAGATAAGCTGTCACATAAAAAAGGGCCCTGTGTTTTCGAAAGATGGTTCACGACAACATTCATTTGGGCTAGATGGTGCATACTTGAATTAAGAAAGAACGCCAACTAAAACGATCACGCGAGTAAGAACCACACAGGAGAAGCGCCTTAAAGATAAGCTGTCACAAAAAAAGGGCCCTGTGTTTTCGAAAGATGGTTCAGGACAACATTCATTTGCACTAGATGGTGCATACTTGAATTAGGAAAGAACAGCGCCAACTCAGACGATCACGCGAGGGAGAACGACACAGGACAAGTGCCCTAAAGATAAGCAGTCACATAAAAAAGGATCCTGTGTTTTCGAAATATGGTTCAGGACAACATTCCTTTGGGCTAGATGGTGCATACTTTAATTAGGAAGGAACAGAGCCAACTAAGACGATCACGCGTGGGAGAACGACACAAGACAAGCGCCATAAAGATAAGCTGTCGCATCAAAAAGGGTCCTGTGTTTTCGAAAGATGGTTCAGGACAACATTCATTTGGGCTAGATGGTGCATACTTGAATTAGGAAGGAACAGCGCCAACTTAGACGATCACGCGAGGGAGAACGACACAGGAAAAGCGCCATAAAGATAAGCTGTCGCATCAAAAAGGGTCCTGTGTTTTCGAAATATGGTTCAGGACAACATTCCTTTGGGCTAGATGGTGCATACTTTAATTAGGAAGGAACAGAGCCAACTAAGACGATCACGCGAGTAAGAACGACACAGGAGAAGCGCCTTAAAGATAAGCTGTCACATAAAAAAGGGCCCTGTGTTTCGAAAGATGGTTCAGGCCAAAATTCATTTGCGCTAGATGGTGCATACTTGAATTACGAAAGAACAGTGACAACTAAGACGATCACGCGAGGGAGAACGACACAGGAGAAGCGTCATCTAAGACGATCACGAGAGGGAGAACGACACAGGACAAGCGCCCTAAAGATAAGCTGTCACATAAAAATGGGCCCTTTGTTTTCGAAAGATGGTTCAGGACAACATTCATTTGGGCTAGATGGTGCATACTTGAATTAGGAAGGAACAGCGCCAACTTAGACGATCACGCGAGGGAGAACGACACAGGAAAAGCGCCATCTAAGACGATCACGAGAGGGAGAACGACACAGGACAAGCGCCCTCAAGATAAGCTGTCGCATAAAAAGGGCCCTGTGTTTTCGAAAGATGGTTCAGGACAACATTCATTTGGGCTAGATGTCGCATACTTGAATTAGGAAAGAACAGCGCCAACTAAGACGATCACGCGAGGGAGAACGACCCAGGACAAGCGCCATAAAGATAAGCTGTCACATAAAAAAGGGCCCTGTGTTTTCGAAAGGTGGTTCAGGACAACATTCATTTGGGCTAGATGGTGCATACTTGAATTAAGAAAGAATAGCGCCAACTAAGACGATCACGCGAGGGAGAACGACACAGGACAAGCGCCATAAAGATAAGCTGTCACATAAAAAAGGGCCCTGTGTTTTCGAAAGATGGTTCAGGACAACATTCATTTGGGCTAGATGTCGCATACTTGAATTAGGAAAGAACAGCGCCAACTAAGACGATCACGCGAGGGAGAACGACCCAGGACAAGCGCCATAAAGATAAGCTGTCACATAAAAAAGGGCCCTGTGTTTTCGAAAGGTGGTTCAGGACAACATTCATTTGGGCTAGATGGTGCATACTTGAATTAAGAAAGAATAGCGCCAACTAAGACGATCACGCGAGGGAGAACGACACAGGAGAAGCGCCATAAAGACAAGCTGCCACATAAAAAAGGGCCCTGTGTTATCGAAAGATGGTTCAGGACAACATTCATTTGGGCTAGATGGTGCATACTTGAATTAGGAAAGAACAGCGCCAACTAAGACGATCACGCGAGGAAGAATGACACAGGACAAGCGCCATCTAAGACGATCACGCCAGGGAGAACGACACAGAACAAGCGCCATAAAGATACGCTGTCAAATCAAAAAGGGTCCTGTGTTTTCGAAAGATGGTTCAGGACAACATTCCATTGGGCTAGATGGTGCATACTTGAATTAGGAAGGAACAGAGCCAACTAAGACGATCACGCGAGGGAGAAAGACAGAGAAGCGCCATAAAGATAAGCTGTCACATAAAAAAGGGCCCTGTGTTTTCGAAAGATGGTTCAGGACAACATTCATTTGGGCTAGATGGTGCATACTTGAATTAAGAAAGAACAACGCCAACTAAAACGATCACGCGAGTAAGAACCACACAGGAGAAGCGCCTTAAAGATAAGCTGTCACAAAAAAAGGGCCCTGTGTTTTCGAAAGATGGTTCAGGACAACATTCATTTGCACTAGATGGTGCATACTTTAATTAGGAAGGAACAGAGCCAACTAAGACGATCACGCGAGGGAGAACGACACAAGACAAGCGCCATAAAGATAAGCTGTCGCATCAAAAAGGGTCTTGTGTTTTCGAAATATGGTTCAGGACAACATTCCTTTGGGCTAGATGGTGCATACTTTAATTAGGAAGGAACAGAGCCAACTAAGACGATCACGCGATGGAGAACGACACAGGAGAAGCGCCATAAAGATAAGCTGTCACATAAAAAAGGGCCCTGTGTTTTCAAAACATGGTTCAGGACAACATTCATTTGGGCTAGATGGTGCATACTTGAATTAGGAAAGAACAACGCCAACTAAGACGATCACGCGAGTAAGAACCACACAGGAGAAGCGCCTTAAAGATAAGCTGTCACATAAAAAAGGGCCCTGTGTTTTCGAAAGATGGTTCAGGCCAAAATTCATTTGCGCTAGATGGTGCATACTTGAATTACGAAAGAACAGTGACAACTAAGACGATCACGCGAGGGAGAACGACACAGGAGAAGCGTCATCTAAGACGATCACGAGAGGGAGAACGACACAGGACAAGCGCCCTAAAGATAAGCTGTCACATAAAAAAGGGCCCTTTGTTTTCGAAAGATGGTTCAGGACAACATTCATTTGGGCTAGATGGTGCATACTTGAATTAGGAAGGAACAGCGCCAACTAAGACGATCACGCGAGGGAGTACGACCCAGGACAAGCGCCATAAAGATAAGCTGTCACATAAAAAAGGGCCCTGTGTTTTCGAAAGATGGTTCAGGACAACATTCATTTGGGCTAGATGGTGCATACTAGAATTAGGAAAGAACAGCGCCAACTAAGACGATCACGCGAGGGAGAACGACCCAGGACAAGCGCCATAAAGATAAGCTGTCACATAAAAAAGGGCCCTGTGTTTTCGAAAGGTGGTTCAGGACATCATTCATTTGGGCTAGATGGCGCATACTTGAATTAAGAAAGAATAGCGCCAACTAAGACGATCATGCGAGGGAGAACGACCCAGGACAAGCGCCATAAAGATAAGCTGTCACATAAAAAACGACCCTGTGTTTTCGAAAGGTGGTTCAGGACAACATTCATTTGGGCTAGATGGTGCATACTTGAATTAGGAAAGAACAGCGCCAACTAAGACGATCACGCGAGGAAGAATGACACAGGACAAGCGCCATCTAAGACGATCACGCCAGGGAGAACGACACAGGACAAGCGCCATAAAGATACGCTGTCAAATCAAAAAGGGTCCTGTGTTTTCGAAAGATGGTTCAGGACAACATTCCATTGGGCTAGATGGTGCATACTTGAATTAGGAAGGAACAGAGCCCACTAAGACGATCACGCGAGGGAGAACGACAGAGAAGCGCCATAAAGATAAGCTGTCACATAAAAAGGGCCCTGTGTTTTCGAAAGATGGTTCACGACAACATTCATTTGGGCTAGATGGTGCATACTTGAATTAAGAAAGAACAACGCCAACTAAAACGATCACGCGAGTAAGAACCACACAGGAGAAGCGCCTTAAAGATAAGCTGTCACAAAAAAAGGGCCCTGTGTTTTCGAAAGATGGTTCAGGACAACATTCATTTGCACTAGATGGTGCATACTTGAATTAGGAAAGAACAGCGCCAACTAAGACGATCACGCGAGGGAGAACGACACAGGACAAGTGCCCTAAAGATAAGCAGTCACATAAAAAAGGATCCTGTGTTTTCGAAATATGGTTCAGGACAACATTCCTTTGGGCTAGATGGTGCATACTTTAATTAGGAAGGAACAGAGCCAACTAAGACGATCACGCGTGGGAGAACGACACAAGACAAGCGCCATAAAGATAAGCTGTCGCATCAAAAAGGGTATGTGTTTTCGAAAGATGGTTCAGGACAACATTCATTTGGGCTAGATGGTGCATACTTGAATTAGGAAGGAACAGCGCCAACTTAGACGATCACGCGAGGGAGAACGACACAGGAAAAGCGCCATAAAGATAAGCTGTCGCATCAAAAAGGGTCCTGTGTTTTCGAAATATGGTTCAGGACAACATTCCTTTGGGCTAGATGGTGCATACTTTAATTAGGAAGGAACAGAGCCAACTAAGACGATCACGCGAGTAAGAACGACACAGGAGAAGCGCCTTAAAGATAAGCTGTCACATAAAAAAGGGCCCTGTGTTTTCGAAAGATGGTTCAGGCCAAAATTCATTTGCGCTAGATGGTGCATACTTGAATTACGAAAGAACGGTGACAACTAAGACGATCACGCGAGGGAGAACGACACAGGAGAAGCGTCATCTAAGACGATCACGAGAGGGAGAACGACACAGGACAAGCGCCCTAAAGATAAGCTGTCACATAAAAATGGGCCCTTTGTTTTCGAAAGATGGTTCAGGACAACATTCATTTGGGCTAGATGGTGCATACTTGAATTAGGAAGGAACAGCGCCAACTTAGATGATCACGCGAGGGAGAACGACACAGGAAAAGCGCCATCTAAGACGATCACGAGAGGGAGAACGACACAGGACAAGCGCCCTCAAGATAAGCTGTCGCATAAAAAGGGCCCTGTGTTTTCGAAAGATGGTTCAGGACAACATTTTCTTTGGGCTAGATGGTGCATACTTGAATTAGCAAAGAACAGCGCCAACTAAGACGATCACGCGAGGGAGAACGACACAGGACAATCGCCATCTAAGACGATCACGCGAGGAAGAACGACACAGGACAAGCGCCATAAACATAAGCTGTCACATAAAAAAGGGCCCTGTGTTTTCGAAAGATGGTTCAGGACAACATTCATTTGGGCTAGATGTCGCATACTTGAATTAGGAAAGAACAGCGCCAACTAAGACGATCACGCGAGGGAGAACGACCCAGGACAAGCGCCATAAAGATAAGCTGTCACATAAAAAAGGGCCCTGTGTTTTCGAAAGGTGGTTCAGGACAACATTCATTTGGGCTAGATGGTGCATACTTGAATTAAGAAAGAATAGCGCCAACTAAGACGATCACGCGAGGGAGAACGACACAGGACAAGCGCCATAAAGATAAGCTGTCACATAAAAAAGGGCCCTGTGATTTCGAAAGATGGTTCAGGACAACATTCATTTGGGCTAGATGGTGCATACTTGAATTAGGAAAGAACAGCGCCAACTAAGACGATCACGCGAGGGAGAACGACCCAGGACAAGCGCCATTAAGATAAGCTGTCACATAAAAAAGGGCCCTGTGTTTTCGAAAGGTGGTCCAGGACATCATTCATTTGGGCTAGATGACGCATACTTGAATTAAGAAAGAATAGCGCCAACTAAGACGATCACGCGAGGGAGAACGACCCAGGACAAGCGCCATAAATATAAGCTGTCACATAAAAAAGGGCCCTGTGTTTTCGAATGGTGGTTCAGGACAACATTCCTTTGGGCTAGATGGTGCATACTTGAATTAGCAAAGAACAGCGCCAACTAAGACGATCACGCGAGGGAGAACGACACAGGACAAGCGCCATAAAGATAAGCTGTCACGTCAAAAAGGGTCCTGTGTTTTCGAAAGATGGTTCAGGACAACATTCCTTTGGGCTAGATGGTGCATACTTGAATTAGGAAAGAACAACGCCAACTAAGACGATCACGCGAGTAAGAACGACACAGGAGAAGCGCCTTAAAGATAAGCTGTCACATAAAAAAGGGCCCTTTGTTTTCGAAAGATGGTTCAGGACAACATTCATTTGGGCTAGATGGTGCATACTTGAATTAGGAAGGAACAGCGCCAACTTAGACGATCACGCGAGTGAGAACGACACAGGAAAATCGCCATCTAAGACGATCACGAGAGGGAGAACGACACAGGACAAGCGCCCTCAAGATAAGCTGTCGCATAAAAAGGGCCCTGTGTTTTCGAAAGATGGTTCAGGACAACATTCCATTGGGCTAGATGGTGCATACTTGAATTAGGAAGGAACAGAGCCAACTAAGACGATCACGCGAGGGAGAACGACAGAGAAGCGCCATAAAGATAAGCTGTCACATAAAAAAGGGCCCTGTGTTTTCGAAAGATGGTTCACGACAACATTCATTTGGGCTAGATGGTGCATACTTGAATTAAGAAAGAACGCCAACTAAAACGATCACGCGAGTAAGAACCACACAGGAGAAGCGCCTTAAAGATAAGCTGTCACAAAAAAAGGGCCCTGTGTTTTCGAAAGATGGTTCAGGACAACATTCATTTGCACTAGATGGTGCATACTTGAATTAGGAAAGAACAGCGCCAACTAAGACGATCACGCGAGGGAGAACGACACAGGACAAGTGCCCTAAAGATAAGCAGTCACATAAAAAAGGATCCTGTGTTTTCGAAATATGGTTCAGGACAACATTCCTTTGGGCTAGATGGTGCATACTTTAATTAGGAAGGAACAGAGCCAACTAAGACGATCACGCGTGGGAGAACGACACAAGACAAGCGCCATAAAGATAAGCTGTCGCATCAAAAAGGGTCCTGTGTTTTCGAAAGATGGTTCAGGACAACATTCATTTGGGCTAGATGGTGCATACTTGAATTAGGAAGGAACAGCGCCAACTTAGACGATCACGCGAGGGAGAACGACACAGGAAAAGCGCCATAAAGATAAGCTGTCGCATCAAAAAGGGTCCTGTGTTTTCGAAATATGGTTCAGGACAACATTCCTTTGGGCTAGATGGTGCATACTTTAATTAGGAAGGAACAGAGCCAACTAAGACGATCACGCGAGTAAGAACGACACAGGAGAAGCGCCTTAAAGATAAGCTGTCACATAAAAAAGGGCCCTGTGTTTCGAAAGATGGTTCAGGCCAAAATTCATTTGCGCTAGATGGTGCATACTTGAATTACGAAAGAACAGTGACAACTAAGACGATCACGCGAGGGAGAACGACACAGGAGAAGCGTCATCTAAGACGATCACGAGAGGGAGAACGACACAGGACAAGCGCCCTAAAGATAAGCTGTCACATAAAAATGGGCCCTTTGTTTTCGAAAGATGGTTCAGGACAACATTCATTTGGGCTAGATGGTGCATACTTGAATTAGGAAGGAACAGCGCCAACTTAGACGATCACGCGAGGGAGAACGACACAGGAAAAGCGCCATCTAAGACGATCACGAGAGGGAGAACGACACAGGACAAGCGCCCTCAAGATAAGCTGTCGCATAAAAAGGGCCCTGTGTTTTCGAAAGATGGTTCAGGACAACATTCATTTGGGCTAGATGTCGCATACTTGAATTAGGAAAGAACAGCGCCAACTAAGACGATCACGCGAGGGAGAACGACCCAGGACAAGCGCCATAAAGATAAGCTGTCACATAAAAAAGGGCCCTGTGTTTTCGAAAGGCGGTTCAGGACAACATTCATTTGGGCTAGATGGTGCATACTTGAATTAAGAAAGAATAGCGCCAACTAAGACGATCACGCGAGGGAGAACGACACAGGACAAGCGCCATAAAGATAAGCTGTCACATAAAAAAGGGCCCTGTGTTTTCGAAAGATGGTTCAGGACAACATTCATTTGGGCTAGATGTCGCATACTTGAATTAGGAAAGAACAGCGCCAACTAAGACGATCACGCTAGGGAGAACGACCCAGGACAAGCGCCATAAAGATAAGCTGTCACATAAAAAAGGGCCCTGTGTTTTCGAAAGGTGGTTCAGGACAACATTCATTTGGGCTAGATGGTGCATACTTGAATTAAGAAAGAATAGCGCCAACTAAGACGATCACGCGAGGGAGAACGACACAGGACAAGCGCCATAAAGATAAGCTGTCACATAAAAAAGGGCCCTGTGTTTTCGAAAGATGGTTCAGGACAACATTCATTTGGGCTAGATGGTGCATACTTGAATTAGGAAAGAACAGCGCCAACTAAGACGATCACGCGAGGGAGAACGACCCAGGACAAGCGCCATTAAGATAAGCTGTCACATAAAAAAGGGCCCTGTGTTTTCGAAAGGTGGTCCAGGACATCATTCATTTGGGCTAGATGACGCATACTTGAATTAAGAAAGAATAGCGCCAACTAAGACGATCACGCGAGGGAGAACGACCCAGGACAAGCGCCATAAATATAAGCTGTCACGTAAAAAAGGGCCCTGTGTTTTCGAATGGTGGTTCAGGACAACATTCCTTTGGGCTAGATGGTGCATACTTGAATTAGCAAAGAACAGCGCCAACTAAGACGATCACGCGAGGGAGAACGACACAGGACAAGCGCCATAAAGATAAGCTGTCACGTCAAAAAGGGTCCTGTGTTTTCGAAAGATGGTTCAGGACAACATTCCTTTGGGCTAGATGGTGCATACTTGAATTAGGAAAGAACAACGCCAACTAAGACGATCACGCGAGTAAGAACGACACAGGAGAAGCGCCTTAAAGATAAGCTGTCACATAAAAAAGGGCCCTTTGTTTTCGAAAGATGGTTCAGGACAACATTCATTTGGGCTAGATGGTGCATACTTGAATTAGGAAGGAACAGCGCCAACTTAGACGATCACGCGAGTGAGAACGACACAGGAAAATCGCCATCTAAGACGATCACGAGAGGGAGAACGACACAGGACAAGCGCCCTCAAGATAAGCTGTCGCATAAAAAGGGCCCTGTGTTTTCGAAAGATGGTTCAGGACAACATTCCATTGGGCTAGATGGTGCATACTTGAATTAGGAAGGAACAGAGCCAACTAAGACGATCACGCGAGGGAGAACGACAGAGAAGCGCCATAAAGATAAGCTGTCACATAAAAAAGGGCCCTGTGTTTTCGAAAGATGGTTCACGACAACATTCATTTGGGCTAGATGGTGCATACTTGAATTAAGAAAGAACGCCAACTAAAACGATCACGCGAGTAAGAACCACACAGGAGAAGCGCCTTAAAGATAAGCTGTCACAAAAAAAGGGCCCTGTGTTTTCGAAAGATGGTTCAGGACAACATTCATTTGCACTAGATGGTGCATACTTGAATTAGGAAAGAACAGCGCCAACTAAGACGATCACGCGAGTGAGAACGACACAGGAAAATCGCCATCTAAGACGATCACGCGAGGGAGAACGACACAGGACAAGTGCCCTAAAGATAAGCAGTCACATAAAAAAGGATCCTGTGTTTTCGAAATATGGTTCAGGACAACATTCCTTTGGGCTAGATGGTGCATACTTTAATTAGGAAGGAACAGAGCCAACTAAGACGATCACGCGTGGGAGAACGACACAAGACAAGCGCCATAAAGATAAGCTGTCGCATCAAAAAGGGTCCTGTGTTTTCGAAAGATGGTTCAGGACAACATTCATTTGGGCTAGATGGTGCATACTTGAATTAGGAAGGAACAGCGCCAACTTAGACGATCACGCGAGGGAGAACGACACAGGAAAAGCGCCATAAAGATAAGCTGTCGCATCAAAAAGGGTCCTGTGTTTTCGAAATATGGTTCAGGACAACATTCATTTGCGCTAGATGGTGCATACTTGAATTACGAAAGAACAGTGACAACTAAGACGATCACGCGAGGGAGAACGACACAGGAGAAGCGTCATCTAAGACGATCACGAGAGGGAGAACGACACAGGACAAGCGCCCTAAAGATAAGCTGTCACATAAAAATGGGCCCTTTGTTTTCGAAAGATGGTTCAGGACAACATTCATTTGGGCTAGATGGTGCATACTTGAATTAGGAAGGAACAGCGCCAACTTAGACGATCACGCGAGGGAGAACGACACAGGAAAAGCGCCATCTAAGACGATCACGAGAGGGAGAACGACACAGGACAAGCGCCCTCAAGATAAGCTGTCGCATAAAAAGGGCCCTGTGTTTTCGAAAGATGGTTCAGGACAACATTCCATTGGGCTAGATGGTGCATACTTGAATTAGGAAGGAACAGCGCCAACTTAGACGATCACGCGAGGGAGAACGACACAGGAAAAGCGCCATAAAGATAAGCTGTGGCATCAAAAAGGGTCCTGTGTTTTCGAAATATGGTTCAGGACAACATTCCTTTGGGCTAGATGGTGCATACTTTAATTAGGAAGGAACAGAGCCAACTAAGACGATCACGCGAGTAAGAACGACACAGGAGAAGCGCCTTAAAGATAAGCTGTCACATAAAAAAGGGCCCTGTGTTTTCGAAAGATGGTTCAGGCCAAAATTCATTTGCGCTAGATGGTGCATACTTGAATTACGAAAGAACAGTGACAACTAAGACGATCACGCGAGGGAGAACGACACAGGAGAAGCGTCATCTAAGACGATCACGAGAGGGAGAACGACACAGGACAAGCGCCCTAAAGATAAGCTGTCACATAAAAATGGGCCCTTTGTTTTCGAAAGATGGTTCAGGACAACATTCATTTGGGCTAGAAGGTGCATACTTGAATTAGGAAGGAACAGCGCCAACTTAGACGATCACGCGAGGGAGAACGACACAGGAAAAGCGCCATCTAAGACGATCACGAGAGGGAGAACGACACAGGACAAGCGCCCTCAAGATAAGCTGTCGCATAAAAAGGGCCCTGTGTTTTCGAAAGATGGTTCAGGACAACATTCCTTTGGGCTAGATGGTGCATACTTGAATTAGCAAAGAACAGCGCCAACTAAGACGATCACGCGAGGGAGAACGACACAGGACAATCGCCATCTAAGACGATCACGCGAGGAAGAACGACACAGGACAAGCGCCATAAACATAAGCTGTCACATAAAAAAGGGCCCTGTGTTTTCGAAAGATGGTTCAGGACAACATTCATTTGGGCTAGATGTCGCATACTTGAATTAGGAAAGAACAGCGCCAACTAAGACGATCACGCGAGGGAGAACGACCCAGGACAAGCGCCATAAAGATAAGCTGTCACATAAAAAAGGGCCCTGTGTTTTCGAAAGGTGGTTCAGGACAACATTCATTTGGGCTAGATGGTGCATACTTGAATTAAGAAAGAATAGCGCCAACTAAGACGATCACGCGAGGGAGAACGACACAGGACAAGCGCCATAAAGATAAGCTGTCACATAAAAAAGGGCCCTGTGTTTTCGAAAGATGGTTCAGGACAACATTTATTTGGGCTAGATGGTGCATACTTGAATTAGGAAAGAACAGCGCCAACTAAGACGATCACGCGAGGGAGAACGACCCAGGACAAGCGCCATTAAGATAAGCTGTCACATAAAAAAGGGCCCTGTGTTTTCGAAAGGTGGTCCAGGACATCATTCATTTGGGCTAGATGACGCATACTTGAATTAAGAAAGAATAGCGCCAACTAAGACGATCACGCGAGGGAGAACGACCCAGGACAAGCGCCATAAATATAAGCTGTCACATAAAAAAGGGCCCTGTGTTTTCGAATGGTGGTTCAGGACAACATTCCTTTGGGCTAGATGGTGCATACTTGAATTAGCAAAGAACAGCGCCAACTAAGACGATCACGCGAGGGAGAACGACACAGGACAAGCGCCATAAAGATAAGCTGTCACGTCAAAAAGGGTCCTGTGTTTTCGAAAGATGGTTCAGGACAACATTCCTTTGGGCTAGATGGTGCATACTTGAATTAGGAAAGAACAACGCCAACTAAGACGATCACGCGAGTAAGAACGACACAGGAGAAGCGCCTTAAAGATAAGCTGTCACATAAAAAAGGGCCCTTTGTTTTCGAAAGATGGTTCAGGACAACATTCATTTGGGCTAGATGGTGCATACTTGAATTAGGAAGGAACAGCGCCAACTTAGACGATCACGCGAGTGAGAACGACACAGGAAAATCGCCATCTAAGACGATCACGAGAGGGAGAACGACACAGGACAAGCGCCCTCAAGATAAGCTGTCGCATAAAAAGGGCCCTGTGTTTTCGAAAGATGGTTCAGGACAACATTCCATTGGGCTAGATGGTGCATACTTGAATTAGGAAGGAACAGAGCCAACTAAGACGATCACGCGAGGGAGAACGACAGAGAAGCGCCATAAAGATAAGCTGTCACATAAAAAAGGGCCCTGTGTTTTCGAAAGATGGTTCACGACAACATTCATTTGGGCTAGATGGTGCATACTTGAATTAAGAAAGAACGCCAACTAAAACGATCACGCGAGTAAGAACCACACAGGAGAAGCGCCTTAAAGATAAGCTGTCACAAAAAAGGGCCCTGTGTTTTCGAAAGATGGTTCAGGACAACATTCATTTGCACTAGATGGTGCATACTTGAATTAGGAAAGAACAGCGCCAACTAAGACGATCACGCGAGGGAGAACGACACAGGACAAGTGCCCTAAAGATAAGCAGTCACATAAAAAAGGATCCTGTGTTTTCGAAATATGGTTCAGGACAACATTCCTTTGGGCTAGATGGTGCATACTTTAATTAGGAAGGAACAGAGCCAACTAAGACGATCACGCGTGGGAGAACGACACAAGACAAGCGCCATGAAGATAAGCTGTCGCATCAAAAAGGGTCCTGTGTTTTCGAAAGATGGTTCAGGACAACATTCATTTGGGCTAGATGGTGCATACTTGAATTAGGAAGGAACAGCGCCAACTTAGACGATCACGCGAGGGAGAACGACACAGGAAAAGCGCCATAAAGATAAGCTGTCGCATCAAAAAGGGTCCTGTGTTTTCGAAATATGGTTCAGGACAACATTCCTTTGGGCTAGATGGTGCATACTTTAATTAGGAAGGAACAGAGCCAACTAAGACGATCACGCGAGTAAGAACGACACAGGAGAAGCGCCTTAAAGATAAGCTGTCACATAAAAAAGGGCCCTGTGTTTTCGAAAGATGGTTCAGGCCAAAATTCATTTGCGCTAGATGGTGCATACTTGAATTACGAAAGAACAGTGACAACTAAGACGATCACGCGAGGGAGAACGACACAGGAGAAGCGTCATCTAAGACGATCACGAGAGGGAGAACGACACAGGACAAGCGCCCTAAAGATAAGCTGTCCCATAAAAATGGGCCCTTTGTTTTCGAAAGATGGTTCAGGACAACATTCATTTGGGCTAGATGGTGCATACTTGAATTAGGAAGGAACAGCGCCAACTTAGACAATCACGCGAGGGAGAACGACACAGGAAAAGCGCTATCTAAGACGATCACGAGAGGGAGAACGACACAGGACAAGCGCCCTCAAGATAAGCTGTCGCATAAAAAGGGCCCTGTGTTTTCGAAAGATGTTTCAGGACAACATTCATTTGGGCTAGATGTCGCATACTTGAATTAGGAAAGAACAGCGCCAACTAAGACGATCACGCGAGGGAGAACGACCCAGGACAAGCGCCATAAAGATAAGCTGTCACATAAAAAAGGGCCCTGTGTTTTCGAAAGGTGGTTCAGGACAACATTCATTTGGGCTAGATGGTGCATACTTGAATTAAGAAAGAATAGCGCCAACTAAGACGATCACGCGAGGGAGAACGACACAGGACAAGCGCCATAAAGATAAGCTGTCACATAAAAAAGGGCCCTGTGTTTTCGAAAGATGGTTCAGGACAACATTCATTTGGGCTAGATGGTGCATACTTGAATTAGGAAAGAACAGCGCCAACTAAGACGATCACGCGAGGGAAAACGACCCAGGACAAGCGCCATTAAGATAAGCTGTCACATAAAAAAGGGCCCTGTGTTTTCGAAAGGTGGTCCAGGACATCATTCATTTGGGCTAGATGACGCATACTTGAATTAAGAAAGAATAGCGCCAACTAAGACGATCACGCGAGGGAGAACGACCCAGGACAAGCGCCATAAATATAAGCTGTCACATAAAAAAGGGCCCTGTGTTTTCGAATGGTGGTTCAGGACAACATTCCTTTGGGCTAGATGGTGCATACTTGAATTAGCAAAGAACAGCGCCAACTAAGACGATCACGCGAGGGAGAACGACACAGGACAAGCGCCATAAAGATAAGCTGTCACGCCAAAAAGGGTCCTGTGTTTTCGAAAGATGGTTCAGGACAACATTCCTTTGGGCTAGATGGTGCATACTTGAATTAGGAAAGAACAACGCCAACTAAGACGATCACGCGAGTAAGAACGACACAGGAGAAGCGCCTTAAAGATAAGCTGTCACATAAAAAAGGGCCCTGTGTTTTCGAAAGATGGTTCAGGCCAAAATTCATTTGCGCTAGATGGTGCATACTTGAATTAGGAAAGAACAGTGACAACTAAGACGATCACGCGAGGGAGAACGACACAGGACAAGCGCCCTAAAGATAAGCTGTCACATAAAAAAGGGCCCTTTGTTTTCGAAAGATGGTTCAGGACAACATTCATTTGGGCTAGATGGTGCATACTTGAATTAGGAAGGAACAGCGCCAACTTAGACGATCACGCGAGTGAGAACAACACAGGAAAAGCGCCATCTAAGACGATCACGAGAGGGAGAACGACACAGGACAAGCGCCCTCAAGATAAGCTGTCGCATAAAAAGGGCCCTGTGTTTTCGAAAGATGGTTCAGGACAACATTCCTTTTGGCTAGATGGTGCATACTTGAATTAGCAAAGAACAGCGCCAACTAAGACGATCACGCGAGGGAGAACGAAACAGGACAAGCGCCATCTAAGGCGATCACGCGAGGGAGAACGACACAGGAGAAGCGCCATAAAGACAAGCTGTCACATAAAAAAGGGTCCTGTGTTTTCGAAAGATGGTTCAGGACAACATTCATTTGGGCTAGATGGTGCATACTTGAATTAGGAAAGAACAGCGCCAACTAAGACGATCACGCGAGGGAGAATGACACAGGACAAGCGCCATCTAAGACGATCACGCCAGGGAGAACGACACAGGACAAGCGCCATAAAGATAAGCTGTCACATCAAAAAGGGTCCTGTGTTTTCGAAAGATGGTTCAGGACAACATTCCATTGGGCTAGATGGTGCATACTTGAATTAGGAAGGAACAGAGCCAACTAAGACGATCACGCGAGGGAGAACGACAGAGAAGCGCCATAAAGATAAGCTGTCACATAAAAAAGGGCCCTGTGTTTTCGAAAGATGGTTCACGACAACATTCATTTGGGCTAGATGGTGCATACTTGAATTAAGAAAGAACAACGCCAACTAAAACGATCACGCGAGTAAAAACCACACAGGAGAAGCGCCTTAAAGATAAGCTGTCACAAAAAAAGGGCCCTGTGTTTTCGAAAGATGGTTCAGGAGAACATTCATTTGCACTAGATGGTGCATACTTGAATTAGGAAAGAACAGCGCCAACTAAGACGATCACGCGAGGGAGAACGACACAGGACAAGTGCCCTAAAGATAAGCAGTCACATAAAAAAGGATCCTGTGTTTTCGAAATATGGTTCAGGACAACATTCCTTTGGGCTAGATGGTGCATACTTTAATTAGGAAGGAACAGAGCCAACTAAGACGATCACGCGTGGGAGAACGACACAAGACAAGCGCCATAAAGATAAGCTGTCGCATCAAAAAGGGTCCTGTGTTTTCGAAAGATGGTTCAGGACAGCATTCATTTGGGCTAGATGGTGCATACTTGAATTAGGAAGGAACAGCGCCAACTTAGACGATCACGCGAGGGAGAACGACACAGGAAAAGCGCCATAAAGATAAGCTGTCGCATCAAAAAGGGTCCTGTGTTTTCGAAATATGGTTCAGGACAACATTCCTTTGGGCTAGATGGTGCATACTTTAATTAGGAAGGAACAGAGCCAACTAAGACGATCACGCGAGTAAGAACGACACAGGAGAAGCGCCTTAAAGATAAGCCGTCACATAAAAAAGGGCCCTGTGTTTTCGAAAGATGGTTCAGGCCAAAATTCATTTGCGCTAGATGGTGCATACTTGAATTACGAAAGAACAGTGACAACTAAGACGATCACGCGAGGGAGAACGACACAGGAGAAGCATCATCTAAGACGATCACGAGAGGGAGAACGACACAGGACAAGCGCCCTAAAGATAAGCTGTCACATAAAAATGTGCCCTTTGTTTTCGAAAGATGGTTCAGGACAACATTCATTTGGGCTAGATGGTGCATACTTGAATTAGGAAGGAACAGCGCCAACTTAGACGATCACGCGAGGGAGAACGACACAGGAAAAGCGCCATCTAAGACGATCACGAGAGGGAGAACGACACAGGACAAGCGCCCTCAAGATAAGCTGTCGCATAAAAAGGGCCCTGTGTTTTCGAAAGATGGTTCAGGACAACATTCCTTTTGGCTAGATGGTGCATACTTGAATTAGCAAAGAACAGCGCCAACTAAGACGATCACGCGAGGGAGAACGAAACAGGAGAAGCGCCATCTAAGGCGATCACGCGAGGGAGAACGACACAGGAGAAGCGCCATAAAGACAAGCTGTCACATAAAAAAGGGTCCTGTGTTTTCGAAAGATGGTTCAGGACAACATTCATTTGGGCTAGATGGTGCATACTTGAATTAGGAAAGAACAGCGCCAACTAAGACGATCACGCGAGGGAGAATGACACAGGACAAGCGCCATCTAAGACGATCACGCCAGGGAGAACGACACAGGACAAGCGCCATAAAGATAAGCTGTCACATCAAAAAGGGTCCTGTGTTTTCGAAAGATGGTTCAGGACAACATTCCATTGGGCTAGATGGTGCATACTTGAATTAGGAAGGAACAGAGCCAACTAAGACGATCACGCGAGGGAGAACGACAGAGAAGCGCCATAAAGATAAGCTGTCACATAAAAAAGGGCCCTGTGTTTTCGAAAGATGGTTCACGACAACATTCATTTGGGCTAGATGGTGCATACTTGAATTAAGAAAGAACAACGCCAACTAAAACGATCACGCGAGTAAGAACCACACAGGAGAAGCGCCTTAAAGATAAGCTGTCACAAAAAAAGGGCCCTGTGTTTTCGAAAGATGGTTCAGGACAACATTCATTTGCACTAGATGGTGCATACTTGAATTAGGAAAGAACAGCGCCAACTAAGACGATCACGCGAGGGAGAACGACACAGGACAAGTGCCCTAAAGATAAGCAGTCACATAAAAAAGGATCCTGTGTTTTCGAAATATGGTTCAGGACAACATTCCTTTGGGCTAGATGGTGCATACTTTAATTAGGAAGGAACAGAGCCAACTAAGACGATCACGCGTGGGAGAACGACACAAGACAAGCGCCATAAAGATAAGCTGTCGCATCAAAAAGGGTCCTGTGTTTTCGAAAGATGGTTCAGGACAGCATTCATTTGGGCTAGATGGTGCATACTTGAATTAGGAAGGAACAGCGCCAACTTAGACGATCACGCGAGGGAGAACGACACAGGAAAAGCGCCATAAAGATAAGCTGTCGCATCAAAAAGGGTCCTGTGTTTTCGAAATATGGTTCAGGACAACATTCCTTTGGGCTAGATGGTGCATACTTTAATTAGGAAGGAACAGAGCCAACTAAGACGATCACGCGAGTAAGAACGACACAGGAGAAGCGCCTTAAAGATAAGCCGTCACATAAAAAAGGGCCCTGTGTTTTCGAAAGATGGTTCAGGCCAAAATTCATTTGCGCTAGATGGTGCATACTTGAATTACGAAAGAACAGTGACAACTAAGACGATCACGCGAGGGAGAACGACACAGGAGAAGCATCATCTAAGACGATCACGAGAGGGAGAACGACACAGGACAAGCGCCCTAAAGATAAGCTGTCACATAAAAATGTGCCCTTTGTTTTCGAAAGATGGTTCAGGACAACATTCATTTGGGCTAGATGGTGCATACTTGAATTAGGAAGGAACAGCGCCAACTTAGACGATCACGCGAGGGAGAACGACACAGGAAAAGCGCCATCTAAGACGATCACGAGAGGGAGAACGACACAGGACAAGCGCCCTCAAGATAAGCTGTCGCATAAAAAGGGCCCTGTGTTTTCGAAAGATGGTTCAGGACAACATTCATTTGGGCTAGATGTCGCATACTTGAATTAAGAAAGAACAGCGCCAACTAAGACGATCACGCGAGGGAGAACGACCCAGGACAAGCGCCATAAAGATAAGCTGTCACATAAAAAAGGGCCCTGTGTTTTCGAAAGGTGGTTCAGGACAACATTCATTTGGGCTAGATGGTGCATACTTGAATTAAGAAAGAATAGCGCCAACTAAGACGATCACGCGAGGGAGAACGACACAGGACAAGCGCCATAAAGATAAGCTGTCACATAAAAAAGGGCCCTGTGTTTTCGAAAGATGGTTCAGGACAACATTCATTTGGGCTAGATGGTGCATACTTGAATTAGGAAAGAACAGCGCCAACTAAGACGATCACGCGAGGGAAAACGACCCAGGACAAGCGCCATTAAGATAAGCTGTCACATAAAAAAGGGCCCTGTGTTTTCGAAAGGTGGTCCAGGACATCATTCATTTGGGCTAGATGACGCATACTTGAATTAAGAAAGAATAGCGCCAACTAAGACGATCACGCGAGGGAGAACGACCCAGGACAAGCGCCATAAATATAAGCTGTCACATAAAAAAGGGCCCTGTGTTTTCGAATGGTGGTTCAGGACAACATTCCTTTGGGCTAGATGGTGCATACTTGAATTAGCAAAGAACAGCGCCAACTAAGACGATCACGCGAGGGGGAACGACACAGGACAAGCGCCATAAAGATAAGCTGTCACGTCAAAAAGGGTCCTGTGTTTTCGAAAGATGGTTCAGGACAACATTCCTTTGGGCTAGATGGTGCATACTTGAATTAGGAAAGAACAACGGCAACTAAGACGATCACGCGAGTAAGAACGACACAGGAGAAGCGCCTTAAAGATAAGCTGTCACATAAAAAAGGGCCCTGTGTTTTCGAAAGATGGTTCAGGCCAAAATTCATTTGCGCTAGATGGTGCATACTTGAATTAGGAAAGAACAGTGACAACTAAGACGATCACGCGAGGGAGAACGACACAGGACAAGCGCCCTAAAGATAAGCTGTCACATAAAAAAAGGCCCTTTGTTTTCGAAAGATGGTTCAGGACAACATTCATTTGGGCTAGATGGTGCATACTTGAATTAGGAAGGAACAGCGACAACTTAGACGATCACGCGAGTGAGAACGACACAGGAAAAGCGCCATCTAAGACGATCACGAGAGGGAGAACGACACAGGACAAGCGCCCTCAAGATAAGCTGTCGCATAAAAAGGGCCCTGTGTTTTCGAAAGATGGTTCAGGACAACATTCCTTTGGGCTAGATGGTGCATACTTGAATTAGCAAAGAACAGCGCCAACTAAGACGATCACGCGAGGGGGAACGAAACAGGACAAGCGCCATCTAAGACGATCACGCGAGGGAGAACGACACAGGAGAAGCGCCATAAAGACAAGCTGTCACATAAAAAAGGGTCCTGTGTTTTCGAAAGATGGTTCAGGACAACATTCATTTGGGCTAGATGGTGCATACTTGAATTAGGAAAGAACAGCGCCAACTAAGACGATCACGCGAGGGAGAATGACACAGGACAAGCGCCATCTAAGACGATCACGCCAGGGAGAACGACACAGGACAAGCGCCATAAAGATAAGCTGTCACATCAAAAAGGGTCCTGTGTTTTCGAAAGATGGTTCAGGACAACATTCCATTGGGCTAGATGGTGCATACTTGAATTAGGAAGGAACAGAGCCAACTAAGACGATCACGCGAGGGAGAACGACAGAGAAGCGCCATAAAGATAAGCTGTCACATAAAAAAGGGCCCTGTGTTTTCGAAAGATGGTTCACGACAACATTCATTTGGGCTAGATGGTGCATACTTGAATTAAGAAAGAACAACGCCAACTAAAACGATCACGCGAGTAAGAACCACACAGGAGAAGCGCCTTAAAGATAAGCTGTCACAAAAAAAGGGCCCTGTGTTTTCGAAAGATGGTTCAGGACAACATTCATTTGCACTAGATGGTGCATACTTGAATTAGGAAAGAACAGCGCCAACTAAGACGATCACGCGAGGGAGAACGACACAGGACAAGTGCCCTAAAGATAAGCAGTCACATAAAAAAGGATCCTGTGTTTTCGAAATATGGTTCAGGACAACATTCCTTTGGGCTAGATGGTGCATACTTTAATTAGGAAGGAACAGAGCCAACTAAGACGATCACGCGTGGGAGAACGACACAAGACAAGCGCCATAAAGATAAGCTGTCGCATCAAAAAGGGTCCTGTGTTTTCGAAAGATGGTTCAGGACAACATTCCTTTGGGCTAGATGGTGCATACTTGAATTAGGAAAGAACAACACCAACTAAGACGATCACGCGAGTAAGAACCACACAGGAGAAGCGCCATAAAGATAAGCTGTCACATAAAAAAGGGCCCTGTGTTTTCGAAAGATGGTTCAGGAAACATTCATTTGGGCTAGATGGTGCATACTTGAATTAGGAAAGAATAGCGCCAACTAAGACGATCACGCGAGGGAGAACGACCCAGGACAAGCGCCATAAAGATAAGCTGTCACATAAAAAAGGGCCCTGTGTTTTCGAAAGGTGGTTCAGGACAACATTCATTTGGGCTAGATGGTGCATACTTGAATTAGGAAAGAATAGCGCCAACTAAGACGATCACGCGAGGGAGAACGACACAGGACAAGCGCCATAAAGATAAGCTGTCACATAAAAAAGGGCCGTGTGTTTTCGAAAGATGGTTCAGGCCAAAATTAATTTGCGCTTGATGGTGCATACTTGAATTAGGACAGAACAGTGTCAACTAATACGATCACGCGAGGGAGAACGACACAGGAGAAGCGTCATCTAAGACGATCACGAGAGGGAGAACGACACAGGACAAGCGCCCTAAAGATAAGCTGTTACATAAGAAAGGGCCCTGTGTTTTCGAAAGAGGGTTCAGGATAACATTCATTTGGGATAGATGGTGCATACTTTAATTAGGAAGGAACAGAGCCAACTAAGACGATCACGCGAGGGAGAACGACACAGGAGAAGCGCTATAAAGATAAGCTGTCACATAAAAATTGGCACTGTGTTTTCAAAAGATGGTTCAGGACAACATTCATTTGGGCTATATGGTGCATACTTGAATTAGGAAAGAATAGCGCCAACTAAGACGATCACGCGAGGGAGAACCACACAGGACAAGCGTCTTAAAGATAAGCTATCACATAAAAAAGAGCCCTGTGTTTTCGAAAGATGGTTCAGGGGAATATTCATTTGGGCTAGATGGTGCATACTTGAATTAGGAAAGAACGGCGCCAAATTATACGATCACGCAAGGAAGAACGACACAGGAGAAGCGCCATAAAGATAAGCTGTCACATAAAAAAGGGCCGTGTGTTTTCGAAAGATGGTTCAGGCCAAAATTCATTTGCGCTTGATGGTGCATACTTGAATTAGGAAAGAACAGTGCCAACTAATACGATCACGCGAGGGAGAACGACACAGGAGAAACGTCATCTAAGACGATCACGAGAGGGAGAACGACACAGGACAAGCGCCCTAAAGATAAGCTGTTACATAAGAAAGGGCCCTGTGTTTTCGAAAGAGGGTTCAGGATAACATTCATTTGGGCTAGATGGTGCATACTTGAATTAGGAAGGAACAGAGCCAACTAAGACGATCACGCGAGGGAGAACGACAGAGAAGCGCCATAAAGATAAGCTGTCACATAAAAAAGGGCCCTGTGTTTTCGAAAGATGGTTCACGACAACATTCATTTGGGCTAGATGGTGCATACTTGAATTAAGAAAGAACAACGCCAACTAAAACGATCACGCCAGTAAGAACCACACAGGAGAAGCGCCTTAAAGATAAGCTGTCACAAAAAAAGGGCCCTGTGTTTTCGAAAGATGGTTCGGGACAACATTCATTTGCACTAGATGGTGCATACTTGAATTAGGAAAGAACAGCGCCAACTATGACGATCACGCGAGGGAGAATGACAAAGGACAAGTGCCCTAAAGATAAGCAGTCACATAAAAAAGGATCCTGTGTTTTCGAAATATGGTTCAGGACAACATTCCTTTGGGCTAGATGGTGCATACTTTAATTAGGAAGGAACAGAGCCAACTAAGACGATCACGCGTGGGAGAACGACACAAGACAAGCGCCATAAAGATAAGCTGTCGCATCAAAAAGGGTCCTGTGTTTTCGAAAGATGGTTCAGGACAACATTCATTTGGGCTAGATGGTGCATACTTGAATTAGGAAGGAACAGCGCCAACTTAGACGATCACGCGAGGGAGAACGACACAGGAAAAGCGCCCTAAAGATAAGCTGTCGCATCAAAAAGGGTCCTGTGTTTTCGAAATATGGTTCAGGACAACATTCATTTGGGCTAGATGGTGCATACTTGAATTAGGAAAGAACAGCGCCAACTAAGACGATCACGCGAGGGAGAACGACCCAGGACAAGCGCCATAAAGATAAGCCGCTCATAAAAAAGGGCCCTGTGTTTTCGAAAGGTGGTTCAGGACAACATTCCTTTGGGCTAGATGGTGTATACTTGAATTAGCAAAGAACAGCGCCAACTAAGACGATCACGCGAGGGAGAACGACACAAGACAAGCGCCATCTAAGACGATCACGTGAGGGAGAACGACACAGGAGAAGCGCCATAAAGACAAGCTGTCACATAAAAAAGGGCCCTGTGTTTTCGAAAGATGGTTCAGGACAACCTTCATTTGGGCTAGATGGTGCATACTTGAATTAGGAAAGAACAGCGCCAACTAAGACGATCACGCGAGGGAGAATGACACAGGACAAGCGCCATCTAAGACGATCACGCCAGGGAGAAAGACACAGGACAAGCGCCATAAAGATAAGCTGTCACATCAAAAAGGGTCCTGTGTTTTCGAAAGATGGTTCAGGACAACATTCCTTTTGGCTAGATGGTGCATACATGAATTAGGAAGGAACAGAGCCAACTAAGACGATCACGCGAGGGAGAACGACACCGAAGCGCCATAAAGATAAGCTGTCACATAAAAAAGGGCCCTGTGTTTTCGAAAGATGGTTCAGGACAACATTCATTTGGGCTAGATGGTGCATACTTGAATTAGGAAAGAACAACGCCAACTAAGACGATCACGCGAGTAAGAACCACACAGGAGAAGCGCCTTAAAGATAAGCGGTCACAAAAAAAGGGCCCTGTGTTTTCGAAAGATGGTTCAGGACAACATTCATTTGCGCTAGATGGTGCATACTTGAATTAGGAAAGAACAGCGCCAACTAAGACGATCACGCGAGGGAGAACGACACAGGACAAGCACCCTAAAGATAAGCAGTCACATAAAAAAGGGTCCTGTGTTTTCGAAATATGGTTCAGGACAACATTCCTTTGGGCTAGGTGGTGCATACTTTAATTAGGAAGGAACAGAGCCAACTAAGACGATCACGCATGGGAGAACCACACAGGACAAGCGCCATAAAGATAAGCTGTCACATCAAAAAGGGTCCTGCGTTTTCGAAAGATGGTTCAGGACAACATTCATTTGGGCTAGATGGTGCATACTTGAATTAGGAAAGAACAGCGCCGACTAAGACGATCACGCGAGGGAGAACGACACAGGACAAGCGCCATAAAGATAAGCTCTCACATAAAAAATGGCGCTGTGTTTTCGAAAGATGGTTCAGGACAACATTCATTTGGGCTAGATGGTGCATACTTGAATTAGGAAAGAACAGCGCCAACCAAGACGATCACGCGAGGGAGAACGACACAGGACAAGCGCCATAAAGATAAGCTGTCACATAAAAAAGGGTCCTGTGTTTTCGAAAGATGGTTCAGGACAACATTCCTTTGGGCTTGATGGTGCATACTTGAAGTAGGAAAGAACAGCGCCAACTAAGAAGATCACGCGAGGGAGAACGACACAGGACAAGCGCCATCTAAGACGATCACGCGAGGGAGAACGACACAGGAGAAGCGCCACAAAGATAAGCTGTCACATAAGAAAGGGCCCTGTGTTTTCGAAAGATGGTTCAGGACAACATTCATTGGGCTAAATGGTGCATACTTGAATTAGGAAAGAAGAGCACCATCTAAGACGATCACGAGAGGAAGAACGACACAGGACAAGCGTCTTAAAGATAAGCTATCACATAAAAAAGAGCCCTGTGTTTTCGAAAGATGGTTCAGGGGAATATTCATTTGGGCTAGATGGTGCATACTTGAATTAGGAAAGAACGGCGCCAAATTATACGATCACGCAAGGAAGAACGACACATGAGAAGCGCCATAAAGATAAGCTGTCACATAAAAAAGGGCCGTGTGTTTTCGAAAGATGGTTCAGGCCAAAATTCATTTGCGCTTGATGGTGCATACTTGAATTAGGAAAGAACAGTGCCAACTAATACGATCACGCGAGGGAGAACGACACAGGAGAAACGTCATCTAAGACGATCACGAGAGGGAGAACGACACAGGACAAGCGCCCTAAAGATAAGCTGTTACATAAGAAAGGGCCCTGTGTTTTCGAAAGAGGGTTCAGGATAACATTCATTTGGGATAGATGGTGCATACTTTAATTAGGAAGGAACAGAGCCAACTAAGACGATCACGCGAGGGAGAACGACACAGGAGAAGCGCCATAAAGATAAGCTGTCACATAAAAATTGGCCCTGTGTTTTCAAAAGATGGTTCAGGACAACATTCATTTGGGCTATATGGTGCATACTTGAATTAGGAAAGAACAACGCCAACTAAGACGATCACGCGAGGGCGAACGACCCAGGACAAGAGCCATAAACATAAGCTGTCACATAAAAAAGGGCCCTGTGTTTTCGAAAGGTGGTTCAGGACAACATTAATTTGGGCTAGATGGTGCATACTTGAATTAGGAAAGAATAGCGCCAACTAAGACGATCACGCGAGGGAGAACGACACAGGACAAGCGCCATAAAGATAAGCTGCCACATAAAAAAGGGCCCTGTGTTTTCGAAAGATGGTTCAGGACAACATTCATTTGGGCTAGATGGTGCATACTTGAATTAGGAAAGAACAGCGCCAACTAAGACGATCACGCGAGGGAGAACGACCCAGGACAAGCGCCATAAAGATAAGCTGTCACATAAAAAAGGGCCCTGTGTTTTCGAAAGGTGGTTCAGGACAACATTCATTTGGGCTAGATGGTGCATACTTGAATTAGGAAAGAATAGCGCCAACTAAGACGATCACGCGAGGGAGAACGACACAGGACAAGCGCCATAAAGATAAGCTGTCACATAAAAGGGCCCTGTGTTTTCGAAAGATGGTTCAGGACAACATTCATTTGGGCTAGATGGTGCATACTTGAATTAGGAAAGAACAGCGCCAACTAAGACGATCACGCGAGGGAGAACGACCCAGGACAAGCGCCATAAAGATAAGCTGCTCATAAAAAAGGGCCCTGTGTTTTCGAAAGGTGGTTCAGGACAACATTCCTTTGGGCTAGATGGTGTATACTTGAATTAGCAAAGAACAGCGCCAACTAAGACGATCACGCGAGGGAGACTGGCACAAGACAAGCGCCATCTAAGACGATCACGTGAGGGAGAACGACACAGGAGAAGCGCCATAAAGACAAGCTGTCACATAAAAAAGGGCCCTGTGTTTTCGAAAGATGGTTCAGGACAACCTTCATTTGGGCTAGATGGTGCATACTTGAATTAGGAAAGAACAGCGCCAACTAAGACGATCACGCGAGGGAGAATGACACAGGACAAGCGCCATCTAAGACGATCACGCCAGGGAGAAAGACACAGGACAAGCGCCATAAAGATAAGCTGTCACATCAAAAAGGGTCCTGTGTTTTCGAAAGATGGTTCAGGACAACATTCCTTTTGGCTAGATGGTGCATACATGAATTAGGAAGGAACAGAGCCAACTAAGACGATCACGCGAGGGAGAACGACACAGAAGCGCCATAAAGATAAGCTGTCACATAAAAAAGGGCCCTGTGTTTTCGAAAGATGGTTCAGGACAACATTCATTTGGGCTAGATGGTGCATACTTGAATTAGGAAAGAACAACGCCAACTAAGACGATCACGCGAGTAAGAACCACACAGGAGAAGCGCCTTAAAGATAAGCTGTCACAAAAAAAGGGCCCTGTGTTTTCGAAAGATGGTTCAGGACAACATTCATTTGCGCTAGATGGTGCATACTTGAATTAGGAAAGAACAGCGCCAACTAAGACGATCACGCGAGGGAGAACGACACAGGACAAGCGCCCTAAAGATAAGCAGTCACATAAAAAAGGGTCCTGTGTTTTCGAAATATGGTTCAGGACAACATTCCTTTGGGCTAGGTGGTGCATACTTTAATTAGGAAGGAACAGAGCCAACTAAGACGATCACGCATGGGAGAACGACACAGGACAAGCGCCATAAAGATAAGCTGTCACATCAAAAAGGGTCCTGTGTTTTCGAAAGATGGTTCAGGACAACATTCCTTTGGGCTAGATGGTGCATACTTGAATTAGGAAGGAACAGAGCCAACTAAGACGATCACGCGAGGGAGAACGACACAGGAGAAGCGCCATAAAGATAAGCTGTCACATAAAAAAGGGCCCTGTGTTTTCAAAACATGGTTCAGGACAACATTCATTTGGGCTAGATGGTGCATACTTGAATTAGGAAAGAAAGACGCCAACTAAGACGATCACGCGAGTAAGAACGACACAGGAGAAGCGCCTTAAAGATAAGCTGTCACATAAAAAAGGGCCCTGTGTTTTCGAAAGACGGTTCAGGACAACATTCATTTGGGCTAGATGGTGCATACTTGAAGTAGGAAAGAACAGCGCCAACCAAGACGATCACGCGAGGGAGAACGACACAGGACAAGCGCCATAAAGATAAGCTGTCACATAAAAAAGGGTCCTGTGTTTTCGAAAGATGGTTCAGGACAACATTCCTTTGGGCTTGATGGTGCATACTTGAATTAAGAAAGAACAGCGCCAACAAAGACGATCACGCGAGGGAGAACGACACAGGACAAGTGCCATCTAAGACGATCACACGAGGGAGAACGACACAGGAGAAGCGCCATAAAGATAAGCTGTCACATAAAAAAGGTCCTGTGTTTTCGAAAGATGGTTCAGGACAACATTCATTTGGGCTAGATGGTGCATACTTGAATTAGGAAAGAACAGCGCCATGTAAGACGAATACGAGAGGGAGAACGACACAGGACAAGCGCCATAAAAATAAGCTGTCACATAAAAAAGGGCCCTGTGTTTTCGAAAGATGGTTCAGGACAACATTCATTTGGGCTAGATGGCGCCTACTTGAATTAGGAAAGAGCAGTGCCAACTAAGACGATCACGCGACGGAGAACGACACAGGACAAGCGCCATAAACATAAGCTGTCACATAAAAAAGGGCCCTGTGTTTTCGAAAGATGGTTCAGGACAACATTCATTTGGGCTAGATGGCGCATACTTGAATTAGGAAAGAACAGCGCCAACTAAGACGATAACGCGTGGGAGAACGACACAGGAGAAGCGCCATAAAGATAAGCTGTCACATAAAAAAGGGCCCTGTGTTTTCGAAAGATGGTTCAGGAAACATTCATTTGGGCTAGATGGTGCATACTTGAATTAGGAAAGAATAGCGCCAACTAAGACGATCACGCGAGGGAGAACGACCCAGGACAAGCGCCATAAAGATAAGCTGTCACATAAAAAAGGGCCCTGTGTTTTCGAAAGGTGGTTCAGGACAACATTCATTTGGGCTAGATGGTGCATACTTGAATTAGGAAAGAATAGCGCCAACTAAGACGATCACGCGAGGGAGAACGACACAGGACAAGCGCCATAAAGATAAGCTGTCACATAAAAAAGGGCCCTGTGTTTTCGAAAGATGGTTCAGGACAACATTCATTTGGGCTAGATGGTGCATACTTGAATTAGGAAAGAACAGCGCCAACTAAGACGATCACGCGAGGGAGAACGACCCAGGACAAGCGCCATAAAGATAAGCTGTCACATAAAAAAGGGCCCTGTGTTTTCGAAAGGTGGTTCAGGACATCATTCATTTGGGCTAGATGGTGCATACATTAATTAGGAAAGAACAGCGCCATCTAAGACGATTACGATAGGGAGAACGACACAGGACAAGCGCCATAAAGATAAGCTGTCACATAAAAAGGGCCCTGTGTTTTCGAAAGATGGTTCAGGACAACATTCATTTGGGCTAGATGGTGCATACTTGAATTAGGAAAGAACAGCGCCAACAACGACGATCACGCGAGGGCGAACGACACAGGACAAGAGCCATAAAGATAAGCTGTCACATATAAAAGGGCCCTGTGTTTTCGAAAGGTGGTTCAGGACAACATTCATTTGGGCTAGATAGTGCATACTTGAATTAGGAAAGAACAGCGCCAACTAAGACGATGACGCGAGGGAGAACGACACAGGACAAGCGCCATAAAGATAAGCTGTCACATAAAACAGGGTCCTGTGTTTTCGAAAGATGGTTCAGGACAACATTCCTTTGGGCTAGATGGTGCATACTTGAATTAGGAAGGAACAGAGCCAACTAAGACGATCACGCGAGGGAGAACGACACAGGAGAAGCGCCATAAAGATAAGCTGTCACATAAAAAAGGGCCCTGTGTTTTCAAAACATGGTTCAGGACAACATTCATTTGGGCTAGATGGTGCATACTTGAATTAGGAAAGAAAGACGCCAACTAAGACGATCACGCGAGTAAGAACGACACAGGAGAAGCGCCTTAAAGATAAGCTGTCACATAAAAAAGGGCCCTGTGTTTTCGAAAGACGGTTCAGGACAACATTCATTTGGGCTAGATGGTGCATACTTGAAGTAGGAAAGAACAGCGCCAACCAAGACGATCACGCGAGGGAGAACGACACAGGACAAGCGCCATAAAGATAAGCTGTCACATAAAAAAGGGTCCTGTGTTTTCGAAAGATGGTTCAGGACAACATTCCTTTGGGCTTGATGGTGCATACTTGAATTAAGAAAGAACAGCGCCAACAAAGACGATCACGCGAGGGAGAACGACACAGGACAAGTGCCATCTAAGACGATCACACGAGGGAGAACGACACAGGAGAAGCGCCATAAAGATAAGCTGTCACATAAAAAAGGTCCTGTGTTTTCGAAAGATGGTTCAGGACAACATTCATTTGGGCTAGATGGTGCATACTTGAATTAGGAAAGAACAGCGCCATGTAAGACGAATACGAGAGGGAGAACGACACAGGACAAGCGCCATAAAAATAAGCTGTCACATAAAAAAGGGCCCTGTGTTTTCGAAAGATGGTTCAGGACAACATTCATTTGGGCTAGATGGCGCCTACTTGAATTAGGAAAGAGCAGTGCCAACTAAGACGATCACGCGACGGAGAACGACACAGGACAAGCGCCATAAACATAAGCTGTCACATAAAAAAGGGCCCTGTGTTTTCGAAAGATGGTTCAGGACAACATTCATTTGGGCTAGATGGCGCATACTTGAATTAGGAAAGAACAGCGCCAACTAAGACGATAACGCGTGGGAGAACGACACAGGAGAAGCGCCATAAAGATAAGCTGTCACATAAAAAAGGGCCCTGTGTTTTCGAAAGATGGTTCAGGAAACATTCATTTGGGCTAGATGGTGCATACTTGAATTAGGAAAGAATAGCGCCAACTAAGACGATCACGCGAGGGAGAACGACCCAGGACAAGCGCCATAAAGATAAGCTGTCACATAAAAAAGGGCCCTGTGTTTTCGAAAGGTGGTTCAGGACAACATTCATTTGGGCTAGATGGTGCATACTTGAATTAGGAAAGAATAGCGCCAACTAAGACGATCACGCGAGGGAGAACGACACAGGACAAGCGCCATAAAGATAAGCTGTCACATAAAAAAGGGCCCTGTGTTTTCGAAAGATGGTTCAGGACAACATTCATTTGGGCTAGATGGTGCATACTTGAATTAGGAAAGAACAGCGCCAACTAAGACGATCACGCGAGGGAGAACGACCCAGGACAAGCGCCATAAAGATAAGCTGTCACATAAAAAAGGGCCCTGTGTTTTCGAAAGGTGGTTCAGGACATCATTCATTTGGGCTAGATGGTGCATACATTAATTAGGAAAGAACAGCGCCATCTAAGACGATTACGATAGGGAGAACGACACAGGACAAGCGCCATAAAGATAAGCTGTCACATAAAAAGGGCCCTGTGTTTTCGAAAGATGGTTCAGGACAACATTCATTTGGGCTAGATGGTGCATACTTGAATTAGGAAAGAACAGCGCCAACAACGACGATCACGCGAGGGCGAACGACACAGGACAAGAGCCATAAAGATAAGCTGTCACATATAAAAGGGCCCTGTGTTTTCGAAAGGTGGTTCAGGACAACATTCATTTGGGCTAGATAGTGCATACTTGAATTAGGAAAGAACAGCGCCAACTAAGACGATGACGCGAGGGAGAACGACACAGGACAAGCGCCATAAAGATAAGCTGTCACATAAAACAGGGTCCTGTGTTTTCGAAAGATGGTTCAGGACAACATTCCTTTGGGCTAGATGGTGCATACTTTAATTAGGAAGGAACAGACCCAACTAAGACGATCACGCGTGGGAGAACGACACAGGACAAGCGCCATAAAGATAAGCTGTCACATCAAAAAGGGTCCTGTGTTTTCGAAAGATGGTTCAGGACAACATTCCTTTGGGCTAGGTGGTGCATACTTGAATTAGGAAGGAACAGAGCCAACTAAGACGATCACGCGAGGGAGAACGACACAGGACAAGCGTCATCTAAGACGATCACGAGAGGGAGAACCACACAGGACAAGCGCCCTAAAGATAAGCTGTTACATAAGAAAGGGCCCTGTGTTTTCGAAAGAGGGTTCAGGATAACATTCATTTGGGATAGATGGTGCATACTTTAATTAGGAAGGAACAGAGCCAACTAAGACGATCACGCGAGGGAGAACGACACAGGAGAAGCGCCATAAAGATAAGCTGTCACATAAAAATTGGCCCTGTGTTTTCAAAAGATGGTTCAGGACAACATTCATTTGGGCTATATGGTGCATACTTGAATTAGGAAAGAACAACGCCAACTAAGACGATCACGCGAGGGCGAACGACCCAGGACAAGAGCCATAAAGATAAGCTGTCACATAAAAAAGGGCCCTGTGTTTTCGAAAGGTGGTTCAGGACAACATTCATTTGGGCTAGATGGTGCATACTTGAATTAGGAAAGAACAGCGCCAACTAAGACGATCACGCGAGGGAGAACGACCCAGGACAAGCGCCATAAAGATAAGCTGTCACATAAAAAAGGGCCCTGTGTTTTCGAAAGGTGGTTCAGGACAACATTCATTTGGGCTAGATGGTGCATACTTGAATAAGGAAAGAATAGCGCCAACTAAGACGATCACGCGAGGGAGAACGACCCAGGATAAGCGCCATAAAGATAAGCTGTCACATAAAAAGGGCCCTGTGTTTTCGAAAGGTGGTTCAGGACAACATTCATTTGGGCTAGATGGTGCATACTTGAATTAGGAAAGAATAGCGCCAACTAAGACGATCACGCTAGGGAGAACGAAACAGGACAACCGCCAAGAAGATAAGCTGTCACATAAAAAAGGGCCCTGTGTTTTCGAAAGATGGTTCAGGACAACATTCATTTGGGCTAGATGGTGCATACTTGAATTAGGAAAGAACAGCGCCAACTAAGACGATCACGCGAGGGAGAACGACCCAGGACAAGCGCCATAAAGATAAGCTGCTCATAAAAAAGGGCCCTGTGTTTTCGAAAGGTAGTTCAGGACAACATTCCTTTGGGCTAGATGGTGTATACTTGAATTAGCAAAGAACAGCGCCAACTAAGACGATCACGCGAGGGAGAACGACACAAGACAAGCGCCATCTAAGACGATCACGTGAGGGAGAACGACACAGGAGAAGCGCCATAAAGACAAGCTGTCACATAAAAAAGGGCCCTGTGTTTTCGAAAGATGGTTCAGGACAACCTTCATTTGGGCTAGATGGTGCATACTTGAATTAGGAAAGAACAGCGCCAACTAAGACGATCACGCGAGGGAGAATGACACAGGACAAGCGCCATCTAAGACGATCACGCCAGGGAGAACGACACAGGACAAGCGCCATAAAGATAAGCTGTCACATCAAAAAGGGTCCTGTGTTTTCGAAAGATGGTTCAGGACAACATTCCTTTTGGCTAGATGGTGCATACTTGAATTAGGAAGGAACAGAGCGAACTAAGACGATCACGCGAGGGAGAACGACACAGAAGCGCCTTAGAGATAAGCTGTCACATAAAAAAGGGCCCTGTGTTTTCGAAAGATGGTTCAGGACAACATTCATTTGGGCTAGATGGTGCATACATGAATTAGGAAAGAACAACGCCAACTAAGACGATCACGCGAGTAAGAACCACACAGGAGAAGCGCCTTAAAGATAAGCTGTCACAAAAAAAGGGCCCTGTGTTTTCGAAAGATGGTTCAGGACAACATTCATTTGCGCTAGATGGTGCATACTTGAATTAGGAAAGAACAGCGCCAACTAAGACGATCACGCGAGGGAGAACGACACAGGACAAGCGCCCTAAAGATAAGCAGTCACATAAAAAAGGGCCCTGTGTTTTCGAAATATGGTTCAGGACAACATTCCTTTGGGCTAGGTGGTGCATACTTTAATTAGGAAGGAACAGAGCCAACTAAGACGATCACACATGGGAGAACGACACAGGACAAGCGCCATAAAGATAAGCTGTCACATCAAAAAGGGTCCTGTGTTTTCGAAAGATGGTTCAGGACAACATTCCTTTGGGCTAGATGGTGCATACTTGAATTAGGAAGGAACAGAGCCAACTAAGACGATCACGCGAGGGAGAACGACACAGGAGAAGCGCCATAAAGATAAGCTGTCACATAAAAAAGGGCCCTGTGTTTTCAAAACATGGTTCAGGACAACATTCATTTGGGCTAGATGGTGCATACTTGAATTAGGAAAGAACAACGCCAACTAAGACGATCACGCGAGTAAGAACGACATAGGAGAAGCGCCTTAAAGATAAGCTGTCACATAAAAAAGGGCCCTGTGTTTTCGAAAGACGGTTCAGGACAACATTCATTTGGGCTAGATGGTGCATACTTGAAGTAGGAAAGAACAGCGCCAACCAAGACGATCACGCGAGGGAGAACGACACAGGACAAGCGCCATAAAGATAAGCTGTCACATAAAAAAGGGTCCTGTGTTTTCGAAAGATGGTTCAGGACAACATTCCTTTGGGCTTGATGGTGCATACTTGAATTAAGAAAGAACAGCGCCAACAAAGACGATCACGCGAGGGAGAACGACACAGGACAAGTGCCATCTAAGACGATCACACGAGGGAGAACGACACAGGAGAAGCGCCATAAAGATAAGCTGTCACATAAAAAAGGTCCTGTGTTTTCGAAAGATGGTTCAGGACAACATTCATTTGGGCTAGATGGTGCATACTTGAATTAGGAAAGAACAGCGCCATGTAAGACGAATACGAGAGGGAGAACGACACAGGACAAGCGCCATAAAGATAAGCTGTCACATAAAAAAGGGCCCTGTGTTTTCGAAAGATGGTTCAGGACAACATTCATTTGGGCTACATAGCGCATACTTGAATTAGGAAAGAGCAGCGCCAACTAAGACGATCACGCGACGGAGAACGACACAGGACAAGCGCCATAAACATAAGCTGTCACATAAAAAAGGGCCCTGTGTTTTCGAAAGATGGTTCAGGACAACATTCATTTGGGCTAGATGGCGCATACTTGAATTAGGAAAGAACAGCGCCAACTAAGACGATAACGCGTGGGATAACGACACAGGAGAAGCGCCATAAAGATAAGCTGTCACATAAAAAAGGGCCCTGTGTTTTCGAAAGATGGTTCAGGAAACATTCATTTGGGCTAGATGGTGCACACTTGAATTAGGAAAGAATAGCGCCAACTAAGACGATCACGCGAGGGAGAACGACCCAGGACAAGCGCCATAAAGATAAGCTGCTCATAAAAAAGGGCCCTGTGTTTTCGAAAGGTGGTTCAGGACAACATTCCTTTGGGCTAGATGGTGTATACTTGAATTAGCAAAGAACAGCGCCAACTAAGACGATCACGCGAGGGAGAACGACACAAGACAAGCGCCATCTAAGACGATCACGTGAGGGAGAACGACACAGGAGAAGCGCCATAAAGACAAGCTGTCACATAAAAAAGGGCCCTGTGTTTTCGAAAGATGGTTCAGGACAACCTTCATTTGGGCTAGATGGTGCATACTTGAATTAGGAAAGAACAGCGCCAACTAAGACGATCACGCGAGGGAGAATGACACAGGACAAGCGCCATCTAAGACGATCACGCTAGGGAGAACGACACAGGACAAGCGCCATAAAGATAAGCTGTCACATCAAAAAGGGTCCTGTGTTTTCGAAAGATGGTTCAGGACAACATTCCTTTTGGCTAGATGGTGCATACTTGAATTAGGAAGGAACAGAGCGAACTAAGACGATCACGCGAGGGAGAACGACACAGAAGCGCCTTAGAGATAAGCTGTCACATAAAAAAGGGCCCTGTGTTTTCGAAAGATGGTTCAGGACAACATTCATTTGGGCTAGATGGTGCATACATGAATTAGGAAAGAACAACGCCAACTAAGACGATCACGCGAGTAAGAACCACACAGGAGAAGCGCCTTAAAGATAAGCTGTCACAAAAAAAGGGCCCTGTGTTTTCGAAAGATGGTTCAGGACAACATTCATTTGCGCTAGATGGTACATACTTGAATTAGGAAAGAACAGCGCCAACTAAGACGATCACGCGAGGGAGAACGACACAGGACAAGCGCCCTAAAGATAAGCAGTCACATAAAAAAGGGCCCTGTGTTTTCGAAATATGGTTCAGGACAACATTCCTTTGGGCTAGGTGGTGCATACTTTAATTAGCAAGGAACAGAGCCAACTAAGACGATCACACATGGGAGAACGACACAGGACAAGCGCCATAAAGATAAGCTGTCACATCAAAAAGGGTCCTGTGTTTTCGAAAGATGGTTCAGGACAACATTCCTTTGGGCTAGATGGTGCATACTTGAATTAGGAAGGAACAGAGCCAACTAAGACGATCACGCGAGGGAGAACGACACAGGAGAAGCGCCATAAAGATAAGCTGTCACATAAAAAAGGGCCCCGTGTTTTCAAAACATGGTTCAGGACAACATTCATTTGGGCTAGATGGTGCATACTTGAATTAGGAAAGAACAACGCCAACTAAGACGATCACGCGAGTAAGAACGACACAGGAGAAGCGCCTTAAAGATAAGCTGTCACATAAAAAAGGGCCCTGTGTTTTCGAAAGACGGTTCAGGACAACATTCATTTGGGCTAGATGGTGCATACTTGAAGTAGGAAAGAACAGCGCCAACCAAGACGATCACGCGAGGGAGAACGACACAGGACAAGCGCCATAAAGATAAGCTGTCACATAAAAAAGGGTCCTGTGTTTTCGAAAGATGGTTCAGGACAACATTCCTTTGGGCTAGATGGTGCATACTTGAATTAGGAAAGAACAGCGCCATGTAAGACGAATACGAGAGGGAGAACGACACAGGACAAGCGCCATAAAGATAAGCTGTCACATAAAAAAGGGCCCTGTGTTTTCGAAAGATGGTTCAGGACAACATTCATTTGGGCTAGATGGTGCACACTTGAATTAGGAAAGAATAGCGCCAACTAAGACGATCACGCGAGGGAGAACGACCCAGGACAAGCGCCATAAAGATAAGCTGTCACATAAAAAAGGGCCCTGTGTTTTCGAAAGGTGGTTCAGGACAACATTCATTTGGGCTAGATGGTGCATACTTGAATTAGGAAAGAATAGCGCCAACTAAGACGATCACGCGAGGGAGAACGACACAGGACAAGCGCCATAAAGATAAGCTGTCACATAAAAAAGGGCCCTGTGTTTTCGAAAGATGGTTCAGGACAACATTCATTTGGGCTAGATGGTGCATACTTGAATTAGGAAAGAACAGCGCCAACTAAGACGATCACGCGAGGGAGAACGACCCAGGACAAGCGCCATAATGATAAGCTGTCACATAAAAAAGGGCCCTGTGTTTTCGAAAGGTGGTTCAGGACATCATTCATTTGGGCTAGATGGTGCATACATTAATTAGGAAAGAACAGCGCCATCTAAGACGATCACGAGAGGGAGAACGACACAGGACAAGCGCCATAAAGATAAGCTGTCACATAAAAAGTGCCCTGTGTTTTCGAAAGATGGTTCAGGACAACATTCATTCGGGCTAGATGGTGCATACTTGAATTAGGAAAGAACAGCGCCAACAACGACGATCACGCGAGGGCGAACGACACAGGACAAGAGCCATAAAGATAAGCTGTCACATATAAAAGGGCCCTGTGTTTTCGAAAGGTGGTTCAGGACAACATTCATTTGGGCTAGATAGTGCATACTTGAATTAGGAAAGAACAGCGCCAACTAAGACGATCACGCGAGGGAGAACGACACAGGACAAGCGCCATAAAGATAAGCTGTCGCATAAAAAAGGGTCCTGTGTTTTCGAAAGATGGTTCAGGACAACATTCCTTTGGGCTAGATGGTGCATACTTTAATTAGGAAGCAACAGAGCCAACTAAGACGATCACGCGTGGGAGAACGACACAGGACAAGCGCCATAAAGATAAGCTGTCACATCAAAAAGGGTCCTGTGTTTTCGAAAGATGGTTCAGGACAACATTCCTTTGGGCTAGGTGGTGCATACTTGAATTAGGAAGGAACAGAGCCAACTAAGACGATCACGCGAGGGAGAACGACACAGGAGAAGCGCCATAAAGATAAGCTGTCACATAAAAAAGGGCCCTGTGTTTTCGAAAGATGGTTCAGGACAACATTCATTTGGGCTAGATGGTGCATACTTGAATTAGGAAGGAACAGAGCCAACTAAGACGATCACGCGAGGGAGAACGACACAGGACAAGCGCCCTCAAGATAAGCTGTCACATAAAAAGGGCCCTGTGTTTTCGAAAGATGGTTCAGGACAACATTCATTTGGGTATGATGGTACATACTTGAATTGGGAAAGAACAGCGCCAACAAAGACGATCCCGCGAGGGAGAATGACACAGGACAAGCGCCATAAAGATAAGCTGTCACATAAAAAAGGGCCCTGTGTTTTCGAAAGATGGTACAGGACAACATTCATTTGGGCTAGATGGTGCATACTTGAATAAGGAAAGAACAGCGCCAAATAAGACGATCACTCGAGTTATAACGACACAGGAGAAGCGCCATAAAGATAAGCTGTCACATAAAAAAGGGCCGTGTGTTTTCGAAAGATGGTTCAGGACAGCATTCATTTGGGCTAGATGGTGCATACTTCAATTAGGAAAGAACAACGCCAACTAAGACGATCACGCGAGGGAGAATGACACAGGACAAGCGCCATCTAAGAACATCACGCGAGGGAGAACGACACAGGACAAGCGCCATAAAGATAAGCTGTCACATAAGAAGGGCCCTGTGTTTTCGAAAGATGGTTCAGGACAACATTCATTTGGGCTAGATGGTGCATACCTAATTTAGGAAGGAACAGCGCCAACTAAGACGATCACGCGAGGGAGAACAACACAGGAGAAGTGCCATAAAGATAAGCTGTCCCACAAAAAATACCCTGTGTTTTCGAAACATGGTTCAGGACAACATTCATTTGGGCTAGATGGTGCATACTTGAATTAGGAAAGAACAGCGCCAACTAAGACGATCACGCGAGGGAGAACAACACAGGACAATTGCCATAAAGATAAGCTCTCACATAAAAAAGGGCCCTGTGTTTTCGAAAGATGGTTCAGGACAACATTCATTTGGGCTAGATGGCGCATACTTGAATTAGGAAAGAACAGCGCCAACTAAGACGATCACGCGAGGGAGAACGACACAGGAGAAGCGCCATAAAGCTAAGCTGTCACATAAAAAAGGGCCTGTGTTTTGGAAAGATGGTTCAGGACAACATTCATTTGGGCTAGATGGTGCATACTTGAATTAGGAAAGAACAGTGCCGACTAAGACGATCACGCGAGGGAGAACGACACAGGACAAGCGCCATAAAGATAAGCTCTCACATAAAAAAGGGCCCTGTGTTTTCGAAAGATGGTTCAGGACAACATTCATTTGGGCTAGATGGTGCATACTTGAATTAGGAAAGAACAGCGCCAACCAAGACGATCACGCGAGGGAGAACGACACAGGACAAGCGCCATAAAGATAAGCTGTCACATAAAAAAGGGTCATGTGTTTTCGAAAGATGGTTCAGGACAACATTCCTTTGGGCTTGATGGTGCATACTTGAAGTAGGAAAGAACAGCGCCAACTAAGAAGATCACGCGAGGGAGAACGACACAGGACAAGCGCCATCTAAGACGATCACGCGAGGGAGAACGACACAGGAGAAGCGCCATAAAGATAAGCTGTCACATAAAAAAGGGCCCTGTGTTTTCGAAAGATGGTTCAGGACAACATTCATTGGGCTAAATGGTGCATACTTGAATTAGGAAAGAAGAGCACCAAATAAGACGATCACGCGAGGGAGAACGACACAGGACAAGCGCCCTAAAGATAAGCAGTCACATAAAAAAGGGCCCTGTGTTTTCGAAATATGGTTCAGGACAACATTCCTTTGGGCTAGGTGGTGCATACTTTAATTAGGAAGGAACAGAGCCAACTAAGACGATCACACATGGGAGAACGACACAGGAGAAGCGCCATAAAGATAAGCTGTCACATAAAAAAGGGCCCTGTGTTTTCAAAACATGGTTCAGGACAACATTCATTTGGGCTAGATGGTGCATACTTGAATTAGGAAAGAACAACGCCAACTAAGACGATCACGCGAGTAAGAACGACACAGGAGAAGCGCCTTAAAGATAAGCTGTCACATAAAAAAGGGCCCTGTGTTTTCGAAAGACGGTTCAGGACAACATTCATTTGGGCTAGATGGTGCATACTTGAAGTAGGAAAGAACAGCGCCAACCAAGACGATCACGCGAGGGAGAACGACACAGGACAAGCGCCATAAAGATAAGCTGTCACATAAAAAAGGGTCCTGCGTTTTCGAAAGATGGTTCAGGACAACATTCCTTTGGACTTGATGGTGCATACTTGAATTAGGAAAGAACCGCGCCAACAAAGACGATCACGCGAGGGAGAACGACACAGGACAAGTGCCATCTAAGACGATCACACGAGGGAGAACGACACAGGAGAAGCGCCATAAAGATAAGCTGTCACATAAAAAAGGTCCTGTGTTTTCGAAAGATGGTTCAGGACAACATTCATTTGGGCTAGATGGTGCATACTTGAATTAGGAAAGAACAGCGCCATGTAAGACGAATACGAGAGGGAGAACGACACAGGACAAGCGCCATAAAGATAAGCTGTCACATAAAAAAGGGCCCTGTGTTTTCGAAAGATGGTTCAGGACAACATTCATTTGGGCTACATGGCGCATACTTGAATTAGGAAAGAGCAGCGCCAACTAAGACGATCACGCGACGGAGAACGACACAGGACAAGCGCCATAAACATAAGCTGTCACATAAAAAAGGGCCCTGTGTTTTCGAAAGATGGTTCAGGACAACATTCATTTGGGCTAGATGGCGCATACTTGAATTAGGAAAGAACAGCGCCAACTAAGACGATAACGCGTGGGATAACGACACAGGAGAAGCGCCATAAAGATAAGCTGTCACATAAAAAAGGGCCCTGTGTTTTCGAAAGATGGTTCAGGAAACATTCATTTGGGCTAGATGGTGCACACTTGAATTAGGAAAGAATAGCGCCAACTAAGACGATCACGCGAGGGAGAACGACCCAGGACAAGCGCCATAAAGATAAGCTGTCACATAAAAAAGGGCCCTGTGTTTTCGAAAGGTGGTTCAGGACAACATTCATTTGGGCTAGATGGTGCATACTTGAATTAGGAAAGAATAGCGCCAACTAAGACGATCACGCGAGGGAGAACGACACAGAAGCGCCATAAAGATAAGCTGTCACATAAAAAAGGGCCCTGTGTTTTCGAAAGATGGTTCAGGACAACATTCATTTGGGCTAGATGGTGCATACTTGAATTAGGAAAGAACAACGCCAACTAAGACGATCACGCGAGTAAGAACCACACAGGAGAAGCGCCTTAAAGATAAGCTGTCACAAAAAAAGGGCCCTGTGTTTTCGAAAGATGGTTCAGGACAACATTCATTTGCGCTAGATGGTGCATACTTGAATTAGGAAAGAACAGCGCCAACTAAGACGATCACGCGAGGGAGAACGACACAGGACAAGCGCCCTAAAGATAAGCAGTCACATAAAAAAGGGTCCTGTGTTTTCGAAATATGGTTCAGGACAACATTGCTTTGGGCTAGGTGGTGCATACTTTAATTAGGAAGGAACAGCGCCAACTAAGACGATCACGCGAGGGAGAACGACACAGGACAAGCGCCATAAAGATAAGCTGTCACATAAAAAAGGGCCCTGTGTTTTCGAAAGATGGTACAGGACAACATTCATTTGGGCTAGATGGTGCATACTTGAATAAGGAAAGAACAGCGCCAAATAAGACGATCACTCGAGGAAGAACGACACAGGAGAAGCGCCATAAAGATAAGCTGTCACATAAAAAAGGGCCGTGTGTTTTCGAAAGATGGTTCAGGACAGCATTCATTTGGGCTAGATGGTGCATACTTGAATTAGGAAAGAACAACGCCAACTAAGACGATCACGCGAGGGAGAACGACACAGGACAAGCGCCATTTAAGACGATCACGTGAGAGAGAACGACACAGGAGAAGCGCCATAAAGATAAGCAGTCACATAAAAAAGGGCCCTGTGCTTTCGAAAGATGGTTCAGGACAACATTTATTTGGGCTAGATGGTGCATACTTCAATTAGGAAAGAACAGCGCCAACTAAGACGATCACGCGAGGGAGAATGACACAGGACAAGCGCCATCTAAGACCATCACGCGAGGGAGAACGACACAGGACAAGCGCCATAAAGATAAGCTGTCACATAAGAAGGGCCCTGTGTTTTCGAAAGATGGTTCAGGACAACATTCATTTGGGCTAGATGGTGCATACCTAATTTAGGAAGGAACAGCGCCAACTAAGACGATCACGCGAGGGAGAACAACACAGGAGAAGTGCCATAAAGATAAGCTGTCCCACAAAAAATACCCTGTGTTTTCGAAAGATGGTTCAGGACAACATTCATTTGGGCTAGATGGTGCATACTTGAATTAGGAAAGAACAGCGCCAACTAAGACGATCACGCGAGGGAGAACGACACAGGAGAAGCGCCATAAAGCTAAGCTGTCACATAAAAAAGGGCCCTGTGTTTTCGAAAGATGGTTCAGGACAACATTCATTTGGGCTAGATGGTGCATACTTGAATTAGGAAAGAACAGCGCCAACCAAGACGATCACGCGAGGGAGAACGACACAGGACAAGCGCCATAAAGATAAGCTGTCACATAAAAAAGGGTCATGTGTTTTCGAAAGATGGTTCAGGACAACATTCCTTTGGGCTTGATGGTGCATACTTGAAGTAGGAAAGAACAGCGCCAACTAAGAAGATCACGCGAGGGAGAACGACACAGGACAAGCGCCATCTAAGACGATCACGCGAGGGAGAACGACACAGGAGAAGCGCCATAAAGATAAGCTGTCACATAAAAAAGGGCCCTGTGTTTTCCAAAGATGGTTCAGGACAACATTCATTGGGCTAAATGGTGCATACTTGAATTAGGAAAGAAGAGCACCAACCAAGACGATCACGCGAGGGAGAACGACACAGGACAAGCGCCATAAAGATAAGCTGTCACATAAAAAAGGGTCCTGTGTTTTCGAAAGATGGTTCAGGACAACATTCCTTTGGGCTTGATGGTGCATACTTGAAGTAGGAAAGAACAGCGCCAACTAAGAAATCACGCGAGGGAGAACGACACAGAAGCGCCATAAAGATAAGCTGTCACATAAAAAAGGGCCCTGTGTTTTCGAAAGATGGTTCAGGACAACATTCATTTGGGCTAGATGGTGCATACTTGAATTAGGAAAGAACAACGCCAACTAAGACGATCAAGCGAGTAAGAACCACACAGGAGAAGCGCCTTAAAGATAAGCTGTCACAAAAAAAGGGCCCTGTGTTTTCGAAAGATGGTTCAGGACAACATTCATTTGCGCTAGATGGTGCATACTTGAATTAGGAAAGAACAGCGCCAACTAAGACGATCACGCGAGGGAGAACGACACAGGACAAGCGCCCTAAAGATAAGCAGTCACATAAAAAAGGGTCCTGTGTTTTCGAAATATGGTTCAGGACAACATTGCTTTGGGCTAGGTGGTGCATACTTTAATTAGGAAGGAACAGCGCCAACTAAGACGATCACGCGAGGGAGAACGACACAGGACAAGCGCCATAAAGATAAGCTGTCGCATAAAAAAGGGTCCTGTGTTTTCGAAAGATGGTTCAGGACAACATTCCTTTGGGCTAGATGGTGCATACTTTAATTAGGAAGCAACAGAGCCAACTAAGACGATCACGCGTGGGAGAACGACACAGGACAAGCGCCATAAAGATAAGCTGTCACATCAAAAAGGGTCCTGTGTTTTCGAAAGATGGTTCAGGACAACATTCCTTTGGGCTAGGTGGTGCATACTTGAATTAGGAAGGAACAGAGCCAACTAAGACGATCACGCGAGGGAGAACGACACAGGAGAAGCGCCATAAAGATAAGCTGTCACATAAAAAAGGGCCCTGTGTTTTCGAAAGATGGTTCAGGACAACATTCATTTGGGCTAGATGGTGCATACTTGAATTAGGAAGGAACAGAGCCAACTAAGACGATCACGCGAGGGAGAACGACACAGGACAAGCGCCCTCAAGATAAGCTGTCACATAAAAAGGGCCCTGTGTTTTCGAAAGATGGTTCAGGACAACATTCATTTGGGTATGATGGTGCATACTTGAATTGGGAAAGAACAGCGCCAACTAAGACGATCCCGCGAGGGAGAACGACACAGTACAAGCGCCATAAAGATAAGCTGTCACATAAAAAAGGGCCCTGTGTTTTCGAAAGATGGTACAGGACAACATTCATTTGGGCTAGATGGTGCATACTTGAATAAGGAAAGAACAGCGCCAAATAAGACGATCACTCGAGGAAGAACGACACAGGAGAAGCGCCATAAAGATAAGCTGTCACATAAAAAAGGGCCGTGTGTTTTCGAAAGATGGTTCAGGACAGCATTCATTTGGGCTAGATGGTGCATACTTGAATTAGGAAAGAACAACGCCAACTAAGACGATCACGCGAGGGAGAACGACACAGGACAAGCGCCATTTAAGACGATCACGTGAGAGAGAACGACACAGGAGAAGCGCCATAAAGATAAGCAGTCACATAAAAAAGGGCCCTGTGCTTTCGAAAGATGGTTCAGGACAACATTTATTTGGGCTAGATGGTGCATACTTCAATTAGGAAAGAACAGCGCCAACTAAGACGATCACGCGAGGGAGAATGACACAGGACAAGCGCCATCTAAGACCATCACGCGAGGGAGAACGACACAGGACAAGCGCCATAAAGATAAGCTGTCACATAAGAAGGGCCCTGTGTTTTCGAAAGATGGTTCAGGACAACATTCATTTGGGCTAGATGGTGCATACCTAATTTAGGAAGGAACAGCGCCAACTAAGACGATCACGCGAGGGAGAACAACACAGGAGAAGTGCCATAAAGATAAGCTGTCCCACAAAAAATACCCTGTGTTTTCGAAAGATGGTTCAGGACAACATTCATTTGGGCTAGATGGTGCATACTTGAATTAGGAAAGAACAGCGCCAACTAAGACGATCACGCGAGGGAGAACAACACAGGACAATTGCCATAAAGATAAGCTCTCACATAAAAAAGGGCCCTGTGTTTTCGAAAGATGGTTCAGGACAACATTCATTTGGGCTAGGTGGCGCATACTTGAATTAGGAAAGAACAGCGCCAACTAAGACGATCACGCGAGGGAGAACGACACAGGAGAAGCGCCATAAAGCTAAGCTGTCACATAAAAAAGGGCCCTGTGTTTTCGAAAGATGGTTCAGGACAACATTCATTTGGGCTAGATGGTGCATACTTGAATTAGGAAAGAACAGCGCCAACCAAGACGATCACGCGAGGGAGAACGACACAGGACAAGCGCCATAAAGATAAGCTGTCACATAAAAAAGGGTCATGTGTTTTCGAAAGATGGTTCAGGACAACATTCCTTTGGGCTTGATGGTGCATACTTGAAGTAGGAAAGAACAGCGCCAACTAAGAAGATCACGCGAGGGAGAACGACACAGGACAAGCGCCATCTAAGACGATCACGCGAGGGAGAACGACACAGGAGAAGCGCCATAAAGATAAGCTGTCACATAAAAAAGGGCCCTGTGTTTTCGAAAGATGGTTCAGGACAACATTCATTGGGCTAAATGGTGCATACTTGAATTAGGAAAGAAGAGCACCATCTAAGACGATCACGAGAGGAAGAACGACACAGGACAAGCGCCTTAAAGATAAGCTATCACATAAAGAAGGGCCCTGTGTTTTCGAAAGATGGTTCAGGGAAACATTCATTTGGGCTAGATGGTGCATACTTGAATTAGGAAAGAACAGCGCCAAATTATACGATCACGCAAGGGAGAACGACACAGGAGAAGCGCCAACCAAGACGATCACGCGAGGGAGAACGACACAGGACAAGCGCCATGAAGATAAGCTGTCACATAAAAAAGGGTCCTGTGTTTTCGAAAGATGGTTCAGGACAACATTCCTTTGGGCTTGATGGTGCATACTTGAAGTAGGAAAGAACAGCGCCAACTAAGAAATCACGCGAGGGAGAACGACACAGGACAAGCGCCATAAAGATAAGCTGTCACATAAAAAAGGGCCCTGTGTTTTCGAAAGATGGTTCAGGACAACATTCATTGGGCTAAATGGTGCATACTTGAATTAGGAAAGAAGAGCACCATCTAAGACGATCACGAGAGGAAGAACGACACAGGACAAGCGTCTTAAAGATAAGCTATCACATAAAAAAGGGCCCTGTATTTTCGAAAGATGGTTCAGGGAAACATTCATTTGGGCTAGATGGTGCATACTTGAATTAGGAAAGAACGGCGCCAAACTATACGATCACGCAAGGAAGAACGAAACAGGACAAGCGCCATAAAGATAAGCTGTCACATAAAAAAGGGCCGTGTGTTTTCGAAAGATGGTTCAGGCCAAAATTCATTTGCGCTTGATGGTGCATACTTGAATTAGGAAAGAACAGTGCCAACTAATACGATCACGCGAGGGTGAACGACACAGGAGAAGCGTCATCTAAGACGATCACGAGAGGGAGAACGACACAGGACAAGCGCCCTAAAGATAAGCTGTTACATAAGAAAGGGCCCTGTGTTTTCGAAAGAGGGTTCAGGATAACATTCATTTGGGATAGATGGTGCATACATGAATTAGGAAAGAACAACGCCAACTAAGACGATCACGCGAGTAAGAACCACACAGGAGAAGCGCCTTAAAGATAAGCTGTCACAAAAAAAGGGCCCTGTGTTTTCGAAAGATGGTTCAGGACAACATTCATTTGCGCTAGATGGTGCATACTTGAATTAGGAAAGAACAGCGCCAACTAAGACGATCACGCGAGGGAGAACGACACAGGACAAGCGCCCTAAAGATAAGCAGTCACATAAAAAAGGGCCCTGTGTTTTCGAAATATGGTTCAGGACAACATTCCTTTGGGCTAGGTGGTGCATACTTTAATTAGGAAGGAACAGAGCCAACTCAGACGATCACACATGGGAGAACGACACAGGACAAGCGCCATAAAGATAAGCTGTCACATCAAAAAGGGTCCTGTGTTTTCGAAAGATGGTTCAGGACAACATTCCTTTGGGCTAGATGGTGCATACTTGAATTAGGAAGGAACAGAGCCAACTAAGACGATCACGCGAGGGAGAACGACACAGGAGAAGCGCCATAAAGATAAGCTGTCACATAAAAAAGGGCCCTGTGTTTTCAAAACATGGTTCAGGACAACATTCATTTGGGCTAGATGGTGCATACTTGAATTAGGAAAGAACAACGCCAACTAAGACGATCACGCGAGTAAGAACGACATAGGAGAAGCGCCTTAAAGATAAGCTGTCACATAAAAAAGGGCCCTGTGTTTTCGAAAGACGGTTCAGGACAACATTCATTTGGGCTAGATGGTGCATACTTGAAGTAGGAAAGAACAGCGCCAACCAAGACGATCACGCGAGGGAGAACGACACAGGACAAGCGCCATAAAGATAAGCTGTCACATAAAAAAGGGTCCTGTGTTTTCGAAAGATGGTTCAGGACAACATTCCTTTGGGCTTGATGGTGCATACTTGAATTAAGAAAGAACAGCGCCAACAAAGACGATCACGCGAGGGAGAACGACACAGGACAAGTGCCATCTAAGACGATCACACGAGGGAGAACGACACAGGAGAAGCGCCATTAAGATAAGCTGTCACATAAAAAAGGTCCTGTGTTTTCGAAAGATGGTTCAGGACAACATTCATTTGGGCTAGATGGTGCATACTTGAATTAGGAAAGAACAGCGCCATGTAAGACGAATACGAGAGGGAGAACGACACAGGACAAGCGCCATAAAGATAAGCTGTCACATAAAAAAGGGCCCTGTGTTTTCGAAAGATGGTTCAGGACAACATTCATTTGGGCTACATAGCGCATACTTGAATTAGGAAAGAGCAGCGCCAACTAAGACGATCACGCGACGGAGAACGACACAGGACAAGCGCCATAAACATAAGCTGTCACATAAAAAAGGGCCCTGTGTTTTCGAAAGATGGTTCAGGACAACATTCATTTGGGCTAGATGGCGCATACTTGAATTAGGAAAGAACAGCGCCAACTAAGACGATAACGCGTGGGATAACGACACAGGAGAAGCGCCATAAAGATAAGCTGTCACATAAAAAAGGGCCCTGTGTTTTCGAAAGATGGTTCAGGAAACATTCATTTGGGCTAGATGGTGCACACTTGAATTAGGAAAGAATAGCGCCAACTAAGACGATCACGCGAGGGAGAACGACCCAGGACAAGCGCCATAAAGATAAGCTGCTCATAAAAAAGGGCCCTGTGTTTTCGAAAGGTGGTTCAGGACAACATTCCTTTGGGCTAGATGGTGTATACTTGAATTAGCAAAGAACAGCGCCAACTAAGACGATCACGCGAGGGAGAACGACACAAGACAAGCGCCATCTAAGACGATCACGTGAGGGAGAACGACACAGGAGAAGCGCCATAAAGACAAGCTGTCACATAAAAAAGGGCCCTGTGTTTTCGAAAGATGGTTCAGGACAACCTTCATTTGGGCTAGATGGTGCATACTTGAATTAGGAAAGAACAGCGCCAACTAAGACGATCACGCGAGGGAGAATGACACAGGACAAGCGCCATCTAAGACGATCACGCCAGGGAGAACGACACAGGACAAGCGCCATAAAGATAAGCTGTCACATCAAAAAGGGTCCTGTGTTTTCGAAAGATGGTTCAGGACAACATTCCTTTTGGCTAGATGGTGCATACTTGAATTAGGAAGGAACAGAGCGAACTAAGACGATCACGCGAGGGAGAACGACACAGAAGCGCCTTAGAGATAAGCTGTCACATAAAAAAGGGCCCTGTGTTTTCGAAAGATGGTTCAGGACAACATTCATTTGGGCTAGATGGTGCATACATGAATTAGGAAAGAACAACGCCAACTAAGACGATCACGCGAGTAAGAACCACACAGGAGAAGCGCCTTAAAGATAAGCTGTCACAAAAAAAGGGCCCTGTGTTTTCGAAAGATGGTTCAGGACAACATTCATTTGCGCTAGATGGTGCATACTTGAATTAGGAAAGAACAGCGCCAACTAAGACGATCACGCGAGGGAGAACGACACAGGACAAGCGCCCTAAAGATAAGCAGTCACATAAAAAAGGGCCCTGTGTTTTCGAAATATGGTTCAGGACAACATTCCTTTGGGCTAGGTGGTGCATACTTTAATTAGCAAGGAACAGAGCCAACTAAGACGATCACACATGGGAGAACGACACAGGACAAGCGCCATAAAGATAAGCTGTCACATCAAAAAGGGTCCTGTGTTTTCGAAAGATGGTTCAGGACAACATTCCTTTGGGCTAGATGGTGCATACTTGAATTAGGAAGGAACAGAGCCAACTAAGACGATCACGCGAGGGAGAACGACACAGGAGAAGCGCCATAAAGATAAGCTGTCACATAAAAAAGGGCCCCGTGTTTTCAAAACATGGTTCAGGACAACATTCATTTGGGCTAGATGGTGCATACTTGAATTAGGAAAGAACAACGCCAACTAAGACGATCACGCGAGTAAGAACGACACAGGAGAAGCGCCTTAAAGATAAGCTGTCACATAAAAAAGGGCCCTGTGTTTTCGAAAGACGGTTCAGGACAACATTCATTTGGGCTAGATGGTGCATACTTGAAGTAGGAAAGAACAGCGCCAACCAAGACGATCACGCGAGGGAGAACGACACAGGACAAGCGCCATAAAGATAAGCTGTCACATAAAAAAGGGTCCTGTGTTTTCGAAAGATGGTTCAGGACAACATTCCTTTGGGCTAGATGGTGCATACTTGAATTAGGAAAGAACAGCGCCATGTAAGACGAATACGAGAGGGAGAACGACACAGGACAAGCGCCATAAAGATAAGCTGTCACATAAAAAAGGGCCCTGTGTTTTCGAAAGATGGTTCAGGACAACATTCATTTGGGCTAGATGGTGCACACTTGAATTAGGAAAGAATAGCGCCAACTAAGACGATCACGCGAGGGAGAACGACCCAGGACAAGCGCCATAAAGATAAGCTGTCACATAAAAAAGGGCCCTGTGTTTTCGAAAGGTGGTTCAGGACAACATTCATTTGGGCTAGATGGTGCATACTTGAATTAGGAAAGAATAGCGCCAACTAAGACGATCACGCGAGGGAGAACGACACAGGACAAGCGCCATAAAGATAAGCTGTCACATAAAAAAGGGCCCTGTGTTTTCGAAAGATGGTTCAGGACAACATTCATTTGGGCTAGATGGTGCATACTTGAATTAGGAAAGGACAGCGCCAACTAAGACGATCACGCGAGGGAGAACGACCCAGGACAAGCGCCATAATGATAAGCTGTCACATAAAAAAGGGCCCTGTGTTTTCGAAAGGTGGTTCAGGACATCATTCATTTGGGCTAGATGGTGCATACATTAATTAGGAAAGAACAGCGCCATCTAAGACGATCACGAGAGGGAGAACGACACAGGACAAGCGCCATAAAGATAAGCTGTCACATAAAAAGTGCCCTGTGTTTTCGAAAGATGGTTCAGGACAACATTCATTCGGGCTAGATGGTGCATACTTGAATTAGGAAAGAACAGCGCCAACAACGACGATCACGCGAGGGCGAACGACACAGGACAAGAGCCATAAAGATAAGCTGTCACATATAAAAGGGCCCTGTGTTTTCGAAAGGTGGTTCAGGACAACATTCATTTGGGCTAGATAGTGCATACTTGAATTAGGAAAGAACAGCGCCAACTAAGACGATCACGCGAGGGAGAACGACACAGGACAAGCGCCATAAAGATAAGCTGTCGCATAAAAAAGGGTCCTGTGTTTTCGAAAGATGGTTCAGGACAACATTCCTTTGGGCTAGATGGTGCATACTTTAATTAGGAAGCAACAGAGCCAACTAAGACGATCACGCGTGGGAGAACGACACAGGACAAGCGCCATAAAGATAAGCTGTCACATCAAAAAGGGTCCTGTGTTTTCGAAAGATGGTTCAGGACAACATTCCTTTGGGCTAGGTGGTGCATACTTGAATTAGGAAGGAACAGAGCCAACTAAGACGATCACGCGAGGGAGAACGACACAGGAGAAGCGCCATAAAGATAAGCTGTCACATAAAAAAGGGCCCTGTGTTTTCGAAAGATGGTTCAGGACAACATTCATTTGGGCTAGATGGTGCATACTTGAATTAGGAAGGAACAGAGCCAACTAAGACGATCACGCGAGGGAGAACGACACAGGACAAGCGCCCTCAAGATAAGCTGTCACATAAAAAGGGCCCTGTGTTTTCGAAAGATGGTTCAGGACAACATTCATTTGGGTATGATGGTACATACTTGAATTGGGAAAGAACAGCGCCAACAAAGACGATCCCGCGAGGGAGAACGACACAGGACAAGCGCCATAAAGATAAGCTGTCACATAAAAAAGGGCCCTGTGTTTTCGAAAGATGGTACAGGACAACATTCATTTGGGCTAGATGGTGCATACTTGAATAAGGAAAGAACAGCGCCAAATAAGACGATCACTCGAGTTAGAACGACACAGGAGAAGCGCCATAAAGATAAGCTGTCACATAAAAAAGGGCCGTGTGTTTTCGAAAGATGGTTCAGGACAGCATTCATTTGGGCTAGATGGTGCATACTTGAATTAGGAAAGAACAACGCCAACTAAGACGATCACGCGAGGGAGAACGACACAGGACAAGCGCCATCTAAGACGATCACGTGAGAGAGAACGACACAGGAGAAGCGCCATAAAGATAAGCAGTCACATAAAAAAGGGCCCTGTGCTTTCGAAAGATGGTTCAGGACAACATTTATTTGGGCTAGATGGTGCATACTTGAATTAGGAAAGAACAGCGCCAACTAAGACGATCACGCGAGGGAGAATGACACAGGACAAGCGCCATCTAAGACCATCACGCGAGGGAGAACGACACAGGACAAGCGCCATAAAGATAAGCTGTCACATAAGAAGGGCCCTGTGTTTTCGAAAGATGGTTCAGGACAACATTCATTTGGGCTAGATGGTGCATACCTAATTTAGGAAGGAACAGCGCCAACTAAGACGATCACGCGAGGGAGAACAACACAGGAGAAGTGCCATAAAGATAAGCTGTCCCACAAAAAATACCCTGTGTTTTCGAAACATGGTTCAGGACAACATTCATTTGGGCTAGATGGTGCATACTTGAATTAGGAAAGAACAGCGCCAACTAAGACGATCACGCGAGGGAGAACAACACAGGACAATTGCCATAAAGATAAGCTCTCACATAAAAAAGGGCCCTGTGTTTTCGAAAGATGGTTCAGGACAACATTCATTTGGGCTAGATGGCGCATACTTGAATTAGGAAAGAACAGCGCCAACTAAGACGATCACGCGAGGGAGAACGACACAGGAGAAGCGCCATAAAGCTAAGCTGTCACATAAAAAAGGGCCTGTGTTTTGGAAAGATGGTTCAGGACAACATTCATTTGGGCTAGATGGTGCATACTTGAATTAGGAAAGAACAGTGCCGACTAAGACGATCACGCGAGGGAGAACGACACAGGACAAGCGCCATAAAGATAAGCTCTCACATAAAAAAGGGCCCTGTGTTTTCGAAAGATGGTTCAGGACAACATTCATTTGGGCTAGATGGTGCATACTTGAATTAGGAAAGAACAGCGCCAACCAAGACGATCACGCGAGGGAGAACGACACAGGACAAGCGCCATAAAGATAAGCTGTCACATAAAAAAGGGTCATGTGTTTTCGAAAGATGGTTCAGGACAACATTCCTTTGGGCTTGATGGTGCATACTTGAAGTAGGAAAGAACAGCGCCAACTAAGAAGATCACGCGAGGGAGAACGACACAGGACAAGCGCCATCTAAGACGATCACGCGAGGGAGAACGACACAGGAGAAGCGCCATAAAGATAAGCTGTCACATAAAAAAGGGCCCTGTGTTTTCGAAAGATGGTTCAGGACAACATTCATTGGGCTAAATGGTGCATACTTGAATTAGGAAAGAAGAGCACCATCTAAGACGATCACGAGAGGAAGAACGACACAGGACAAGCGCCTTAAAGATAAGCTATCACATAAAGAAGGGCCCTGTGTTTTCGAAAGATGGTTCAGGGAAACATTCATTTGGGCTAGATGGTGCATACTTGAATTAGGAAAGAACGGCGCCAAATTATACGATCACGCAAGGAAGAACGACACAGGAGAAGCGCCATAAAGATAAGCTGTCACATAAAAAAGGGCCGTGTGTTTTCGAAAGATAGTTCAGGCCAAAATTCATTTGCGCTTGATGGTGCATACTTGAAGTAGGACAGAACAGTGCCAACTAATACGATCACGCGAGGGAGAACGACACAGGAGAAGCGCCAACCAAGACGATCACGCGAGGGAGAACGACACAGGACAAGCGCCATAAAGATAAGCTGTCACATAAAAAAGGGTCCTGTGTTTTCGAAAGATGGTTCAGGACAACATTCCTTTGGGCTTGATGGTGCATACTTGAAGTAGGAAAGAACAGCGCCAACTAAGAAATCACGCGAGGGAGAACGACACAGGACAAGCGCCATCTAAGACGATCACGCGAGGGAGAACGACACAGGAGAAGCGCCATAAAGATAAGCTGTCACATAAAAAAGGGCCCTGTGTTTTCGAAAGATGGTTCAGGACAACATTCATTGGGCTAAATGGTGCATACTTGAATTAGGAAAGAAGAGCACCAAATAAGACGATCACGCGAGGGAGAACGACACAGGACAAGCGCCCTAAAGATAAGCAGTCACATAAAAAAGGGCCCTGTGTTTTCGAAATATGGTTCAGGACAACATTCCTTTGGGCTAGGTGGTGCATACTTTAATTAGGAAGGAACAGAGCCAACTAAGACGATCACACATGGGAGAACGACACAGGAGAAGCGCCATAAAGATAAGCTGTCACATAAAAAAGGGCCCTGTGTTTTCAAAACATGGTTCAGGACAACATTCATTTGGGCTAGATGGTGCATACTTGAATTAGGAAAGAACAACGCCAACTAAGACGATCACGCGAGTAAGAACGACACAGGAGAAGCGCCTTAAAGATAAGCTGTCACATAAAAAAGGGCCCTGTGTTTTCGAAAGACGGTTCAGGACAACATTCATTTGGGCTAGATGGTGCATACTTGAAGTAGGAAAGAACAGCGCCAACCAAGACGATCACGCGAGGGAGAACGACACAGGACAAGCGCCATAAAGATAAGCTGTCACATAAAAAAGGGTCCTGCGTTTTCGAAAGATGGTTCAGGACAACATTCCTTTGGACTTGATGGTGCATACTTGAATTAGGAAAGAACCGCGCCAACAAAGACGATCACGCGAGGGAGAACGACACAGGACAAGTGCCATCTAAGACGATCACACGAGGGAGAACGACACAGGAGAAGCGCCATAAAGATAAGCTGTCACATAAAAAAGGTCCTGTGTTTTCGAAAGATGGTTCAGGACAACATTCATTTGGGCTAGATGGTGCATACTTGAATTAGGAAAGAACAGCGCCATGTAAGACGAATACGAGAGGGAGAACGACACAGGACAAGCGCCATAAAGATAAGCTGTCACATAAAAAAGGGCCCTGTGTTTTCGAAAGATGGTTCAGGACAACATTCATTTGGGCTACATGGCGCATACTTGAATTAGGAAAGAGCAGCGCCAACTAAGACGATCACGCGACGGAGAACGACACAGGACAAGCGCCATAAACATAAGCTGTCACATAAAAAAGGGCCCTGTGTTTTCGAAAGATGGTTCAGGACAACATTCATTTGGGCTAGATGGCGCATACTTGAATTAGGAAAGAACAGCGCCAACTAAGACGATAACGCGTGGGATAACGACACAGGAGAAGCGCCATAAAGATAAGCTGTCACATAAAAAAGGGCCCTGTGTTTTCGAAAGATGGTTCAGGAAACATTCATTTGGGCTAGATGGTGCACACTTGAATTAGGAAAGAATAGCGCCAACTAAGACGATCACGCGAGGGAGAACGACCCAGGACAAGCGCCATAAAGATAAGCTGTCACATAAAAAAGGGCCCTGTGTTTTCGAAAGGTGGTTCAGGACAACATTCATTTGGGCTAGATGGTGCATACTTGAATTAGGAAAGAATAGCGCCAACTAAGACGATCACGCGAGGGAGAACGACACAGAAGCGCCATAAAGATAAGCTGTCACATAAAAAAGGGCCCTGTGTTTTCGAAAGATGGTTCAGGACAACATTCATTTGGGCTAGATGGTGCATACTTGAATTAGGAAAGAACAACGCCAACTAAGACGATCACGCGAGTAAGAACCACACAGGAGAAGCGCCTTAAAGATAAGCTGTCACAAAAAAAGGGCCCTGTGTTTTCGAAAGATGGTTCAGGACAACATTCATTTGCGCTAGATGGTGCATACTTGAATTAGGAAAGAACAGCGCCAACTAAGACGATCACGCGAGGGAGAACGACACAGGACAAGCGCCCTAAAGATAAGCAGTCACATAAAAAAGGGTCCTGTGTTTTCGAAATATGGTTCAGGACAACATTGCTTTGGGCTAGGTGGTGCATACTTTAATTAGGAAGGAACAGCGCCAACTAAGACGATCACGCGAGGGAGAACGACACAGGACAAGCGCCATAAAGATAAGCTGTCGCATAAAAAAGGGTCCTGTGTTTTCGAAAGATGGTTCAGGACAACATTCCTTTGGGCTAGATGGTGCATACTTTAATTAGGAAGCAACAGAGCCAACTAAGACGATCACGCGTGGGAGAACGACACAGGACAAGCGCCATAAAGATAAGCTGTCACATCAAAAAGGGTCCTGTGTTTTCGAAAGATGGTTCAGGACAACATTCCTTTGGGCTAGGTGGTGCATACTTGAATTAGGAAGGAACAGAGCCAACTAAGACGATCACGCGAGGGAGAACGACACAGGAGAAGCGCCATAAAGATAAGCTGTCACATAAAAAAGGGCCCTGTGTTTTCGAAAGATGGTTCAGGACAACATTCATTTGGGCTAGATGGTGCATACTTGAATTAGGAAGGAACAGAGCCAACTAAGACGATCACGCGAGGGAGAACGACACAGGACAAGCGCCCTCAAGATAAGCTGTCACATAAAAAGGGCCCTGTGTTTTCGAAAGATGGTTCAGGACAACATTCATTTGGGTATGATGGTGCATACTTGAATTGGGAAAGAATAGCGCCAACTAAGACGATCCCGCGAGGGAGAACGACACAGGACAAGCGCCATAAAGATAAGCTGTCACATAAAAAAGGGCCCTGTGTTTTCGAAAGATGGTACAGGACAACATTCATTTGGGCTAGATGGTGCATACTTGAATAAGGAAAGAACAGCGCCAAATAAGACGATCACTCGAGGAAGAACGACACAGGAGAAGCGCCATAAAGATAAGCTGTCACATAAAAAAGGGCCGTGTGTTTTCGAAAGATGGTTCAGGACAGCATTCATTTGGGCTAGATGGTGCATACTTGAATTAGGAAAGAACAACGCCAACTAAGACGATCACGCGAGGGAGAACGACACAGGACAAGCGCCATTTAAGACGATCACGTGAGAGAGAACGACACAGGAGAAGCGCCATAAAGATAAGCAGTCACATAAAAAAGCGCCCTGTGCTTTCGAAAGATGGTTCAGGACAACATTTATTTGGGCTAGATGGTGCATACTTCAATTAGGAAAGAACAGCGCCAACTAAGACGATCACGCGAGGGAGAATGACACAGGACAAGCGCCATCTAAGACCATCACGCGAGGGAGAACGACACAGGACAAGCGCCATAAAGATAAGCTGTCACATAAGAAGGGCCCTGTGTTTTCGAAAGATGGTTCAGGACAACATTCATTTGGGCTAGATGGTGCATACCTAATTTAGGAAGGAACAGCGCCAACTAAGACGATCACGCGAGGGAGAACAACACAGGAGAAGTGCCATAAAGATAAGCTGTCCCACAAAAAATACCCTGTGTTTTCGAAAGATGGTTCAGGACAACATTCATTTGGGCTAGATGGTGCATACTTGAATTAGGAAAGAACAGCGCCAACTAAGACGATCACGCGAGGGAGAACAACACAGGACAATTGCCATAAAGATAAGCTCTCACATAAAAAAGGGCCCTGTGTTTTCGAAAGATGGTTCAGGACAACATTCATTTGGGCTAGGTGGCGCATACTTGAATTAGGAAAGAACAGCGCCAACTAAGACGATCACGCGAGGGAGAACGACACAGGAGAAGCGCCATAAAGCTAAGCTGTCACATAAAAAAGGGCCCTGTGTTTTCGAAAGATGGTTCAGGACAACATTCATTTGGGCTAGATGGTGCATACTTGAATTAGGAAAGAACAGCGCCAACCAAGACGATCACGCGAGGGAGAACGACACAGGACAAGCGCCATAAAGATAAGCTGTCACATAAAAAAGGGTCATGTGTTTTCGAAAGATGGTTCAGGACAACATTCCTTTGGGCTTGATGGTGCATACTTGAAGTAGGAAAGAACAGCGCCAACTAAGAAGATCACGCGAGGGAGAACGACACAGGACAAGCGCCATCTAAGACGATCACGCGAGGGAGAACGACACAGGAGAAGCGCCATAAAGATAAGCTGTCACATAAAAAAGGGCCCTGTGTTTTCGAAAGATGGTTCAGGACAACATTCATTGGGCTAAATGGTGCATACTTGAATTAGGAAAGAAGAGCACCATCTAAGACGATCACGAGAGGAAGAACGACACAGGACAAGCGCCTTAAAGATAAGCTATCACATAAAGAAGGGCCCTGTGTTTTCGAAAGATGGTTCAGGGAAACATTCATTTGGGCTAGATGGTGCATACTTGAATTAGGAAAGAACAGCGCCAAATTATACGATCACGCAAGGGAGAACGACACAGGAGAAGCGCCAACCAAGACGATCACGCGAGGGAGAACGACACAGGACAAGCGCCATAAAGATAAGCTGTCACATAAAAAAGGGTCCTGTGTTTTCGAAAGATGGTTCAGGACAACATTCCTTTGGGCTTGATGGTGCATACTTGAAGTAGGAAAGAACAGCGCCAACTAAGAAATCACGCGAGGGAGAACGACACAGGACAAGCGCCATAAAGATAAGCTGTCACATAAAAAAGGGCCCTGTGTTTTCGAAAGATGGTTCAGGACAACATTCATTGGGCTAAATGGTGCATACTTGAATTAGGAAAGAAGAGCACCATCTAAGACGATCACGAGAGGAAGAACGACACAGGACAAGCGTCTTAAAGATAAGCTATCACATAAAAAAGGGCCCTGTGTTTTCGAAAGATGGTTCAGGGAAACATTCATTTGGGCTAGATGGTGCATACTTGAATTAGGAAAGAACGGCGCCAAACTATACGATCACGCAAGGAAGAACGAAACAGGACAAGCGCCATAAAGATAAGCTGTCACATAAAAAAGGGCCGTGTGTTTTCGAAAGATGGTTCAGGCCAAAATTCATTTGCGCTTGATGGTGCATACTTGAATTAGGAAAGAACAGTGCCAACTAATACGATCACGCGAGGGTGAACGACACAGGAGAAGCGTCATCTAAGACGATCACGAGAGGGAGAACGACACAGGACAAGCGCCCTAAAGATAAGCTGTTACATAAGAAAGGGCCCTGTGTTTTCGAAAGAGGGTTCAGGATAACATTCATTTGGGATAGATGGTGCATACTTTAATTAGGAAGGAACAGAGCCAACTAAGACGATCACGCGAGGGAGAACGACACAGGAGAAGCGCCATAAAGATAAGCTGTCACATAAAAATTGGCCCTGTGTTTTCGAAAGATGGTTCAGGACAACATTCATTTGGGCTAGATGGTGCATGCTTGAATTAGGAAAGAACAGCGCCAACTAAGACGATCACGCGAGGGAGAACGACCCAGGACAAGCGCCATAAAGATAAGCTGTCACATAAAAAAGGGCCCTGTGTTTTCGAAAGATGGTTCAGGACAACATTCATTTGGGCTACATGGCGCATACTTGAATTAGGAAAGAGCAGCGCCAACTAAGACGATCACGCGACGGAGAACGACACAGGACAAGCGCCATAAACATAAGCTGTCACATAAAAAAGGGCCCTGTGTTTTCGAAAGATGGTTCAGGACAACATTCATTTGGGCTAGATGGCGCATACTTGAATTAGGAAAGAACAGCGCCAACTAAGACGATAACGCGTGGGATAACGACACAGGAGAAGCGCCATAAAGATAAGCTGTCACATAAAAAAGGGCCCTGTGTTTTCGAAAGATGGTTCAGGAAACATTCATTTGGGCTAGATGGTGCACACTTGAATTAGGAAAGAATAGCGCCAACTAAGACGATCACGCGAGGGAGAACGACCCAGGACAAGCGCCATAAAGATAAGCTGTCACATAAAAAAGGGCCCTGTGTTTTCGAAAGGTGGTTCAGGACAACATTCATTTGGGCTAGATGGTGCATACTTGAATTAGGAAAGAATAGCGCCAACTAAGACGATCACGCGAGGGAGAACGACACAGAAGCGCCATAAAGATAAGCTGTCACATAAAAAAGGGCCCTGTGTTTTCGAAAGATGGTTCAGGACAACATTCATTTGGGCTAGATGGTGCATACTTGAATTAGGAAAGAACAACGCCAACTAAGACGATCACGCGAGTAAGAACCACACAGGAGAAGCGCCTTAAAGATAAGCTGTCACAAAAAAAGGGCCCTGTGTTTTCGAAAGATGGTTCAGGACAACATTCATTTGCGCTAGATGGTGCATACTTGAATTAGGAAAGAACAGCGCCAACTAAGACGATCACGCGAGGGAGAACGACACAGGACAAGCGCCCTAAAGATAAGCAGTCACATAAAAAAGGGTCCTGTGTTTTCGAAATATGGTTCAGGACAACATTGCTTTGGGCTAGGTGGTGCATACTTTAATTAGGAAGGAACAGCGCCAACTAAGACGATCACGCGAGGGAGAACGACACAGGACAAGCGCCATAAAGATAAGCTGTCGCATAAAAAAGGGTCCTGTGTTTTCGAAAGATGGTTCAGGACAACATTCCTTTGGGCTAGATGGTGCATACTTTAATTAGGAAGCAACAGAGCCAACTAAGACGATCACGCGTGGGAGAACGACACAGGACAAGCGCCATAAAGATAAGCTGTCACATCAAAAAGGGTCCTGTGTTTTCGAAAGATGGTTCAGGACAACATTCCTTTGGGCTAGGTGGTGCATACTTGAATTAGGAAGGAACAGAGCCAACTAAGACGATCACGCGAGGGAGAACGACACAGGAGAAGCGCCATAAAGATAAGCTGTCACATAAAAAAGGGCCCTGTGTTTTCGAAAGATGGTTCAGGACAACATTCATTTGGGCTAGATGGTGCATACTTGAATTAGGAAGGAACAGAGCCAACTAAGACGATCACGCGAGGGAGAACGACACAGGACAAGCGCCCTCAAGATAAGCTGTCACATAAAAAGGGCCCTGTGTTTTCGAAAGATGGTTCAGGACAACATTCATTTGGGTATGATGGTGCATACTTGAATTGGGAAAGAACAGCGCCAACTAAGACGATCCCGCGAGGGAGAACGACACAGGACAAGCGCCATAAAGATAAGCTGTCACATAAAAAAGGGCCCTGTGTTTTCGAAAGATGGTACAGGACAACATTCATTTGGGCTAGATGGTGCATACTTGAATAAGGAAAGAACAGCGCCAAATAAGACGATCACTCGAGGAAGAACGACACAGGAGAAGCGCCATAAAGATAAGCTGTCACATAAAAAAGGGCCGTGTGTTTTCGAAAGATGGTTCAGGACAGCATTCATTTGGGCTAGATGGTGCATACTTGAATTAGGAAAGAACAACGCCAACTAAGACGATCACGCGAGGGAGAACGACACAGGACAAGCGCCATTTAAGACGATCACGTGAGAGAGAACGACACAGGAGAAGCGCCATAAAGATAAGCAGTCACATAAAAAAGGGCCCTGTGCTTTCGAAAGATGGTTCAGGACAACATTTATTTGGGCTAGATGGTGCATACTTCAATTAGGAAAGAACAGCGCCAACTAAGACGATCACGCGAGGGAGAATGACACAGGACAAGCGCCATCTAAGACCATCACGCGAGGGAGAACGACACAGGACAAGCGCCATAAAGATAAGCTGTCACATAAGAAGGGCCCTGTGTTTTCGAAAGATGGTTCAGGACAACATTCATTTGGGCTAGATGGTGCATACCTAATTTAGGAAGGAACAGCGCCAACTAAGACGATCACGCGAGGGAGAACAACACAGGAGAAGTGCCATAAAGATAAGCTGTCCCACAAAAAATACCCTGTGTTTTCGAAAGATGGTTCAGGACAACATTCATTTGGGCTAGATGGTGCATACTTGAATTAGGAAAGAACAGCGCCAACTAAGACGATCACGCGAGGGAGAACAACACAGGACAATTGCCATAAAGATAAGCTCTCACATAAAAAAGGGCCCTGTGTTTTCGAAAGATGGTTCAGGACAACATTCATTTGGGCTAGGTGGCGCATACTTGAATTAGGAAAGAACAGCGCCAACTAAGACGATCACGCGAGGGAGAACGACACAGGAGAAGCGCCATAAAGCTAAGCTGTCACATAAAAAAGGGCCCTGTGTTTTCGAAAGATGGTTCAGGACAACATTCATTTGGGCTAGATGGTGCATACTTGAATTAGGAAAGAACAGCGCCAACCAAGACGATCACGCGAGGGAGAACGACACAGGACAAGCGCCATAAAGATAAGCTGTCAGATAAAAAAGGGTCATGTGTTTTCGAAAGATGGTTCAGGACAACATTCCTTTGGGCTTGATGGTGCATACTTGAAGTAGGAAAGAACAGCGCCAACTAAGAAGATCACGCGAGGGAGAACGACACAGGACAAGCGCCATCTAAGACGATCACGCGAGGGAGAACGACACAGGAGAAGCGCCATAAAGATAAGCTGTCACATAAAAAAGGGCCCTGTGTTTTCGAAAGATGGTTCAGGACAACATTCATTGGGCTAAATGGTGCATACTTGAATTAGGAAAGAAGAGCACCATCTAAGACGATCACGAGAGGAAGAACGACACAGGACAAGCGCCTTAATGATAAGCTATCACATAAAGAAGGGTCCTGTGTTTTCGAAAGATGGTTCAGGGAAACATTCATTTGGGCTAGATGGTGCATACTTGAATTAGGAAAGAACAGCGCCAAATTGTACGATCACGCAAGGGAGAACGACACAGGAGAAGCGCCAACCAAGACGATCACGCGAGGGAGAACGACACAGGACAAGCGCCATGAAGATAAGCTGTCACATAAAAAAGGGTCCTGTGTTTTCGAAAGATGGTTCAGGACAACATTCCTTTGGGCTTGATGGTGCATACTTGAAGTAGGAAAGAACAGCGCCAACTAAGAAATCACGCGAGGGAGAACGACACAGGACAAGCGCCATAAAGATAAGCTGTCACATAAAAAAGGGCCCTGTGTTTTCGAAAGATGGTTCAGGACAACATTCATTGGGCTAAATGGTGCATACTTGAATTAGGAAAGAAGAGCACCATCTAAGACGATCACGAGAGGAAGAACGACACAGGACAAGCGTCTTAAAGATAAGCTATCACATAAAAAAGGGCCCTGTGTTTTCGAAAGATGGTTCAGGGAAACATTCATTTGGGCTAGATGGTGCATACTTGAATTAGGAAAGAACGGCGCCAAACTATACGATCACGCAAGGAAGAACGAAACAGGACAAGCGCCATAAAGATAAGCTGTCACATAAAAAAGGGCCGTGTGTTTTCGAAAGATGGTTCAGGCCAAAATTCATTTGCGCTTGATGGTGCATACTTGAATTAGGAAAGAACAGTGCCAACTAATACGATCACGCGAGGGTGAACGACACAGGAGAAGCGTCATCTAAGACGATCACGAGAGGGAGAACGACACAGGACAAGCGCCCTAAAGATAAGCTGTTACATAAGAAAGGGCCCTGTGTTTTCGAAAGAGGGTTCAGGATAACATTCATTTGGGATAGATGGTGCATACTTTAATTAGGAAGGAACAGAGCCAACTAAGACGATCACGCGAGGGAGAACGACACAGGAGAAGCGCCATAAAGATAAGCTGTCACATAAAAATTGGCCCTGTGTTTTCGAAAGATGGTTCAGGACAACATTCATTTGGGCTAGATGGTGCATGCTTGAATTAGGAAAGAACAGCGCCAACTAAGACGATCACGCGAGGGAGAACGACCCAGGACAAGCGCCATAAAGATAAGCTGTCACATAAAAAAGGGCCCTGGGTTTTCGAAAGGTGGTTCAGGACAACATTCATTTGGGCTAGATGGTGCATACTTGAATTAGGAAAGAATAGCGCCAACTAAGACGATCACGCGAGGGAGAACGACACAGGACAAGCGCCATAAAGATAAGCTGTCACATAAAAAAGGGCCCTGTGTTTTCGAAAGATGGTTCAGGACAACATTCATTTGGGCTAGATGGTGCATACTTGAATTAGGAAAGAACAGCGCCAACTAAGACGATCACGCGAGGGAGAACGACCCAGGACAAGCGCCATAAATATAAGCTGCTCATAAAAAAGGGCCCTGTGTTTTCGAAAGGTGGTTCAGGACAACATTCCTTTGGGCTAGATGGTGTATACTTGAATTAGTAAAGAACAGCGCCAACTAAGACGATCACGCGAGGGAGAACGACACAGGACAAGCGCCATCTAAGACGATCACGTGAGGGAGAACGACACAGGAGAAGCGCCATAAAGACAAACTGTCACATAAAAAAGGGCCCTGTGTTTTCGAAAGATGGTTCAGGACAACCTTCATTTGGGCTAGATGGTGCATACTCGAATTAGGAAAGAACAGCGCCAACTAAGACGATCACGCGAGGGAGAATGACACAGGACAAGCGCCATCTAAGTCGATCACGCCAGGGAGAACGACACAGGACAAGCGCCATAAAGATAAGCTGTCACATCAAAAAGGGTCCTGTGTTTTCGAAAGATGGTTCAGGACAAGATTCCTTTGGGCTAGATGGTGCATACTTGAATTAGGAAGGAACAGAGCCAACTAAGACGATCACGCGAGGGAGAACGACACAGAAGCGCCATAAAGATAAGCTGTCACATAAAAAAGGGCCCTGTGTTTTCGAAAGATGGTTCAGGACAACATTCATTTGGGCTAGATGGTGCATACTTGAATTAGGAAAGAACAACGCCAACTAAGACGATCACGCGATTAAGAACCACACAGGAGAAGCGCCTTAAAGATAAGCTGTCACAAAAAAAGGGCCCTGTGTTTTCGAAAGATGGTTCAGGAAAACATTCATTTGCGCTAGATGGTGCATACTTGAATTAGGAAAGAACAGCGCCAACTAAGACGATCACGCGAGGGAGAACGACACAGGACAAGCGCC